>NC_043972.1:7627332-7967332 GCF_902148855.1 Sphaeramia orbicularis
CATGAAAAAGTACAATATTTTTTGTCACTCATTTCAGAAAGTGAAACCCATATATTATATAAACTCATTAGACATAGAGTGAAATATTTCCAGCCTTATTTCTTGAAATTTTGATGATTATGGTTTACAGATAATGAAAACCGTTTATTTTAACCTGTAGCAGGTCAAAATAAATTGTCAGCCATTTTTGCTTTGACAATTCCCAAGTGGAAAGGACGATCTTCACGATAGCACTTGAAGGCAGCATAAGTCCCATGTTTCCTGCAGAGACATGGCTCCTGAAGGCTCCACGCTGGAGGAATCCAACAGGAACCTGGATGAAATAACAGACCTGGCCCTGGAGCTGCAGAACCAAACCGGGGTGAAGGTTCTCTGGGTCACCTGCAACCTGTTTGCACATGCAAGGTCAAAACGCACTTCCACCTGTAGGAAACCTGTGAGAGAACAATGATAGCTAATGTTATATTGAAAATAAAACAACACTAATCTCCACCCAACAGGTACATGAACGGTGCAGCCACTAACCCTGACTGTCACGTCCTGGCTTATGCTGGAGCTCAGGTGAAGAAAGGTCTGGAAATCGCCAAGAAGCTCAGTGCAGAAAACTTTGGTACGACTCGCACTGCACCTGCATGATCTCTTTTGTTGAAAACGCTGCTTCCTGGTCATAACCACAGCTTGTTTCTCAGTGTTCTGGGGCGGAAGGGAAGGTTTCCTCTCCATTCATAATACGGATGTTGCTGCAGAGCTGAAGCACATGGCCAACTTCTTCAAAATGGCTGTCAGTAAGTGCACAAATGAATGAAACATCGACTAAATACACTGTATGGATGAACATCTACCACAACTAACCATCTACTGTCTTCACATCTCACTTGGTAAGAAAAATTTCCTGTTGAACTTAAAGGAAATATTAGTGTTTTTATCTCAAATCAGCATTAATAGGCATGATGTGTCCCAATATTTTTCTCCATATGGTTTATAAACGTCACTATTTCCTTAAAGTTTAATGGGAGACTTTTCTTCCTTGGTGAGATGTGAAGAAAGTAGATGGTCAGTTTCGGTAGAAAATGATTATTTACAGTCGGAACATGAAGAATATTTTAGAAATTTAGTGGTAGAACATTTAAAATCATAGTCATGGATTAAAGAAAAAAAAAAAATCAATGTTGAGAGAAATTAAGTCAAAACCATCTCTGTTGCATTCTGGAAGCAAAGATAATTTAAACCAAACTAACCAATGCAATGATATTTATCCCAATATAAAACTATATTATGACATTAGTCAGTATTGTTTTGTATCCCAGACCCCTGTTAGAAAAGAAACACCTGAATTCAACATGTCCACATACTTTTGTCCATATAGTGCAGGGGTGTCAAACATACGGCCCACGGACCAAACTTGGCCTGTGGGATGAATTTGTGAAATGCAAAAACGACACTGAAGATATTAATAATCGGTCATTTTAGTTCAGGGGCCACATAAAGTCCTATTTTGGTCTCAAGTGGGTTGGACTAGTGAAATACAACAACTCATATTAATCTATAAATGATGACAACTCCAAATATTTCTTCTTTGTTTTAGTGGAAAAAAGTAAAATGACATGAAAATGTTTGCATGTACAAACTATCTTTTGACAAAAAATGTGAATAACCTGAAATGTCTTAGGAAAAATAACTGCAATTTCAACAATATTCTGCCTGTTACTAAATTGTTGTTGTTGTTGTCTTTATTTATTTCGAACATGCAAAAAAAAATAAAAAAAATAAAAAAAAATAAAAACAAAATAAAACATACAAATGGACAGAATCTATCTCCAAGCACATAGAAGTCTGAATTTTGCATGGTCGAAAAGGAGTAGGAAGAAGTATAAACTAGTTTAATCCTACCCCTCAGTGCTTTTACACCTTACCTTGTATCACTAACTTGATACAAGAGTCAAACAATACAATTTTCCTAATTTTAACATCAAACCACAACAAATACATAATGCAGTAACTGATTTACACCCAACAATATGATCATGGCAGTACAGTCATACAAACAGACTCAACAATTCAACCATTTTCTTCAATAATTACAGCAGATTTATCAGTACAACATCATCCATAAACAAAAAGGCCTCATTGTCATTCTTAAATACTGTACCTCTCAAGAATAATTTTTAAATTTTTTAAATTTTTATTTATTTATTTTTTTTAAATGTTGAGTGTATTTGTAGATCCACTACAATCTGTTAGCTGTAATTTACATGTGTAAATGATAAACTGAGGCAGAATATTGGTAAAATTGTACTCATTTTTCTGAAGAAATTTCAGGTCACATTTCTTTAAAGGATAGTTTGTAGATGTAAACATTTTCATGATGCAATTTAACTTTTTCACATTATTTCACTGGTCCGGCAGACTTGAGATTTTATTGGTCTGAGCGTGGCCCCTGAACTAAAATGAGTTTGACAGCCCTGATATAGTGTATGTTTCCCTTGATGATGTACATTATGTCTGTGTGTTTGTCGTCAGAGTACAAAGAGAAGATCGGGTTAAAGTGCCAGTTTCTTATCGAACCCAAGCCTAAAGAACCCTGCAAACACCAGTACGACTATGGTGAGGATTTGAACATTTTAACAAGTAAATGCATGACATCTGATCCATTTGTTTGAATGATGTGTTTTTATATGTCACTGTTTTTTTTTAATAGATGCAATGAGTGTTATTGGATTCCTTAAACACTACGGTCTGGACAGTCACTTTAAACTGAACATCGAGCCAAACCACACCACGTTGGCCGGACACTCCTACGAACACGACGTCGTCATGGCCTCGGCGTGAGGCTCTAATGACTAATTCACATATAATTCACAGCCGCTTTGTATTAACCAACATTAGAAAATGAACGCTTTACTTTGTCATCCTCTCTGCTGGTCGACAGATTCGGAATGTTGGGTTCGGTCGACTCAAACACTGGCTCTCCAGACCTGGGATGGGACACAGACCAGTTCCCCATGGACATCAGGAACACAACTTTTGTCATGAAGGTGAGTTTAGGTCGGAAGGTGAGTGTCCTCTACAGCCCCTTTTCCACAGCACTTCTGTTCTGGGAATATTTCACCTTTATTCCAGAAAAAAACATCTTTGTAAACAAAATGGTGGATCATTGGGTCCCACCTTTATCGCGGCTCTGTAAAGCCTCTAGAGGTAGTAAGAGAGCCCTGATAAAGGTGCGATCATGATTCCGGAATGCTATGTAAAAGGAACACCTCTCGTTCTGCAACCAAGGTGTTTTTTTGATGATTTATTGTGTGTGCGACCCCTGCACTGGGGGGATTTAAAAATAAGCACAGGTTGTGTACAGTAAACAAATATATCAACGCGACCAGAAAGATTTTCAAAAAAATTTATGGGACGGAATGCTTCTCGGAACAAAAAAAGAGTTTGTTCGAGGTGGTCTTTGAAAAAAGGGGTTCATAAAGTAGATATCAAACTGGAAGAAAAATCCAAGGCAGTCTCTTTAAACATTAAAATGCCTTTTTTATTATTATTGTTTGACTTCCTGATGAAGGCTTGAAGCCGAAACGCGTAGAAGTGTTTTTTGGGTTTAGATATGACCGTGCCAAGTTAATAAAGGCATTTTAATGTTTAAAGAGAGTGCCTTGGATTTTTCTTCCAGTTTGATATATGACCAGAAAGATGTCGAACTGGGAAGACGCCAAGATCCACCAGCTGTTGTCATTTCGGGTGGAGAACTCTATCCGTTGTCACAACCCGGCTCTGAGGTGGTGAGAAAAATGGAGACGGAGGTGGTGAAAATGTAACAAAGATTTATTAAATAAACTAATAATAACAAAAAACACAAAGTGCTGCGAAAACGGCAGTCGAAAGGAGCAGGGCAGAGCAGGACCAGGCCAGACAGCGAGCAGAACCAAGACCAGACCAGAGCCGAGCAGACCGAGAGAGAGACTGATCATCCACGTCGAGCTGCTTAAATAGTCACGCCATGACTGCCACAGGTGTCACCAATCAGGATGTCGTCATCTGCAAAAGAAAACTTAGAGTGCCCAAAAGGTGCGGGGCCGTCACACCATGTTAACATTTGTGGAATGGTAAAAGATGGGCCAACTCTGGAGAGATTAGCTAAGAAGTTGCTCAGGGTATTTCTGACGCGCAAGTTATTCCTCACACTAAACCAGGGGTGTCCAATCCTGGTCCTCGAGGGCCAGTATCCTGCATGTTTTAGATGTTTCCCTCTTCCAGCACACCTGATGGTCGTTATCAGGCTTCTGCACAGCTTGATGATAGGTTTATGATTTGAATCAGGTGTGTTGGAAGAGGGATACATCTAAAGCAGGGGTCACCAATCCTGGTCCTCGAGGGTCGGTATCCTGCATGTTTTAGATATTTCCCTCTTCCTGCACACCTAACAGTCGTCATCAGGCTTCTGCAGAGCTTGATGATAGGCTTATGGTTTGAATCAGGTGTGTTGGAAGAGGGATACATCTAAAACAAGTAGGATACCGGCCCTCGAGGACCAGGATTGGTGACCCCTGATCTAAAACATGCAGGATATTGGCTCTCGAGGACCAGGATTGGACACCCCTGCACTAAACGCTGCGTCACGGCCCCTTTGATTCCGGAATGCAGGTCTGCTGTGTAAAAGTCCAGCCTGTCTCACCTCTGTTACTTTTTTGGCTTGGCTGTTGAAATTGGTCAATGGCGGCAAAAAGGTGGTATCACTATCTTGCCTTTTTTCCAGGATCTCTGTGTAAAAGTGGCGCGTGTATTTATATGTGTACAAAAGGATATTTATAATAATCATTTGATGGTAGATTTTTGCAACAGGGTGCAAAATGAATGACATAAAAACACAAAATGATGCTGTGTAAAGATAACACTGGTCTACAAGGAAAATGCTTCCAGAATAAAAGTAATGAAATTTTACTACGTGAGAGTCACTGATAAAGAAAAATCAAGTCAAAAATGCTGGTTGGCTGAACTTTCCAAGATACAGCTTTGGGTCAAAATGTGAAATTCAAGAATTAACGAGAGAATGGGTTTGACTCAAAAGGAATATTTGTCTCAGAGCTACAAGATCTACTTCAAAACACTGTCTGCACATTAGAATACATTCACTTTACAGGTTCTATTTAGTGGAAGATTTCTAAAACTATTATATAAATATACATAAACCAATATATATGTGTAAGAACACTTAATCATATACCTTGAAAGCATCAGCAAACCGGCACTTTTGTCATTTATTTTCCAATTAATCTTATTAAAATACGTAACATTTAGCACATTTAATGTCTGAAGCAAATCATTTCTAAAAAATTGTAGACCAGTGTAATATGTTGATTATGAGTATCCCTTTCACGTTAAATATTTCCAGACCATCCTTGAGCAGGGGGGTCTACAGCCTGGAGGTCTGAACTTTGATGCGAAGGTCCGCAGAGAGTCCACGGACCTGGAAGACCTGTTCATCGCTCACATCGGAGCCATGGACGCCTTCGCCAGAGGGCTCAGAAACGCTGTTCGCATCATTGAAGACGGCCTTCTGGCATCCATGTTGAAGGTACAGTGTCTGCAGAAACAAAGGTCAATCTGTCACATGAGGTGTTTGGTAGCTGCAGCGTGTCATGTCCACAAACAGGAGCGGTACTCCAGCTTCGGTCATGGACTCGGACAGAAAGTGGACGATGGTTCTGCCACTTTGGAAGAGTTGGAGGTAAGAAAAGGGACCTTCACTCTTTACATCTGCTCATACTGAATGTGCACCTTAAAAGCAGAACTGGCTCATATGTCTTATATTTTACATTTCAAAGCATTTTAACACAGTTTTGATTCTTTACTCTAAATGTCAAATGTTCTTTTGCTGTTTCAGGAATTCATCAAACAGAACAATGAACCGAAAGTCGCATCAGGGAAGCAAGAAAAATATGAGTCCATCTTCAATTATTACATATAAGAAAACATAATCCATCTGCATCTACTTATTCCACCATGAACAAGAGCTGCACTTTTATGAATCCCATTTGGATGAATATTTGCTCTGTTACGCACTAGTTTCACTACTTTAAAAGTACATATATACAGTAAATGAAATGGGGATAAAGTGATCAAATATTCCACATTAATTCACAAAACACTAATTTAATGAAACACTGAATATGTTCAGTAATGTTTTATTTCCTCTGAGAAGTCATAATGTTTACTGAGAGTCGTACAGTTTTATGTCTCTTGTAGATTATACACAAGCTCTCAATAAATATGCACGTACTTTACATCCTATTTCCAGTTCATTATTATTATCAGTAGTGAATGTAGAAAATTTTAGTTGAGGATGGTATGTTGGAATCCCACATACATGTAAATGGAATCAACAAAAGATATCAAGTTAATCTAATAAACTTATGTCCTTTGTCAACACACTACACAAGCGTTCGCAATGAACAATGAACAATCTTATATTTTCTGCCCCTCTTTTACAAAATAATTGTGCATTTATAGAAGTAATTTAAAACTGAGTTATGAAATCAACCCACTAATACAATATCTGTCATCACTTACTGCTGCAAGTTATCGTGTGTAAAAAAATATTTTAAAAAAAGCAAACAATTTATTCTTTAATTTCTGATTTTCTTTAACCTTAACCTAATAGCCAAGCACATTAGAAAGAAAAAAACTGAACAAAAACAGCTTAAAATGAGCATGAATCATGCAAATAATATACAAAAATAACATTATAGATAATTTTAAACATGCAAGCATTCCAGGTTTTCACATATCAACTCATAACTGAATGGGGAAAAAAATAAATGTAGAAAATAAAGTAAAAATAAGTGTTTGCAGAACAAATTTTTACAAATAATATAATTATTTTATTCTGTTTTGGGATGTATTTCCATTAGAGATCATTAAAATTCATGTCAGCAGACAAAACATAATGTGAAGACAATGTGTGAATTTCTCTCCCACTGACAATAAACTGTGGTGAAAAGTGGTAAAAGTAGTAAAATATACCCTCTAATTCTTTTATTTGTGTGTTTACTAAGGAAACCTGTTTATTGTGAGTACTTAATGCGTTTCCATGGTAACAGCTCCTATAAAAAAATAAAATCCAGTCCGTCATATTTCCGGGTTTCCATCTCCTCCTCTCTTCACACCGTCTCTTCTTCTCGTTTACTCTTCATTTTCTCTTAAAAATAACTTTACCTTCACCTTTCCACTGACATCACATCATACTACTGTCCTGCAAGCAGCTCGTCCAATCAGCGGCCGGAGCGGGGCCCGGTGCCGGCGCGGTTGTCCAATCAGAGGATAGCGTGAGCTCTGCTCACCGGCACGTCGCCTCTGATTGGTGAACACAGCTGTAAAGGAGGCGGGACGTGACGCCAGCCAATCAGAAGTGGTCCGTCTTTGTAATTATCATAAAATATTCAGCATCTTTCAGACTCTGAGCAAATTATCATGAGCAGCAAAGGTGACATTGTGTTTTTGGTTTTGGAAGTTTCTAAGTAGCTTTTCAGGTTTTGAGAAATAATAGAGTTAATAATAATTTTCACATTTATTTTTTATGAACAATTTTTTTAGACAATAGAAAACGTCTCCCGTTCCTGCTATTTCCCCATTTAATGATAGTTTTTTTTTTTAATATTATTGGGGGAAAATGTGGACTTTTCTAGGAATAGCAAGCTTCACGTACCTTTATAAAAAATCCGACACAATGTTGAATTTTGCGCACAAAGACTGGGTGATGGCTGCAACTTTATGTTTAACAATCGCGCTGCTGATGTGTTATATCAGGTATTTTCATGTGCAGAAGCTCAGATTGTCTCAGGTGTTCAGTTTACCTCTGAGTTTTCTATGTTTTATACCTGGAATCAACGGGTTAATCCCTCAGAGTCGAACAAAGAGTGGAGACAAAACAGAAGAGAACAAGAAAAAGGTAAGAGAACCTGAAAGAAGACACAAAAAGAATGAAAAGATGCATTTGTTTATTTAACATTTATTTATTTAGCGTATTTATTCATTTATTTACTTAACTCGATGTACAAAGAAATGGTTATGTCACGGCTGAGGGCGGAAATTGACTGTTACTGAGTTTTGACAAGGATTATTACTGTTGTAGTGATAAAGTTATTATTATTATTAATAATAATATATTTTTTACATAGCCAAGTAAATGTATAGATATAATATGATTGCATCAGTATGTTGCAAATATTATTATGTATTTGTGGTGGTAGTAATAAGAATGTTATAGTTATAATAAGAGTTTATTATAAGGCTAATGACGTTCATTTTGTCGTCTGTTAATGTAATCACACTTTTCTTTTTTCTTTTGTTCAGACAAGGTAACTGTGAAGCAGATAACGTGTAAAAACTGTACCTTGTTAAAACAAAAGAAAAAAAGAGAAGTATAAGAGTTTATTATGACATGAGTGTGTATGTATGTATATATATGTATATATATTTATATATATGTGTGTGTGTGTGTGCATATATGTTTATTTATTCATTTGTATACCAGTGTAAGGAAGTCAAAGTGATACTGTTCCATATTCTGAGCTGTGAAGTGGGGCTAGGACCATGTAAACAGGCTTCTGTTTCAGACATGACTATTGTTGCTAGTCTTATTTTTTTTTTTTTTTTTTGCATGTCTGAAATAAACAGCAAACAATATACAATTCATTTTAACATGAGTCAACTAAACTAGACTATATGAACTTCGGTCCCCAGAGCTCCAGGACCAGGAGGAGGGTGGACCTGGACTCCACCGCCCCAGGCAGCAGTGCCCCCCTGGACCCAGAACCAGATGTGGTCATAGTCGGGGCCGGGGTCCTGGGCTCAGCCATGGCCACGGTCTTGGCCCGGGATGGGAGGAGGGTCACGGTGGTGGAGAGGGACCTGAAGGAGCCGGACCGGATCGTGGGGGAGCTGCTGCAGCCTGGGGGGTACAGAGCCCTGAAGGAACTGGGTCTGGAAGGTCAGTCACAGGGTTCAGGTCCTGGTTCTACTTAACATCCTGTCAAACACTGGGATATAAAGGAAGTTTGGTAAAGAATCAGCAGCTAAATTAATGAAGAAAATATAGAACAGTAATATTATTTAACTGAAGATGAAATGATTCTGAAGTTTACAGAGGAAAATTAAATGGTCTTATAATAGAATAATAAAGACTTGGGAAAAAAATTGATTTATGGTATGTACTGAGATTTATAGCATTAATTTTCTGATGTTTTGTACTGGTAACAAATTGAACTAAAATAATCAAAATCAGCCACAAATTGAAATAATTATCAACATGAAGCAAAAATTAACCAAAAAAAAATGAACAAAATGAATAAAGAAATAAATAAAATCAACAAAAACGTCAACCAAATGAACAAAAATGAATAAAATAACCAACAAACATCCAAATGGGATCAACAGTTATTAAACACTTTGGATCAGTAGATGCTTTCAGTCGGCCGTGAATGTTTGGGTCTTTCAGGGTTAACAGAAATGTTCCTGTAGGTGGAACATTTCAACTATTTAAAACACAGATGTGACTGTGTCAAATATTTAACCCATAAAGACCCAGTACTATTTTCATGGCAGATCCCAAATCATTTTTTTTTTTTTCCATATTTGACCTTTTTTAACTGATTTATCCCCATTTATTGTAATATTATCCTCTGTATTTTGTGTGTTTTTTGTTTTCTTTTTGTGAAAATCGGCTGTTTTCACTTATTTAATTTGCTGATCATGTAGATGTTCATAAAAGCTCTGATTAAAGTTGAATGTTTTTATGTCAGAAACAGAGAAAACTGAAGAAAAAGTGACTTTTTCAGTATGGGTTTTACTGATGAATTAATGTTGTAGAAGATGACAGTGTTTCCATGGTAACTACAGATCCTCTGAACGTCCACATGGATCATATCTGATGACCATGAAAAGATGACAAACTGTATTTTACACCAGTTATTTACATGTATTGATAGGATTAGTGGATCAGCAGTTATTAAACATTTTAGATCAGTAGATGCTTTTGGTTGGTGGTGGGTGTGTGAGTCGTCATGGGTTAAATTAAGGAGAAAAAGTACCGTTGTCTTCATCTCAGGTCAGTGTTTTTGTCTTTGTGTTGATGCTGACACTTGTTCGCTGCAGCAGACTGAATAAATAATGGATGACCGTTGTTCTCAGGTTCAGTGGAAGGTCTGGATGCTCACATTGTGAACGGCTACGTGATCCATGACATGGACAGCCAGGCAGAGGTGGAGATCCCCTACCCCCAGGAGGATGAGGGCATCCAGTGTGGGCGGGCCTTCCACCACGGCCGCTTCATCATGGGTCTGAGGAGAGCCGCCATGGCCGAGCCAAAGTAAGAACAGTCATCAACACTGGAGTCTAAGAATGAAAGGCTTTTATGGTCGTCATGTGGAGATGATGGTTTTAATGCAGGGGTGTCAAACATACTGCTCATGGGTCAAAACCGGACCGCTAAAGGCTCCAATCTGGCCTATCGGATAAATTTGTGAAATGCGAAAAATACATATTATTGCAGGTAAATCATTTATCAGACAGGGGTAATTGTTTATTTACCTGCTTTACTAGTTTCAGCTACTTCCTGTAACCTGTAAGACATGTCACAGCAACATCATGTGACGTTTCTGAAGGCTACAGGAAGTAACTGAAACTAGTAAAGCAGGTAAATAAACAACTACCCCTGTCTGATAAATGATTTACCTACAATATCACTTGTCTACATTTTTTTTTAGAAATAATTTGCTTCAGAGATTAAATGTGCTAAATGTTATGTATTTTAATAAGATTAATTAGAAAATAAATGATAAAAGTGCCGGTTTGCTGATGTTTTCAAGGTATATGATTAAGTGTTATTACACATATATATATTGGTTTATGTACATTTATATAATAGTTTTAGAAATCTTCCACTAAATAGAACCTGTAAAGTGAATGTATTCTAATGTGCAGACAGTGTTTTGAAGTAGATCTTGTAGATCTGAGACAAATATTCCTTTTGAGTCAAACCCATTCTCTCGTTAACTCTTGAATTTCACATTTTGACCCAAGGCTGTATCTTGGAAAGTTCAGCCAACCGGCATTTTTGACTTGACTTTTCTTTATCAGTGACTCTCATGTGGTAAAATTTCATTACTTTTATTCTGGAAGCATTTTCCTTGCAGACCAGTGTAATTATATGTGGAAGACAGTAAGGACTTTCACCAGAAAAAATTACATAGATTAACATCCTGGTTCCACATACAGACAAATATGAGGTCAAGCAGTGTTGGGCAAATTACTTTTAAAAAGTATTTAGTTATTGTTACTAGTTACTTTCCTAAAGTAATTTAATTACCTCCGCCAAGGAGGTTATGATTTTGCCAGGGTTTGTTTGTCTGTTTGTTTGTTTGTCTGTCCGTTAATGTGCAACATAATTCAAAAAGTTATGGACAGATTTTGATGAAATTTTCAGGGTTTGTTGGAAATGGGATAAGGAAGAAATGATTAAATTTTGGTGGTGATCGGGGGTGGGGGGGCCCACGGGGGGGGCGCAGACCAGAAAATTTCATCAAAATCTGTGCATAACTTTTTGAGTTATGTTGCACACTAATGGACAGACAAACAAACAAACAGACAGACAAACAAACCCTGGTAAAAACATAACCTCCTTGGCGTGGGGGGGGCCACTGATCAGCCTTGGCGGAGGTCTGCGCTCTCCGAGTGCTTCTAGTTAGTAACTGAATTACTCCTTTATAAATGTGATTAGTTACAAGGGAAAGTAATTATTGCATTACTTTTTTGAAAAATCATCAAATATGTAAAATAATTCTGATTTTTGAGTGGGTTTTACAGGCCTGTTGCACAGAGTAGAACAGCATAGACAGGTACTTTTATTTAACTTAATATTTATTGAACCTCAAACCACAACTGATAGACATACTGTAGGCCCTAATAAATAAATAAATAAATAAATAAATAAATAAATAAATAGTGGATCACCAGTAAAATACTGCCATAATAACCTATAAATAATGACAACTACAAATGTTTGTCTTTGTTTTATTGTGAAAAAAAAAAAAAAAAAGTAAAATTACATGAAAGTCTTTACATTAACAAACTAACCTCTGACAAAAAAATGCAAATAAACAGAACAAATATAAACATGAAACGTCTTAAGAAAAATAAGTGCAATTTGACCAATATTCTGCCTGTTTCTAAATGTTTGTTGTATTTGTAGATCCACTGTGATCTGTGAGTTGTAATGTACATGTGTAAATAAGAAGCTGAGTCATAATCTTCTTAAAAATGCATTTATTTTTCACAAGAAATCTCAGGTTGTTCATGTTATTCACACTTCTAAAGGATAATTTGTAGATGTAAACATTTTCATAACATAATTTAGCTTTTTTTGGACTAAAATAAAGCATTATTTCTAAGTTATTATGCTCTTATTTTACTGGTCTGGCCCCCTTGAGGTCCAGTTAGGTTGAATGTGGCCCCTGAACTATGATGAGTTTGATGCTCTTTATTGTAATGGTTCACTTCTGCCCCCTAGTGTCACATTCATAGAAGGCACCGTGACCAGTCTAGATGAGGAGGATGGAAGCGTTACTGGAGTTCACTACAAAGACAAAGAAACAGGAGACGTCAAGGTGAGAACACAGAGCTTCTTCTGAGATAAAACACTGTATCTGACTGTACTTTATGTTAATAATGATCTGATCTTCTGTAGGAAATCCGTGCAGCGCTGACGGTGGTGGCTGATGGATGTTTCTCAAAGTTCAGGAAGAGTCTCGTCTCTGGAAAAGCTCACATCTCCTCACACTTCGTCGGGTGCCTTATGACGGTACGGCTGCTTCTTTGATCAACTTCTGGTTTAATGGTTTAGATCGCACTGCACTGGGATGAATAAATATCCTATTCTGACTCACAATAAGGAGGAACTTTAAAACATGAAAGACTCAGAGTCATAGATAATTAGTGTTTCAAAATGCAATCCCAGTAAAAAAAAAAAAAGGAAAAATGTAAATCAAATCAGAATGCTCTTATTTGCAAATCTAATTAAACCAAGTTGTATTCTCAAATGTTTAAACTGAGAAACTACTTAAAAAATAAAATAAATCAAGAAAAGCACTTGGAGAGCACAGACCTCCGCCAAGGCAGATCAGTCATCCACCAAAATTTAATAATTTGTTCCTTGTGCCAGTATCAACATTTCCTGAAATTTTCATCCAAATCCGTCCATAACTTTTTGAGTTATCTTGCTAACAAACACACAAAGCAAAGTGATCACAATACCTCCTGGCAGAGGTAATAAAGGTAATTCTGGATTTGATGACAGCAGTAAGTCTTCATAAAATTGTGGGACAGAGGCAACAAAAGTTTGGCAGAGTAAGTGGAACTAAAGAGAAATAACTGGAGGAACATTTTACAACTAATGATGTAAATTATCTACAGATCAGTAACATGAGTGGGTTTAAATGGAGCATCTTAAAAGCAGAATCTGTTAGAAGGAATGAATAGCAGAGAAAAGTCTAAAAATGTGGAACAATTTCAGAATCAAGCTCCTCAGCGTGCAATTTGAATATGTCAAATATGTCATCATGTACTGTACATAATAGAATCAAGATTCAGAAAATATGGAGGAACCTCTGTAACAACAAGGCCATAAAATCAGTAATCAACAACAGCTCTATTTTTACATTTTGTGTGTCAGCTTTTGGAAGTGGATTTGTAATTTGTATCCCAAAGATAATAAAGTAGTATCTCAAAATAAGAAAATAATTGACATTTTCCTAAACTAGTAAGAATCCTTATCAAAATTTTGACTTAACATCTGGAAAAAAAAACCCCAGTTAATATCTTAAAATAGTGTAAAAAAAAAAAAAAAAAAAAGACATTTCTTAAAGAAAACCTTTACATGACAGTGTTTAATGTCAAATTAATGAGATTCTTCATGTTAATGTACTTTATCAGGATCTCTGTTAGCTGCCACTGAGGCCACAGAAAGTATACTGTGACATTTAAACCCCTTAAAAGACCCTTATCTGCATAATGGACAACTGCAGCTCAGTGTTCGTGTCTCTTTTGTCTTCTGCAGGACTGTCCCCAGTTTAAAGCCCACCATGCAGAGCTGGTCCTGGCCAACCCCAGCCCGGTGCTCATCTACCAGATCTCGTCCACTCAGACCAGGGTGTTGGTCGACATCAGGGGGGAGATGCCTCGGAACCTGTCAGAGTACATGTCTGACAAGATCTACCCACAGCTGCCAGGTAAAACATCAAGGATCTATCTGCACTGTATGGACAAAAGTACTGGGACATGTTCTGAGTTACTTAGTTACTTCCTTAGTTACTCAAAGTGCTTGTGCAGGTCTTGAAGGTCTTTAAAAGTATGGAATTTTGAAATGCTTTTTTCCAGACCTTGATGAAAGTCTTAATAAAGTATAGGAAAAAGTTTATCTCAGTTGAATTTTAGAGTATGGTCAAAGTCACATAATCTTGTAAGATAAGAAATACATGAGGAAACATATAAAAACATGACACGACTTCACTAACCGGTCGGTACTGGAATGATTCTAGTGAGACGTGTTTGTGTGATATCCGTGCACTTTGGTGATTTTCATAGGTTCTGAAAGTGTTTCTGTTAGAAAAACATAAGTTACTGCGAATTATGCATTTATTCATTCATACATTTATTAAAATGAACTTTTCTACACAACAGGTACAATCTCAATCAAAAAAGTAGGCACGCAAGTATAAAAGTACATAAAGTCAAGGTCTGGGGGGAAAAAGTAGCAGTTTTGAAAAAGTCTGGAATTTTTATTTGGATAAAGAGCAAACACCCTGTTACTTACTTAGTATGTGTGAATCTAACAATACTATTGTGTTGGCCATGAAGTCAGAAGAGCACACACCTGCTCAGGTGGCCCTTCTATAATCTACATTGCATAAAAAACAGAATCTTACCAAGGGTATTTTTCTCATTTCTAGTCAAAATATCTCATCATACTTAAAATAAGACAGAATCACCTAAAGAGTAACTTTTCAGTGAGATATAAGAACTTATTTTTAGACAATAGGTCTTGAAAATCTTATTTCAAGAAATCTTACCAAGATAATTTCCACTTGCTCCATTGGCAGATTTTTTTTGCTTAATTCAGGATTTTTTTTTTTTTTTTGCTTAAAAAAGAGCAAAAAAATCTGCCAATGGAACAAGTGAAAATGATCTTAGTAAGATTTCTTGAAATAAGATTTTCAAGATCTTTTGTCTAAAAATAAGTTCTTATATCTCACTGAAACATTACTCTTTAGGTGATTAGGTCTTATTTTAAGTGTGATGAGGTATTTTGACTAGAAATGAGAAAAATACACTTGGTAAGATTTAGATTTTTGCAGTGTAAAGCCACACCCTTCAGGGCTGTGACCAAAGAACTGACGGCCCATGGTCATGTGCTCCAGGAACACCAACAACTGGAGAGAAAACAGAACATTAGTGAGGCCGTCATATGAATTGATGTAGTTATGATGTAAAATATCTTTATTAAAAAAGACATGTGCATGAACCTAATAGAATGATGGATCATCACAGTCTGTTCCGAGGTTATTTGAAAGTCATGCACAGGTTTTTCATGCAGCATCGAGGCCAGGAGTGGTGGGGGTCGGAACACATCCAGATCACTGCCTGTGCTGTTGTTGAGGCTGCAGTTGAAGGATTTGACATTCATGGTGTGCACAGCGTTTCAGCTGAAATATCAAAGCCCTGATATCAAAGCTGCAGCTCTGGTAAACCTGACAAAGGTCCAGCTGGAATGGTGGAGTCAGTCACACTGATACATTGATAAATGTACATTCACGGAGCAAAAAGAAAAGGCTTTTTTTCTTGTGCATGTGGCCTGTGTGCACCTTTGGGTTTTCATCCTCAGTGATCGACCGCCTGCGGCCTCTTTCTCTGTTTCCCTCAGAGCATTTAAAGGAGCCTTTCCTGGAGGCGCTGCAGAATGATCGGCTCAGGTCCATGCCCGCCAGCTTCCTGCCCCCCTCCCCCGTCAACAAGCCAGGTACTGAAGCATTATCGACTGTCATGTTACTGAGAGCCAGGAGAATCTGCTGGAGTGGATTCAGCTTGTGTACAATCTGATGCATGTCTTGGAAATTATTGTTCTGCTTTGATCATTACTGTAAATTAAAGCTGTTTCCTTGTTTATCTGCTAATTTGCATTTAGCCTGTCAGTGTACAATGTTGTAAAATGTAAATTCAGACATGAGTGATTTCCACCTGCAGTTCAGACTTTAACAAGTCTGCACATGTGGGCGTCTGAATGGAGTCACAGCCTTCATTGATAAGAGATGATGTGTTTATGGGCTCTAATAAGGTCTTAACTGTCACATAAAAGCTCTGACAAACACCAAAAGGCAAATCTCCAGCTTCATACTTCATCCTCCTCACTGTGTTTGGCACTATTTGGAAGATTGGAAAGTGCAGGAGAAAAGGGGAAAAAAAAAAACAAGAAGAAGAAGTAGTAGCAGTGATGTATTTTGGATATGAGACAAATGGCGGTGTGTCGTCTGCAGGTGTGCTCCTCCTGGGCGACGCTTACAACATGAGGCATCCGCTGACGGGAGGGGGGATGAGTGTGGCGCTCAACGACGTTCGCATCTGGAGGAGCCTCCTGAGGAACATCCCAGACCTGTACGACGACGGAGCCATGCTGCAGGTAAAGACAAAAACAAGAGAACCACATGGGTGCTTCTATGAAACTGGGTTCATTTTGGTACCTGGCACTTTACCAGCTGTTTAGTTGTAGTAGTAGTAGTAATAGTAATGGTAGTAATAGTAGTAGTAATTTATTCGGTCATTAATTACTTTAAACAGCAAACAAAAACAACATATCCATTGTTCCATATACGATGCGACTGACAGGGTTTAGGCTTAAGTATGGACTTATTTTGCCGAACCCTATTTACAATTAACACAATGTTTCCATATGAAAACAAACAAAAAAATTTTCAATGTAATCATTACTAAATATACAACAGAAGAGAATACATATTTAATTTTAATTCAGGTTAATCATGTCCTTATCTCAATTACCAATATTGATCCTAGTCTTCAAAAACAAGAATTTTCTTCAGTCAATCCTGAGCTCTATATTTTTGAATAATGGTTAATTTGTACATCTTTTAGAACCAATAATAAAAAGAGAACTGTAGACATATTTCAGGATGTACCTAGTGATGACCTCAGATAAATGCAAAAACAAGTATCCCCTTGCTCTGAGCCATCCCAAAATTAATGAATTTTTAATAAAATATTGGGGCAAAAAATAGGACCAAAATTGGGACACCTAGGTGACAGTGCATTTTATTTTGAAAACATCGCTGTAAATGATCTTCTATAGTGCTATAAATAAAGACACTGGGTTAAATATGTTGATCCTAGTGGCTTTTCTAATCCAGACATGTGGGTTTTTCATGAATCTCAGTCTCATTCCAGGTTTTGTATGTAACCCATCGTGTCCACTTGCGTTACATACAGAACCTGCCCAGTTAAATGCAAAGAAATCACAAATGATTTTGCAACAGCAGTCATTTTTGTGAAACACTCTGCCTTGCATAATTAGTTAAATTCCCAAAACGTACCCGTGAGAGAATAAAGAGATATTAAAAAAAAAAAAAAAAAAAACGTAGCTAGAGCTGCACAATATATCGTTTGAGCATCGTCATCGCAATGTGCATGTGCAGTAGTCACATCGCAGGTCCTGCAACGTAGGAGGTAATTGAACTCACTGTGTTCTCATCTAATTCATTCGTTATTTTAGTTACAGGAAGGATGATATTGAAACACGTGTTCTGTGTCGACAGTGTCTCGCACCAAACACCAACACACAAACCCACTATTTATAAAATCACACACATTGAAATTCATGGATTTGGTTAAATTTAAAACAGCGCAGATAATGTACAGAGCAAGAAGTAATTTACTGCCAAAAAATATTCGGGGAATGTTCACTGAAAGAGACGGAGGCTACAATCTAAGGGGGGAGCTAAATTTTAAAAAGCATAAAGTAAGAACAACAATGAAAAGTATGTGCATAACAAGCTGTGGAGTGACTTTGTGGAACAATCTAGAACAGGAGATAAAGGAAAGTACAAACATAAATGTATTTAAAAAGAGGTAAAAAGACTTGTTTCTAAATAGTTATAGGGAACATGAAGGATGAAAATAGTATTGCTGCAAAGTTCAGGAGTGGTTTCTTGGAATTAAGAGTGAGTAATTCGAATTTCAGAGATTTTGATATGTGAGTGGATTAGAGGGGGGGCAGATGTGAAGTCTACATGAATGGGGATTGTGGGTGTGAAATTATGGAATGGACCTTATGATGCATTTAAGTTATTCACTCCTTTGGCTAAGGTTAAAAAAGAAAAAAAAAGTACTTTAAGTTTAAATTATTCAGAAATATTGAATTGAGATGGTAGATGTGTTTTTATTGTTGATTTTTTTTTTTTTAATTTGTTATTATTATGGTGTAAATGCTCGATGCTGTACATTTAGGTTGACGTAAGCAGTGTATTAGTTGAAAAGGATAGGCAAAAAATAAGCTTCTAGCCTATTCCTTTTTTGGTTTTTATGTTTATTACAATTGATGTACTGAGTACAATGACTGATGTAAAACCAAAAAAAATTAATTTCATTCATTCATTCATTCATTCACCTGTCGCCACAACGAGAGGTAACACGACCAATTAGTTTGACCATTTACGTCGGCACCACACAGCTATTACATCCTCCTGAGTATTTTTTCATATCGCAATATAAATCGCAGGGTTAAAAAAAAAAATGCAATGTCAGTTTTTTCCAGTATCGTGCAGCCCTAAATCTCAGTCTCATTCCAGGTTTTGTATGTAACCCATCGTGTCCACTTGAGTTACATGCAGAACCTGCCCAGTTAAACACATATAAATCGCGAATGATTTTGCAACAGCTGTAATTTTTGTCAAACACTCTGCCTTGCATAATTAGTTCAATTCCCAAAATGTACCTGTGAGAGAATAAAGAGATATATATATATATATATATAAAAAATATACTAGCACTTAATTTTCGTGTCCTTTTGACCGTGTTACATGCAGATTATTGTATTAAATATAATGTAAAATAATATAAAAATGTGTTTTATCTGAAAAATAGTTTCTCTTTTATCTCAGTAAGTATTTATTTTTGAAATAGACCCAAAGTGCTTCCAAACTTGCTTCATAACATTAGTCTACAGCTGGTTTGAATTTTTAGCCCCCATGTCCTGTTTTTAGGACCAGTTTCATAGAAGCACCCATATCCGTCATATTGAAATAATCATCAATAACTGTCTAATAAAAGGCCTGTGACCGGCGCCTACAGGAAGCGCTATTGATTCCCCTGTCTTGTGTATGACAGCGAATGATTTCTGCTATATTTATCTACATCACATGTGTCTTGTTATTCCCTGAGCTGTAGGTAAGAGACTGCAGGCCTGTGTGCATTATTACACTCAGCCTTTTTTTCTTCCCTTCAATAGGCAAAGAAAAAATTCCACTGGGAACGCAAGTCATCACATTCTTTCGTGGTGAACGTGTTGGCCCAGGCCCTGTACGAGCTGTTTGCAGCCACAGACAGTGAGTGTCTACGTCTGCATCCTGAATTACACAGAAAACACTGACATTTCACCACTGGATTTTGAGTCTCATTATGTCTTTGTTTTGAGCAGATTCCCTTCATGAGCTGAGGAAAGCCTGCTTCCAGTACTTCAAGCTGGGGGGAGAATGCATTGCTGGACCCATTGGGCTTCTATCAGTGTAAGAATGAAACAGTAGCATCCATGATTTATGCAGAAGATTAAAAAAAAAAAACAGCTCTAATATGCAGAAAGATGACAAATGAAAGGAAAATCTCAGAGATGCAAATATGCTATAGCTTCTAAAATGTACACTGCTCAGCCACGACACTGTGACCACTGACAGGAGAAGAGTTAATAATATTCAAAGGTTTAAGATGTTCTTATCAACTCACTAGATGCATGGAACATACAGAGAACTGAGATACTGTTTGTCAATCACTGTCTTACTGAGATTCCGTACAATTAAAAAAAAAATAGGTAAAAACAATGAATAAAATGATATAAAAGATAAACTATAATAGAATATAAATCAAACCTATTGACAGTAATGGTGGTAGTACAATACAGTTAAGGTGATGAACGCTGAGGATGTGCATAATAGAACAAAGCAGTCAGATTTGACACTAGTTTCATGTATAATGTATCACAGATTATAAGTGTGCAGAGGCTTTTTTCTTAACCCTTTCATGCATGAGTTATGAGTTATGACTTTTTTAGACTGATTTTATTACTGAAAATTAGGCTAAAGTTGAAATGCATTCAGAATTTTTTTTAAAATATGGTTTTATTAAGAAGATATTTAACCTCCTGGGAGCCAGGAAAGTATAATTTTATGGCTTTTTTTTAATTAAATAATTGCCTATATTGGAAACATCATGATGCAACAGGTTTTTTTTTGATGCATTTAAAAAAATATATTTCTATGGAATGTCCTTTGCGATGGACAGTTGTTTTTTTTGTATAAAGCAGTGAAACTCTTGTCCACAAACATGGACGTTTATCTTTTAAATGTTCATTGTGGTCAGTTTCAGATGCTGCAGCTCTTTCATAATGCATAGTTTGAGTTCTTGTTTGTTCAGTATTAATTGTCAGCCTTGTAAATCCAAGCTGGACTGACTGTACATATCCTGACCAAGGAAAATCAAATTCTCACTTTGTGCAGTAATCTACACCTGGCTTTTCTGCCTCTGTCCAGAATAATATACATTATATAGACTAAATGTCATCTAAAATTAACATTTACTTGTAACATAGTATAGCTAACTATGACATGATCTAAAACAAATTAATTTTAGCAAAAAAAAAAAAAAGCCTCCGTTTTGAATGTGTGGGGTCGCCAGAAAATGGAAGATTTATAAATCTATTATGTAAATGTACATAAACCAATATATATGTGCAGGGGCACCGCTACCAATTATGGGCCCCTTGAAAGCATAATCGTTGTGGTTGTGGACCCTACAGAAATTGACTATCTTCTCAATCTGTCAGACCAGGGGGGTATGGGTATGTACTTGGGGGTGGGGTCCATAAACGACGTCTCTTATGATACCGTGAAAACAAAACTTAACATGCTTTCAGCGTTCACCTTTGGTACGTTCACTTAGTACTTTAGTCATTTGTTTTCCAATTAATCTTATTCAAATATATGACATTTAACCCTTTCATGCATAGTGGTCACTAAAGTGGACATCTATTCTACAGCTGTTCTCTTATATATTCATGGATTTTGTTGTTTTAGTTCCATATCAGTCAACACAGTGGATGCTTATGCACCACCCCATATACTACAATTCATTGTTTTCAATAAACCTAATCTGCAGTAACTTGTTTGAGTGTAAATCAATTGCTTGTTATTGTTATTAGACTGTAATTAACAGTTTGTTTGTTTTTTTAACAAAAAGTTGTTTTTTTTTTGCATATTATCTCCATGAAGTGAGTAGTGACTAGTATTAGAGTATGTTCAAATGTGGGAAAATGTCAGATTACCTCCATTAACCCTTTCATGCATGAATTATGAGAACCTTAATCAAGATTTTTTTTCCTGAGTGTTTTTATTCCTCTTTAGGGATGAAAAAAAACCAATGTGATTGAATTTTTTTTTTTTTTAAATCAACCTGTTTTTCATGGAGGTACAAAATGTCCACTCAGCTACACCATGAATTTTATTCTTGAAGCAAAGAAACATGTATTTAAAACCCAATATCATAAAATGATATGAAAACAGTGAAATGAAACCGTGTTTAATGCAACTAATCTGATGTTTTCTCACATTTGAACATACTCTAATACTAGTCACTACTCACTTCATGGAGATAATATGCAAAAAATAAATATTAACCATTGATTTCCACTCAAGAACCAATCAAGAACAGCAAAGTTACAATAACGGTATGAATTGCAGTTTATGAGATGATGCATAAGTGTCCACTGTGTTGGTTCATATGGAACTACAGGGTGGGGAAGCAAAATTTACAATGAACATTTAGTTTTTTCTCAGCAGGCACTATGTCAATTGTTTTGAAACCAAACATATATTGATGTCATAATCACACCTAACACTATTATCCATACCTTTTCAGAAACTTTTGCCCATATGAGTAATCAGGAAAGCAAACGTCAAAGAGTGTGTGATTTGCTGAATGCGCTCGTCACACCAAAGGAGATTTCAAAAATAGTTGGAGTGTCCATAAAGACTGTTTATAATGTAAAGAAGAGAATGACTATGAGCAAAACTATTACGAGAAAGTCTGGAAGTGGAGGAAGCAACAAAAAACGTACCAAAGCTTTTATTAAAGCTCTCAAATCCAAAATCCTAAAGGATCCAACCAAATCCATGAGAAAAATGGCAATTGAACTTGAAGTAGACAACAAGAGCGTTAGAAATGCAGTAAAATATGATTTGAAGTTAAAATCTTACACAAGAACACCAAAACACTTGTTGACAACAGCAACAAATCCAACTTTAGCAATTTTTGGGAATCATGTTTGTGGCCGCCTTCTAGCCCAGATCTAAACCCTCTGGATTCTGCTATTTGGGGCGTTTTAGAACATGCTACCAATAGAACATTACACAGCAATGCTGACTTTCTTAAAGATACAATTAAAGAAGAATGGGAGAAGTTGTCACCCGGATATTTGAGGAACACTTGTGCAAATTTCAGGAAGCGTGTGAAGGCAGTTATTGAGAAAGAAGGAGGACACATAGAATAAAAACATTTTCTATTATGTACATTTTCTTGTGGCAAATAAATTCTCATGACTTTCAATAAACTAATTGGTCATACACTGTCTTTCAATCCCTGCCTCAAAATATTGTAAATTTTGCTTCCCAAGCCTGTAAAACAACAAAACCCATGAATATACAAGAGTAAAGCTGTAGAGTAACTGTCCACTGTAGTGACCACTATGCATGAAAGGGTTAAAAATTTTTTTTTTTAAAAATCATAGTTTTCACACAGTATATCAGTAAATATGTTTCTTTGCTTCACAAATTAAATGCATGGTGTCCAGTTGAGTGGACCTTTTTGCAACTCAAATTGGTTCATAAAAAAAAATTAAATCGCATTGTTTTTTTTTAATCCCTAGAGGAATTAAAACACTCAGGAAAAAAAAATCTTGCTTAAGGCTCTCATAATTCATGCATGAAAGGGTTAATCTCCGATGCAGATACTTTCTAAAAAAAATTGTCGACCGCTGTAATTTGATGTTGGAGGTGGAGATCTGGTTAGTTTTCATTTGTCACCCACCTGTATTAGACTGACAGACTCTGATCAATGTGTTTCTCCAGGTTGTCGCCCAAACCCATGACCCTCATCGGACACTTCTTCGCCGTGGCATTGTACGCCATCTACTTCAACTTCAAGTCTGAATCATGGACCACAAAACCCAGAGCTTTATTCAAGAGCGGCGCCATCCTGTACCGAGCCTGCACCGTCATGTTTCCTCTCATTTACTCTGAATTCAAGTACCTGGTGTACTGAGGAGACGCTTTTATTACAGATCTGGACCTGCTGCATCACCTGTGGACGCAGGAAAAAAAAAAAAAAAACAGCTGTAGAGTAAAAACGTAGATGGAAGCAAAGCAAAACAAAACTTGCAAGAAGTTTAGATCAGTGAAAAAGGCCCCAGCACCTTAAACAACCTGCCTTAATGTCCTAAAGCCTTGTTTCCATGTGGACTTCTGTCATGGTGCCTTGTTTTGAACACGAGGACAAATTATTGGGTCAAAAAGTGAATTACACTGAACATCCAGTCATGTGGAATTATTCCTGCCAAAAAAAAAAAAAAAGATCATGTTGAACATATTTTCTTCCACAGTGTAATTTGTGTATTGATTCTGAGATAAAGCCACTTTTTTGCTGTGTCTATTTTCACGCTGAGATAATTTGTGCTGTATTTAATGAAGATCCTCCATAATGACGTACTTCAGTGCAGAGGTTCATCATTGTGACTCTGAATCTGAGACGGAAGTGCTCGAAGCTGTTATCTTTATGTCAAACAAATCACTTTAATAGTAACTGTCAGTCTGATTTTGCTGAGCAAATTGTCGGCAGTTCTTTATTTGTTCGAGTCAAACAAGTTCTTGGCTTAAAGGATCATTTCCTTCCCTTCTAATCGTGCTGCTTGTTACTTCTTACTGAGATAAGGGACTTTTATATAACATTTTACTTTCTTCAGCCACAGTGGAACATGCTGACAGTGCAGCCCGAATATGACAAGACCATTATCCAACAACCCGAGAATGATCCCTGCACTATTTTAGTCTGGCCGGATGTCAGGAAAAGCCCAGCGCAGTGCGACGCCTGGGGGAAGTTTGGGTTTGACTGGCACCTGTGATGCAAAAAGAAGATGCTTAAGTCAGGATGGAGTCAGCGGATGATGCTCAGCATGTTTTCTCCTGAGCTGACAGCGACCGGTAACTCCTGAACTTTAATTTACCGCAACTTTGTGCACCTTCTGTGACCCTGTGCCTGTGTGTTTTGGGTTCGAAGGGCAGATAAATTAATCAATAAAACATGGTAGAGGACTTGTTTTATTTGGCTCTTGTATGTTGAGTTGAAATGCAGAATGAGGAGATATAAGGTGACTGAAGCATTTACATATATGATCAGTAGATGGCGCTCATGAACAGCTTAAAGACCTGAATCTGAGGCCCAGTTTGAATGAAGGCAGATGGAACCTTTTTTTTTTTTTTTTTTTTTTTTTTTTTACACAGTTGTACATACAGCAGCATTTGGCCACTGATCAGAGTAGACTCCCCTCTTTGGTTCACAGAGTCAACTAAAACAAGTTGTTCTGATTATCTCATTAACTCGGTTACTCATTAAGTGTTTGCATATTAAAGGATGCAGACAAATATCAGTCACAGTTGGAATTTTACTGTCAATTTACACAAAAATTGAAGGGTTTGAAGACGATGAAGATTAACTGAACTGATAAGATGTTAAAATGATGCTTCTGAATTCAACATTTAGGTAAAATATCCTTGGTTCCCTGTCTAATTAAGACCAAAGTATATTATATCCAAGCATTACAAAGCTGCCAATAGTCATGACACATTTTATCAGATGATAATGAAGTTAATTCATCAGTTTAAATAAATGCTGCCACTAGTTAATTCAGCTACTGTGCATGAGGTCGAGCTAAATCATTAATGAAATGGTCCATATATTATTTTTATATTAAATGTCTTTTCACTTCTACCTTAATGACTTTGCTCATTTTGCCAGATTCTGCACTGAGATAAAAAAAGACAATCACTATTTGACATGAGGAAATGTAATCTTTACAGCAGCAGCAGCAGGTCTGACAGGCCAAGCTCCTAACACATGAAGGATCAATTATTTATTGACTATTAATTATTTACTTACTACCCATTGGATTTAATTTAGTTTCTAATGTATCAATTGATTCAATACATTTTTAATAGATTTTAAAAGGTAGAAATTGCTAAATGCTAAAATATGAACACAGAACACTCCAAACACTAAGGTTGAGATGCCTGGTTTGAGTGAAATACAATGTAAATTAGTAATAACTTCAGTTCTACGATGATCTTTTGGAAAACC
The DNA here is from genome assembly GCF_902148855.1 of Sphaeramia orbicularis. Lineage (NCBI taxonomy): Eukaryota > Metazoa > Chordata > Actinopteri > Kurtiformes > Apogonidae > Sphaeramia > Sphaeramia orbicularis. Next base: position 7,653,058 of record NC_043972.1, read on the forward strand.
ACAATGTCTGACAATTTATACAAGCAATTTTATCTAAATTAGAAGCTTTACAGTGAAGTATGACAAATCTAGACATATCCCATGTTACAACAATTAATTCAGCTTTATTGGTTTTTATACATCACTGATACATTGTATTCTGGTGAAATAATTGGAAGAATTATCCATATTATTCTTTGTGACTCTCCACAAGGACACAAATACTGGTGTGGAAGACCAGAAAGGGGGGAGGAAAGCTCCCTGGGGGAGGGTTACTTGAGACTCTTGTGTTCATCCGCCACCATCTGCCTGTCAGAGGTCATTCTGCCTGGATACCTACCTGTCCGAGACTCACCTGACAGCCACACGAGGAGAGAAACCGAGCCCTACTGCTGCCTTTAGCCACATTCGACCCCCCCTTCCCACCTCAGAATAATCCTCCTTTCCAGACGCACAGAGCATTAGGGCATACCCTTATTGATATTGGTAGCAGCAAGCTTTCTACTAACAGTTAACATCTTAATGGTCTAACAAAAAAGTACTGTACAGCTACTGCTAAGAGAATCTAAGAACCTGGCCTCGACGCTTTTACACCAGATTAAAGTGCTAGAAGCAACCCACCAATCCACACTTTATTTTATATATATATATATATATATTTATATAGAATTATGTATTTATATATATATATATAGGAACAAATCTACTATTATAACATTAATTTACAGGGTAATATACATTATATTGTAACAGCTGAAATTTCAGCACAAATAGATCACTGTCACACTTAACAGCAAAATATATACGATTATATACATGTGTATATAATCATATATACCGATATATAATTGTCATATATGCATGTAAAACAGTTAACCACGTCTCAGGCTTTTCAAATTATACCCAGAAAAGCAATTGTGTATCAAGACGTAAAAGCTTTACAAGTGTCTCTCTTGAAGAGCGGCAGGCGGCGGCTGAAGCGCCTCAACCTGCGGTATTTGAGGTCACAGGACAGTTATTTGCATATTCCACAAATCTATTGCAACACGTTACTGTCTACAAACAGTACAGCCGGCGTCCTGCGAGAGGAGCCGGTGTTAGCTGGACTCACACATACACCCACTGAACAGAACATTACGACGATGGGTGATCTGATTATAGCTATGTGCTTTCAGATGGTGTGCTATGACAGTGAACAACAGGAGGACTACAATACACAATACTCTATAGTTTAGCCTCAGAAGACAACCCAAAACGGTACTGTAAAAAGACTAACTCGGCCCAGAGCAAACACCCTCTGAGTTAAGTGTCATCGTATCCTGCTGCTGATGTGTTTTGGATATTGGTGTGTTACCACAAATCAGAACCAAAACCCTGTTATCTGACACTCCACCATCACAGAGAGGAATGGAATGTGTTCAGCTTTTTGTCGCCTTCCTCTGCCTCTTAAGTGGGTCTCTCTCCATCAAGGCTGACAGCACAGTGAGTAACATCCTACCGAATAACACAGGTCTAGGGGGTCTGAGAGGACGCTGGGGACTCCTTGAGGTTCTGTAAAGTTCAGATACACGATCTGGACCAGTAGGACAGTTCTCTCTTCTCGTAGCAGTCCCAAAGCTCAGCCGCCATCATCTTCACTGCGTCTCGAGTGAGAACGGCTCCGATGGGCTCTTCCTGTTCAAGGCCTGATGGTCCGATCGCCTTCTGTTCCCCGTTTCCCTCTCATCATCCCTCATCTCACACACTCCCCCTACCCTGCAAAGACGCTGCACAAGGCTGTAACAAGATACACACAAAGGTAATTTTTCACAAAGAAAAAAAGCTCCGGAATAACTGCAGTAGTAACGCACAACAAGCATCCGATAGCTGGCTTCCGGCCTGGGGAGCCCTGGTGATGTGCAGTTAGGTTTGGGACGTTGCCATTGTTCTTAAGGAGGACTCCTCCTTGTTTTGCCCTTTGCAGGACTTGTTTTTTTCCCTGTGGTGCAGTGTTTTGTTATTCAAAAGCCCAGATCTCTATGTCCTGCACATAGAAATCCTCCTTCTTCGAGAGCATTGGGTTCCCAAATGTTTTACAGGAGTGACTCCTGCCGTGGTAAAGGTCTCCGTCCAGCCACAGGCCAAACTCTCCGCTGGAACAGAAGACAGAGGCAGCTTCAGTCGGGGATGTGGGAGAAAAAACGGTTTCACATTCTTACAACAAAAACAGGGCTGGTGGGCTCTTTTAAACCTGCCAAATAAAAATGAGCTTGACTTCCACAACAAACACACAAGTCAGAATGTTCTAATCCAATAGAACAGTAAAAATAAAACACAAACTCTTTTCTGATTTCATTTTGGGATTTGACTACTTTAATTCCTGTTCTTCCACCTTTTCACCCGTTCCTCAAATTTCCTTAAAACTCAATTCTTCCAACCACGTGTATAATATACGTTAGATGAATGTACGACGGAAGCAGGAATCCGTAAAAAAATCCCACGTAATATAAGTTGATTTGATGGTACATGCATACGTCTCAGTCCAAGTGTCATGTCAAATAATGTCATAATATCAAAACTTAAAACCTCATAAAAATAATAGACTTTTAAGACATTTTAGGACATTTTTTTAAACATTTAGTATTCCACCTGAACCATGTAGATGCATTAAAACAATAAACATCCCAGATGACTGTAAACCATCTTGTTTTAACAGTTAATGCAGCTCACCTTCCTCCACCAAAAGCTAAGGAGTCCATATCCCCTTTGATGAAGAACATGTTGTCTCCTGTCCATTTGTACACCTGTTGCACACAATAGAGTTCATATGAGAAGGTATGGCATTACAGACTCACTGTTGACATAATCTAACATGATCTTTCCTGTATTCGCCGTCCTGATGAGAGCAGGCTCATGTTTGCCTCTGCGGGAGGATCCGAAATTATCATTTGAGAAATTAAGTCACAGCTGTCACAGAGACTCTGTGTAAATATCCAAACACCAGCTTGAACTTCAGTCTGGATTATTATCATCGTGTCGTTCTTTTGGTTATGGAGCCATTAATAATCAATCTCAACATGCATCTCAGCAATTTACATCAAGTTACATGCAAACAACATTGAATGAAAACTTTTAATCTGTATAAAAATGCAAAGTTCCACATCCAGTAAAACCAAAACATATATTCAGTTCCACGTGTTTACAGAGAACCGTCCTCAAACATCAGTTCTGCTCCACATTGCTGTATGTATTAACCCTTTAAGTGCCCAAAGTCGCAATATTGTGACAAGCAACTAAACTGAATGAAACAGACCATAGCTTCAGATAGAATTGCCAAATCTTGTTACCACCTCCCACTAATAAATGGCGAACATGTGCTCCATCAATCCTAACATCATTTTAGGGCGTGTTTCTATTCAAGTGAAGAAGAAAAATCCAGTTTGAAAGGCATGCTCCTGCGCGGTTCAGTAAGTAAGTAAAGTTTTAGTTTGAATAAATTTGTCTACTCTGCTGCTTGGATAAAAAGCTTCTAAAACTTATTGCATTTTACTTTCTACTAATGTTTAAAGTTCATTTATTTTAAGGATAAGATGACAAAAAAACAAAAACACAAAGAAAAATTCCATATAAATATGTTCAAAGTTCAATGTTACTAAAAGTTATGCAATCCAATAGCAATATGCAAATGAAATAAGTACATTTACTTATTTCATAAACTTTGGGTCATACCCAATATTTTTCTCATTTACAGTATGACTTTATCTCTAACTACTCCCAAGACACAGCTTTTTGAAATCTTAATATCAAAATTGAATATTTCTTGTTAAAAAAAAACCTCCAGGTTAACATTATTCTACACAAACTCCTTCATCCTGATGGACTGCTAACCTCAAACTCTGGATTGAAGGTGAAGAGGAAGGTTTCTCCTGTTCCATAAAAGCCATCGCTGACTTTAAAGGGCTCAGACGCCAAGGCACCAAACACCTGGAGAAAAAAAAACAAACAAACAGCCGATTAGTCGTTTGGGAAGGAGTTATTTACAGCAGAGTAAACATACTGTCAACAGGTGCCGCAGTGGCTGAATGTGTAGCTTACTTGGCCGTCGCTGTCCTTAATCACCATGAGTACCGGGGTGTCCTGGCCCTGCATGGCTCTGTACAGAGTCTTAATGCTCATGCCGTGCTTTGATGTGCCAAAGGCCAGTGTCCATGGGTACCCAATGGTCCGAGGAGGGAGATTCCTGGCGAGCTGAGGGGGAATGCAATAAAGAAAAGGGAGTGAGAAAGGAAATGAAACACAGAAAGGCCACAGTCACCAATGCTCAATTACATCTGCAGTGACCTTTTAACACAGAGTGGCGTTTAAAGAAGAGTAACAGGGCTCCAAACACCAGGGCCGTCTCTGGGGGGAGGGGGGGGCACGCTCCCTCAGAGAGTCTGCTGCTGACAGTCTGAAGGATTAACAGCCGCAACCGGCACATGAAGATAAAGGCCACAAAGGCAGATGTGTCTCATTTTAATGGACAGATAAAACAAACATCGGCAAAAACATGGAATTAAACTGACAAATTTCAGGGCACGCTGCCACATTTCAGCTGCGAACAAAGGCCTTTAATGTTGCGTTCACTATCCAATAACTCGGCGGTCCCTAAACGCTTTGCTCTTTTCTTGTTGGTTCAGCACATCCTCCAGCGGCGGCGCTGAAGCAGTCGTGTAATCAGCGGGCTGGAAGTGAAGCTCTGAGCAGATGAGCCCCGACTCGCTTCACCTCTGCTCTGCTGCGAGACGCCCTCAACTCCACGCTCAGTCCTCAGGGTGATTAAAGAAAGCTGCATATTGGCAATCTACTGGTCAATATGGCAACTGGGACTCATTTGGAGCTCAGTGTGTGTGAGGTATACACTCCATACAAAATGGTGAGTGCCTTAGAAATGGATATTTAATACATCCTATAGGTTCATATAGGGATTACACATTATAAGAATGTACTGGTGTAATAATCTACATACAACCACTACTCTTCACGTTTCCATCTGTATTTGATGTTAGACATCATTGTTTCACCGAATCATTCTGTCAATTAATACAACAGCAAAGTAGTATGTCTGGTGAATGCATTCCTCCACTCACCTGGAAACTGTTACCAAGGGCAAGCAGATGTGCAGTGGGATTATGGGTAACTGTGAGTACAGCAGTGACTACTATATACGTATTCCCAGAGGACATGGGTGTTGACAAATGAAGGTGAAAGGTAGCTGCAGGAATGGACGACTGTGTTTGTTTTACAAATTCTAAATTAGAAAGTGAAATGACCAGAAAGTCCACCACGTGACGAGGTGCAGTCTGTGTTTGGATGCAACATGAAGTAGAACCATTTCAAATAAAATCTATTGTAGAAGCCAAAATGGATAAAAATACTCTTTCCAAGGAAACACATTGCTTATCAGTTCAAAATTACACACAAAACATAAAAAAATGACAGTAAGTGGTGAAGTTTAAGAACACCGACTAAAGGTATTTTATTTAAGTACATTTTCCATAACATAAACTATGAGCGATGCAAACTCATTGTGAGAAATAAATGGTATGCGTGTAAAAAGAGTTGCATTGCCATGACAACTAAAAAATCTAAGGACTAATGTGTGGTTGTTTTATATACAACTGTGACAACACCAGTGACTACAATATGTTTATTCCCTGAAGAACACACTGAAGGTTAATTGGAGTTGCGTGTGTGGATGATTTACTTTGTTTTACAAATGCAAAATTAGAAAGTGAAATGACCAGTGCGTCGGTCATGTGATCAGGCTCAGTCACTATTTTGCAACATATACAAATCTGAGCTTGTATTTACATTCTTCTGTGGCCGACAGGGTTTCTACAGATCCGAACCAATTAAACTGGTTGACTATTGAAGCCACAGGTTAATTATTCAGTGTCATTGTATGGTATATATGCATAGAAAGGCAGAAAATAGGGGAATTCTGTGCATACCAGTAATACCTGATGCAATGAATCAACATTGCTGATGGCATTTCCATTCCCTTTACAGTCCCTTATTAGTAAATGTGTGTGTGTGTAACAACCTCTATCTCAGTGTCATAAACAGGTTGGAGGTGGAGCGCCATACCTTCTCTATCTGATCAGCCTCCAGGAGATCGCTGGGCTCTCTGAGGTTGGGCTTGAATGTCTCTGGCTCCATCTCTGTCTTGATGGATGTGCCATGCTTGGAGTTAACCTCTTCCTTGGTGGTGATCTGGAAGTACAAATCTCAAGTCAAACACAGTGACAAGGAGAAGTTGAATATTTTACTGAAAACTGATGGGTTCAATTATTGCTACTGTCAAGAATACACTATTTTGTTTTGTGTTTTATCAGGCTACAGCAGGATTAGGTACTGATGCTATCTGCGGGGACTGCTATCAGATGAAACACAGGATTTATACAAAATGACAAATACTGAATTCTAAAAAAGCAGGTGAGGTTCAATTAAACAGGTTGAGCATATAAACTGAAATCAGGGGCACTGTGAGTAAACTAGCATTTAACTTAAACAACACAGCTCTCTTTTAACATTTGAGGACTCTGAGTTTTATCCCAGTCAAAATGATAAACCCATCATTTGCTTGCAAGCACTAATTATCCCAAAAATTTGATGAAGGCAGCTGAATGTGTGGATGCATGACTAGGTTAAGTTTGGCAAAACTGGGAGGAAAAGACAATGTTTGGTAGGGGAGAATGCAAAGTGAATTGGAAATCAGGCCAATGAATAATTTGCACTCCACTGTTTGACTTTTCTCTGACCAACGGACTGTTTGGGTTATTTATCTTTCTCGATAACAGAGGCTGATTGTAGAGTGCTTCACCACTGGTGGCTGGAGCGCTCTCATGTTTCAGTCCTCATTCTAATAAGGCCCTACCTGCATTGTCCTCAGGAAGCATCATCAACCTGTCAGGGGAGTCTTACTTCCATCCTATCACCAGCACACCATCTCTTTGTGCATCATTGCTCTGACTGCCTCTTGCTCAGTTCCCACATTCTTTACTTTTAGAGCATAAAAGTCAACTTCCTTGAGGATTTTCCCACAGAAATGTCCATAGAATGCTTGTCTTTAGCGAGCACAAATTGCTAGAAGTAACTTCTTTCTAATAAAAAAGACAGCTCCAATGGGTTGAAGTGCTAAAAACATGACAGCGCGACTAAGAAGGGAAGGCTGACACATGAAGATAAGGCTGCTGTCACATGACAACCTCATCACTCCAAACAAGCCAATTTTCTGCAATGAACTGATAGAAATGGTGTTTTTTTCAGTCAGATGCCTTTCAACTTTTTCTCCAAAACACCCTCTGTAACAAGTTTAAACTAGGTTTTGTGAGCCTAAACACTCATAAAACCTGTTCAAGTTATAACTTTTAATTAAAGCAAGGGAGGGTGCAAGTGCTTTAGTCTGCAGTATGGAGCCTAAGGGAATCCATGTCGGGGCGGACGAGAGCAGGCCTGGACAGAGCAGGGGGGTGGGGGGGCAGACGGGTGGGTCAGGGCACCTGGAGTCGTTTGCAGAGTGGAGCGCATATCTTCACTGTTTAGCGCATCACATCCGACGGTGGTACTCCGTCAGAGACACTACCTGGTAGTACAAAGACAGGAACAGGTGGAACATAAAACTCTGGCCAGTTCTGTTGCTGGCCATGGGAAAAAAGGCGAAGTTTGGAAGGCATTATTTGCACTAATTAGTGCAATTCTTGCAAACTTACTCTCTATTAATAGACAGATGTCAGAAAATAAGTAATTCATGGAATGGCTTATGGCCACTTCTACTGTGAAACTTTGAGTAGAGAGAAGAGATCAGGGCATGTTGTAGCACTCAGGCATTTGCATGTTTGTGTAATGTTTATTTAACCCATTTTTTGCACAGGCAAAGCTGCTATTTTCATAAAACCCTCAACAGAGCAAATACTTTGATGTGAATCAAATAGACTCGTAATTAGAGATCACTTGAGAAATACAGATTTTAGGTGCTTGAATATACAGGCAACAGCAGTGACAACTCAAAGTCCGTAAACAAACCACCCTCTGTTTGTTGGGAACAATAATCTGCAAAACTACAACCCAGACAGACTAACACAATGACCCATCAAGCCTGGCCACATTCCAGCAAAGTTACACCCCACGCTGCAGCACAGTCCACTGAGAGCTGCTGCCTCTGTTCTGACACTGAACTAACGTTGGCGTATTCATGCAGCTCAGCTCAGGTCAGGATGGAAAGGCCTTATGCACGAGATAAACACAGTCACAAATAGGATACACACACAGTCCCACCCACTGCCTTTTGAGATACATATTATCAGGGGACATGTGTTTTTTTCCTGTTACTCACCTTGTTGCTGCTGGTGTAAATAACTTTTTTGGTAACAAGCTGTCTCTTTACAGCTCTCAATAATGCAGCAGAAAGGGTAAACTACAGTCTTCATAAATCATGCATCACTTCACCTTCAACTGGAGGCACTTAAGTAATGTTTGTCCCCTAGAAACGGTTAAGCTAGCAGCATGCTAACTCTAAGATCTTCCCATGTAAGGACAAGACATGACCCAGTGTTATTTTTTATTCCATCAATGTCATGGAAAAGGTCAGAAATGGATGTGGAGATGGAGCTAAGGGCTGGGTCCTCAAGTCCAGGTGGCTAACAGTCAGTTATCATGCCAGCAAACTCACGTGAGGACTGACATCTTTCCCGTGATATTAAACTCGTTAGCGTATGACTATGTAGTACTCTTGTTATATGTTCTAATTGCCTCTCAGCTGCAGAAACTTTCAGACAGCTTACAAAGCCACACACAGCACTGGCACACGATGCCAAGAGGACTAAAACAGATGAGAGCTCTGTCCTGACTGCCAATAGAGACCAGATAGTGGCGACTTTGTTTAACAACCCGCACCGGACTAACGGTCAACAGCAGACCCTACCGGACCGGCTAGCAGGCTAGTTAGCCTCGCTAGCCAGCTAGCACGGTTGGCTAACAACAAGACAACATACATGAACATATACATCGCCAGAGGAAAAAAAACGTCAACTGGATACAAGCGACATACACAGGTATACTTAGGAGTCAGACGTTTCTCTTGCTCCTTCACTCTCCTAGAAAACATATCTTGCTTCCTGAGCGAGGTTGAAGCTGGAAAGTCACATTACAGATCCTGTAAGTTCTCCTCGTAACCTCAAGACACCGCTGGCAGACGGAGTTGGGAAGTAGCCTGGCAGCTCCACTAAAAACAAGCCTTGAATTTCCAAACGCCGCATGATTTGTGTGACATCGCTGACATCCAATGACAACACGGGACAAGAGAAAAACCGGCTCCTCATTGGTCAAAAAAATATATGAGACCGTCCCAAAACCGAAGGATTTAAAGACACAGTCACAAACAAAACGGAGAAAATACAAAGTAGTAGTTTTCAGTAGTTTTACTTAAGTAAGAGTACTACTAATTACAACCACTAACTAAATCGATCGAAAATACTGCTTTTAAAAACTGTACTTGAGTAAAAATATGTAAGGCTTACCAGCAAAATGTACTTAGTTAAAGAAAAAGTAGCCAAAAAGTATTTTACATTTTTAAAATTCATATTACTACTGATGATTTTGTAGAATTGCAAATGATCTTAATCCTATTAACCTGTTACTACAACTACTGCTACTACAAATAATAATAATAATAATAATAATAATAATAATAATAATAACAACAACAAAGAGTGTGAACACCAATAGTGTGACACGATAATACCAGTGTTGGGAAAATTACATGGAATTACTTAGAATGTGGTAGACTACATGTTCATAATATAATAAGCACTATCAGCATTTTAATTATTTAAAGTAATGTAACATTTTTTTTTTTTTTTATTACGGAGCAATAAAGCAAAAAAAAAAAACCCAAACAAACAAACAGACAAAAACAAACAAACAAACAAAAAAAACCACAGGCATTGTAAGCCTCACCACATAACTCAACACTGGTCAATGCCAAATATATACTAAAATTTATTCATTGTAACCTAAATTTGGATAAGAGCATATCCACAAAAAAGTCACAAGTATCTTAGTAACAAAAACACATTAAATATGTGTTTATTATGTATTTAACTACATAATCTTGTTCACAAACTAGTTACTTATACTGATAATACATAGATATTAGGGAATCTGTCACATTAAACCTTCCACTTTCAGCAGATTTTGTATTTTTTCTTCAGACTGATCTATTCTGTTCTTATAAACACAACACAGTGAAAAAGTCTGCCTTTAAAATTCATGAATGGTCAAAAGGAAGTAAAGCAGCAGGTTCCTATTTACTAATTCAAATGTAATGGATCATGTAGCCACTGTCTGCCAGACATCCAGGGACAAACAAATCAGTCCACTTTGTTTCCTACATCATTCATTTACATTAAAATTTAAATGTAGGCCATCAGTATCAGTTTCTTTGTACAATGAATGCATCTTTTTCATCATGGACTCCACACGCTTCAGAACAAACTGGACCGACCCAGTTCCTCAGCGTTGAAAATCTAAATGACTGACCTCTACTTCGTCATTCTGTGAATATACGTTACCAACAGAGCGGTTTATAGGAGGAAAAGGAGAAACAGTTGAACCCACATCAGTCCCACAGAAACTCTCACATGGCTTTTGGGGATTTTACACTCAGCAAAGGAGTTACCAAATGCCGACCGACAGTAGAGACATTCACAAAACATATGATGAAGCTACTATACACTGACTCACAAGAGTAAACAATTACACAAACATGCAAAATACTTTGGTTGGAAGTTCAGAGAAGCGCATTTCCAAGCAAAGCAAGTGTTCACACAACTTATATGTGATAGAGAGTTCACAAAAATGTACCATCAAATCAAGAAATATGCAGCTTTACATAAAAGTGCAAAATACAAAAGCAGAAGATAAAACTAAAGCTTACAAGTACACATTTCTGATGGAACAAAAACCAAGATCAGCTCAATACATTCACAATGTATTGCATTGTGAGACTAAATTAACACAGTTATTTAATGTGTGATTTAACATTTTACAAGGCACTTCACACATAAGATTCTGGCTTCACAAGTTATGGATTAACCCTTAGTGCAAACTGTGGTTAATCCATGTCTGTGAGGTTGGCTCGAGACAATACAACGGGTACACTTGAAGCAAAATGGGGGCCGTTTTGAGCACTTCAGACCCTACCTCCCACTCCTTCACGTTCAGATCGGTGATGGGCTCATCATCAGGTGTTTCTGACGCCTCGTTCTTCTTGACAACCATAAACCCGGGCTCTTGTCCCATTCCCCGGATCCCCTCACCGTACATGTCCGGGCTCCACTGCATGAAGAACACGTACAGGTGGTCCGACCTGTGGGGGGGGCACAAGGAAAGACTATGAAGAACAACCACTGATGATACACACTGAGGCTTGGTGATCCATAATTTCCTCATTTGATTAAAAAATTGTCATCATTTGATAATTTATGTGCTCTCATTAGGGCTGGTCAATATGGGCGAAGAAATTAATCTTGATTTTTTCATTATCATGTAAAATTCATGATTTTAATTGATTTTGTCAAAGGTAGATACATGGGTTTTGAAGCAGGTTAGACTAAATCTTCATATCTTCTTCTTTTTTCTAGAAATTCAAGCACCATTCCCACCTGAGAGCTACGTCTGTAACTGGTGACATCATTCAATGACCCCACCTCACTTTTGCAAACAACTCATTCAAGGTTCAAGGTTCATTTTATCGTCATTCATTCCATGTTGCACACGAAAGAACGAAATGTGCACTCAGGTCCCAGTACAAGAAGACAAGAAAATTACTTAAAAACAGACATAAAAACATACACAAGTAAAAATAAAATTCAACATAAAAAAGATAGTCCATAGCAATCGATATATCTATGAAATAAAGTGCAGCTCAATGATTTATTTGGTAAAGTCAGTGTGTGGATGTATAGGATTGGCTTTTTCCTTGCAGATTAATCCAGTTTCTCATGTTTCATATATTTAAAAGTAGCTAGTTTTGTATTTCTTGATGAAAACCACATGTCAAAGTGTGTTCATCTAACTAAAGTTGTTCTATACGCCCAGTGTTGCTGGAATCCTTGACCTTCTCCATGCACCTTCTACTTAGATTTAATAGATTTTGACAAAACATCATTCACAAATCGTTTCCTTTACTAAAACTTCTCGGTGAATATCTACAAAGTTGATATGTATCAACAAAAAGAAGCTCTCATAAGGGGGTCAGTGTGCATTTTTTGATGGTGAAAATGATTTTATCTCAAATATATCAACACTGGAGAAATGTCACAAGAACAAACAGGTTGGATTTTGATTTAGCGCTCAAGCAGCATTAATAAGCCTTATATAAATTATACAATGTAAAAAGACACCACTGAGCTAAAAGATTTTATTTATATGTAATTCTAATATTCAGCTTAAGGTAACTATAAGAAATACTTTGCGATAAAGTCTGTATGTCGAAGGAAACTTGGAAAACTGATTGTATTTTCATCATTGCAATGTCTAAAAGCCCATATTGTTTTTCCCCAATTAGTTTTAGGTCAAATTTCAAAAGTTGTTTATTTGTACATGGCTTTTCAAATTCTGACCCAGCCACTAAAATCAGCACATTGTAAAAAATGGAAAATTACTACACAAGCAACATTCTCTGAAGTGAGTAAAAAGTGTTCAATGAGACATTTTAGCATTTAGCAAAAAAAAGTATTCTAATGTTTATTTAGTATATTGAGAAAAAAAAGTTTTTTTTTCTTGGTTTGTTTACATTACAAATATGGCATTTAAAGGGTTAAATATGACAATTAGTATTTTTGTTTATGGCTCAAGTTGATGAAATACAAAAAAATGTAAAAAAAAAAAAAAAAAAAAAAAGTTAAAAACAAACTACTGATTAATGTTAAATATGTATTAAAATTTCTTCAACATAACCTACATTTGGATAAGAAATGTATCATTTTATAGCATAGCCAAGAAAAACAAAACACAACTATCTTAGTAACAAAAACACACTAACTTCAGTAAAGGAAAGTTAACCCATAAATATGATATTTATTGAAAAGCATCTATTCTGATGTAACCCCAATGTAAGAGCTAACATCTTCACTAATAACTGCAATTCAATCACGCATTATTAATAACTGTAACATATTATATATATGTTTATTTTGTATTTAGTTACATAATCCTGTTGACAACCTAGTTACTTATAATAATAATACATCGATATTAGGGAATCTGTCACACTGAAACTTTCACTTCAAGCAGATTTTGTTTTGTTTTTTTTCTTCAAACTAATCTACGGTCTTGGAAAAAAATTATTAGACCATCAAAAGTCATCCAAAACAATGGTTATGCAATCAACTACTAACTCCTGTGTGTATCATGTGACTAAAACAAACAGAAAAGAAAACATGGAATGCCTAAAAGCACTGTTTTTGTCAGTACAATGACATAGATATTGATGTAAGCACTGAAGTGATTTTGGTTATTATCAAGAAAACATGAAAAATGGCAAAATATCAGCTCTTAAATTAAACTCTTATGAGCTATTTTTGTTGTTATCATTATATTTGTCCAAACAAATGTACCTTTAGTTGTACCAGGCACTAAAATGAACAAGAAACTGAAGAAAACAGAAGAAAACGTGACTGTATTCTGTTCTTGTAAACACAACACAGTGGGAAGAAAAATCTGTTGCTTTAAAATTCATGAATGGTCAAAAGGAAGTAAAGCAGCAGGTTCCTATTTACCAATTCAAATGTAATGGAAAGTGTAGTGAAAAACATTTTGACATTACTACGGCACTGCACAGATTACGCGCTTTTGGTGTTTAGAAGGACATCTGTGGGTGGGATACCGGAGGGTTAAAATAAAAACATTAATCCATACATAGTAGATGTATGTAGTAGTGTTTCCTTATAATGAGTCAAAAGTAAAGTGTCCTCTTTTGCTCTCCATCAATGCGAACAGACCCCTCCCCTGCTCTTCTGCCCATTCATGCGTTTTCATGTCAGCGTTTCGGGATGTGCTATGATCGACTGTCATGATGCATGAACCACATTACAGAACACAGATTGAATCCACGCTGCTTCGGCTGGTAGACGTGAAAAACGCCACGCAGACTCACAATGATGAGCTGCATTCAGTGTTATGTTTGTACACGGCCCATTCAATAGCCTCCCTTTGTTCCCCATACTATTTGCCAGGACACTTAAAGACACATCATGCGGGTCGCCTCCCATCTAGGTCAGGATACAGTCAGAGTCTAGCGGAGTCTGAAGAAACAGAGGAAGGAGATGCTGTGTTTTCAGTACGAACAGCTTATGATTCCTCCTCCCACACACCTCGGCCTGCTCACACAGCCCAGAAAGAAGAAAAACTTAAGAAATAATGAGTAGTAAGTTACATATATGAAAGTCTTTTAAAAGTAGCGTTGAATGTGCCGTGTCCCTGGGCTATTAAAGAAAAGCAAACTTGTTTTCCAGGTGGGAAACACTGTATCTAAGCAACCTGTGGATGAAAACAACGATGCATTAACAAGCGAGATTGAACTTCATACTGACTAATGAAGTGAAGAGGATTTTAGCCTCATTACCGCTCGACATGTCGCATAACCAAGACGCATTTATGGTACCATGACTAAGAAAAAGGACACGCCTGTTTGTCTGAGTCAAATGTGATTAGCAGCCGAGGAGAGCATCATGTGGGTCGCTGTTATAAACTCCAGACGTGCACTGAAAACGGGTCAAGGTCAGTCAAACAGATGATGATGAATTTTTATTTTGGTCTTATTTTACCCCCCCACCCCGTTAGACGGAGGCGACACTGTTGTGCCAAAGCTGGAAACCAGTGACTCTGCTAAGTCCAATCAGCTCCAGATCTGGCTCAAAGGGACGGATTCTTAAAATAGACTTGTCAAATTAAGTTATTGGTGCTGTTGGGACTAATCCACCCCATAAACATATTACGCTAGTTGAGTGGAAGCACATATTTTCTTGTAATGTGTCTCCTTCCAGTGTGAAGATCTCTAATGCAATCACTGCTGACTTGGCAACTGCACATCAAACAAGAGCGATTGGGTTTTGGAAAAAGACATAAACACACCGAGGCTATATTTAAACCGCTACAGATTTTAGCGCAGGTCAGTAACAGTTCATGAATTTTAAAACACATGACTGCTCACAGAATCAGATCCTTAGCGTGGCATGGGTAGTGTGTGCCAGAGCTTTAAAGTGTGTGTCTGTTTCCCCACAGAGTGAATAAATAATAAATCATATTGCATTGCTGTCTGCCAGTGGCAGCAGAGGGAGATGGGCAGAAGCCGCCGTGGGAGACGGAGCTGACAAAGAATGCATATTTGATTGGTTTCAAATATTAAAACGACTAAAGGTGAGGGGCTTCTGTAACTCAGCTGACTACTGGGGTGTGTTAGGAATACGTAAGTACCATACAGGCTCAAATCTGTGCATATAAAACCACTCCTTCCTGCAGTTTTGCCACATGAATGAACAGATGGATGATACTGATCCATATAATCAGATATAGTGCTATGTTTATGGTTAGGCTATTAAAGTGATTTATGTTAAGGCTGATATGGATGAAAAAACTTATTTTTCATATACATTTTGAGTGAAAGTATAAACAGTATTGTGCAAAAATCCTAACCCAACATGTGGTTTAGTTATGTTGTAATGACCAGACATATGCATTTGTCAGTCTCTGTATTAAGATCCATTCTGGATTACTGAAACTGAAGTTACATGGAAAAAACAGCTTCTAAATGTTTGTTTGTTCAAACAATATGATTTAATGCTTCATTCATCACATTGTAATTGTTTGTGCTACTTCCTGTCATGGGGTCAGAGGTCACACTAAATAATGACTTTAACCTTTACAACCCATTTACTTCAGTTTTTTGTGTGTCATTTAAGGCTGTGCACATATTTCCTGTATTTTCTTATTGGATTTGAAGAAAAAAGAATGAGAAAAAAATATGTATGCTCTTTTCAACCCTGGAAAAACAACAAAACTGAAGCTGGAATAAGACTTTTGCACAGTACTGTACATAATACAGATGCAGAAAAAAATTATTAGAACATCAAAAGTCATAAAAAACAATGGTTATGCAATCAAGTACTAACTCCTGTGTGTATCATGTGACTAAAACAGACAGAAAAGAAAACATGGAATGCCTAAAAGCACTGTTTTTGGCTGTACAGTACCACAGATACTGATGTAAGAACTGAAGTGATTTTGGTTATTATCAAGAAAACATGGAAAATGGATAGATATCCGCTCTGAAACTAAACTCTTATGAGCTGTTTTTGTTGTTATCATTATATTTGTCCAAATAAATGTACCTTTAGTTGTACCAGGCATTAAAATGAACAAGAAATTGAAGAAAACAAGGGTGGTCTAATAATGTTTTCCGCCAGTGTATGTGTTTTGATAATGCTGTATCACTACGAATAGGATTAAATATACTGGCTAGCTTAGCAATATTTATGCTACATATAACAACCCACAATAATATGCACATGGGAAATCTGCCAGTTTAAGACGAATACGTTCAGAACAAAAGAACTTGATATTCATGCTTGTGTTTCACATAGAACAAGTCGCCCCGCCCTAGTGTAAGCGGTGAAATGCATAAAAATCCGGGCTGTGCTGACCTCTCCTGCGGCACGGCGAACCAGTACTCGTGCTTCTTGCCCTGCTGTGCGTACTGCTGCATGGAGGCGCTGGCATTGGAAACAAACGTCTTCTTCATGGGCTTCCCCACCCGCAGGCAGAGGAACTTGTGAGAGCGGTGCTTCCGTCTCTCTGCCGACCCTGTACCTGAGAAACAAACAAACTCACACTGTCACAGACGCATGAGGAAACGCACTGCAGCAGCCTTAACATTATCTACAAATAAATCATACACACTTCCTTTATGTTTTATATTAGTTGTAAACAAATTGCGTCATGTGATCTCCTGCATCCTCTTCTTAATACTCGTTTTATTAATGTGACCCAGTTTTGTATCCTCCCTGCACAGGCTACTTCAGCTGGCATTAGTCACTTTGTGCCAGAAACACAGC
This sequence comes from Sphaeramia orbicularis, assembly GCF_902148855.1. Classification (NCBI taxonomy): domain Eukaryota; kingdom Metazoa; phylum Chordata; class Actinopteri; order Kurtiformes; family Apogonidae; genus Sphaeramia; species Sphaeramia orbicularis. The sequence continues at coordinate 7,670,172 of NC_043972.1, forward strand.
AGATGACAGAAATAAATGGAGAAGCGCACTATAATTGATAGTGGCATAGTCTTCTGCCCATGGTACATTATCAGTAAGCCTATGATAAGGTTACAGCCCCAGGAAGTTGAGTGAGATCACTGTGTTGGTGACATTACAGCTGCACATACTGTCAGCTCCTGCTTCAGTCGGTAACAACACGTACAAAATACTAATCTGCTCCGACAATACACCTCGGTGGAACTGATTCAATTTTCAAAATGCATTAATTCGGTATTAATGCATCTTGTTTTTCCAAGTTGCTGCTGTTACTTGTGTGGGCTGTGCTAATGTGCACAGAATAAAGGGCAGGCCTGCTGAGATGCCATGAATTAGAACTGCATTTGCAGCCTGGCACTCTGCGTGACAATAATTGCCAAGGAGAAAAGGATAATTTCTCTCCCACTGTTTTGGTCTGTTTCTTCTAAGAGAGAGGAATCTCTTAGGAACCACGGCGATGGATCGATGTAAGAGGGGGTGATGTGGACAGAGTGAGTCAGCGAGTGTGACAGACAGACGGAGTCGGACAGCAACGATCCTGAACGATTGAATGTTAGCATCGGATTAGAATCACGTTACAGTCCAGCACCGTTTCAATCATGTTTTTTAGAGCACAGAGGCAGCTACAGTTTTCTATTTATAACAGTACAATGAACATAATTTTAGCTGAGCTACAGTTATCATAAAGTGGTAAAAACTCTTGCTGTGTTTAAAGATGTTACGACATTTGGGGATTTAGAGTCTATAAAAACAACCATAATCCTGGAGCACTGCAGGGATGGTTGTTTTTTTTTTTGCTGGCACTGAAGATTATATTGAATAAAACCCAATATTGTGAATTACAATCAACATCTACTGATTAACATTAACTATGAAATTAAAGTTAGTAATGGAAGCAAAGGCTGCAAAAAAATGCCCTATTTATCCAGAACATTGTGGGATAAACTATAAACTATAACGATCTGAACTCATGATCCTATAATCTCAAACAGCATAAACATAAAATGCAACTTTGTTCTATGCTTTGTAAAATTTAGCATCTGTCTAAAGAAACGTAAAAGCCAACGCGCAAAGGGATGCAAAGTAACACCTCTCTGGTTGCTGTCTCAGAAAATGTTTTGATGTCGGGTTAAATCGCCGCCATGTTTTCCCCTTCGGGTGCTAGGTGTGTTTGTGGCATTGTGCTGTTTGATAGGCTTTAGCTTATCGCCCAGAGGAGCGGCCCAGACCACCAGAGCTGGAGATCAAAGAGCTCCATAAAGCCCCATAAAGCCCAGCGAGCTCAGCCGAGCTGATAACAACAGAGAGCCTGCATTTTTTCCCCGTCTTTATATTCCAATTACTAGGACGGAGGCAGAGTGGGGACGGAAGGCTATCAGGACCCAACATGAGAGAACTGATACCGAAGCAGCCGAAGTGGAGACACATTCACTTTGATTCTCTACAGACGGATGCGGCTGTTAAGTTGCAGCTAAAAGACAACAGAATCCTCCCATTAAATGGTATTTACCCTCTGCAGAGCTCTGTGAGCCGTCCTTTTGTGTCTGCTCTACGTTCTCTTTGCCTTGTTGCATAGTGTCTGTTTTGGAGACATCGGTCCCCTCATTGGCGTCCCCTTGTGGACTGGCAGAGGCGGGGTCTGCGGCTCCGGGGCCCGCCGAGCTTTGGGACCCCGGGCGAGAGCTGCTGCTGTTGAGACCCTGGGCCTGGCTAGTGGTACTGCTGGTGGTAGTGGGTGTGCTTGGTGGCTTTTCTACACTGTGCTGCTTGGATCCCATGGCTGACTGGCTGTCATTTTCTGTGGCAGTGTCTGGTGGATTGTCCTCTGCTGTGGTGGACGTTTTCACAGCGGTGGGGTCTGAGCCAGGGGCGCTGGAGTCCCTGGCGGGCTCCACCTGGGTCACGGTTTGCACAGACTCCGTGGAAGCGCAGGAGGACTTATCCAGGCGGAGGTCCTCATTAGACGCTTGCTCCTCCTCGCGGATGGGGGACAGCTCCGACTCGGTGAAGACGTCTTCGGAGATGGAGCCCTCTGTGCTGCGTGGGGCCGTGCTGCCGCTGTCATTGGCCCCGGGGTCCCTCAGGCGATGCTCCGGGTCCTTCTGCTGGGAGGGATGCCTCTCAGCTGGGAGAGGCTCCAGGTCACTGGAAGCAGAAGAAGAAACGAATGAGACACAGAACTAAACTTAGAATAATAATGAAGTGTCTGACGTGTTTCAGCTGAACCAAAAGGCTACAAATGACTAGAAATACTGAAAAAATAAGACACTATAACATGAAAACCGAATGCTCCAGACTAACAAAAATGTTTGAGCACATGTAAAACAGTTATAGTGTATTTCTGCAATCTCATAAAATTTTTTTACGAACATTTACAGTTATCTTTCATAATGAATATGGTAAAAAAGTGCAATTTTTTTTTTTTTTTACTATAACACACTCTTTTAAGCATTTAATGATAATAATAATGATAATTAATGGCCGAATACTGAAAGTTAAGTTTTTCCTTAAAAGTGGTGCAAAAGAATTGGAAAAAGGGATATTTTCTGACACTTCTATTGCAAAAAAACCCCCAAAACATAAGGAAATCTAGGCGGCCTGTTATAAAACGGTTAACTGGTGCAGAGAGGAGCTTCTCATTTCTTCAACAACCATCAATTTGTAGAGTGCATAAAGATTGGACTCAATGGAGAAAGGTCATGTGGTCAAAGTCAAGTGATGACCCATCATGCTTAGCACCTACAGTCCAGGCTTGTGGGGGCAGTGTTATGATTGGGGGTTGGTTCAGTTGGTCTGGTCTAGATTCACAATATTGTGTCCATAAAATGATAGAAATTAACATTAATACCATGGCAATTACATGTCATAATCAAAGCTAAAGGCTAAATATTTGAGTGTGGGACTTTTTTTTTTGGCCTGACTCCATCATTTTATATAATATTAATAAACAAAATAACTGTACTGTCACAATATGCAGCTTCTCACATGCAATGTTTTTCATTGTATTCTCCTACAGTCAACTAAATATCTTTAAGTTTTGACTAAATAAACAAAGTAAGCCATGTTTCTGAAGGTCATGAAGACAGAACATACATACGATTACATATGCAAACACAGACCGCATTAAAAACAGGAGGTCGAGGTCTGGGTATTACATGCAGTGTGCTTGTTCAGTGTTAAGTTTGGTCAGTAAGTGAACTGGTCAGATAATATGTTGGTTTGAGTAATCCTTTAACATCCTTCATCACAGTAAACACCTTTTATACCTGTTAGTTATGTTACATAGTGAATTACTTGTGCCTTGCAGGGCTTTGATCATGCATGACTGAGTTTTCATTTATGCTGAAATTTAACAAAAACTGAAAAACCCACAGGTGATACTGCACAACATCCAACAGTAATCAAATTCCAGTTCAATAATCAATTACTCATTCTATTTTTTCATTTTATGAGAACATTTCAATGCATATTTGACCTCACTGTATGCAAGAATATTTCTTGCTAAAATCAATCACATTAGACGTGGATTATAGGTGTTTTCTCCACAGATCCACATCCTTCAGGCACTTGTTGCCCGGGTTTGTGTTCATGCAGTTGGGTCAAACAGAAAAAGCAGAGACACAGACAATGGGTCACAGCTGGAGGAACAGCTGGGCCTGGCACAGAAAAACAGTCATTTACCAGAAGACTAACTGCTCCACAGGCAACACTCAACCAGCTAAACACAGCAGTGTCCAGATAGTACCAGCAGAACCCACAGACCACACAGTCTGCAGATACACCATATGGACAAAAGTATGTGGACATGTTGAATTAGGCTGGGCTAAAAAACAACAATGAAAAATGTCATGGGATAAATATCATTGCATTAGGTAGTTTTGTTTAAATTGTTATCTTTGCCTCAAAAATTCCTCAGAGATGGTTTTTATTCAATTTCGCACAATATCGATTTTTTTATTTTTTTTTATCCATGACTATGATTTTAAAGGTTCCACCTCTAAACTTCTAAAATATTTTTTATGCTCTGACTATAAATAATAATTTTCTACCACAACTAACCATCTACTTCTTCACATCTCACATAGGAAGAAAAATCTCCCATTAAACTTTAAGGCAATATTGATGTTTATATCTCAAATCAGCATGACCAGGATACCTTACAGCTGATGATATGTCCCAATATTTTTGTCTATATAGTTAATAAACATCAATATTTCAAAAAGGAAACAACGGAATTCAACGTGTCCCAATACTTTTGTCCATATAGTGTATCTAACTTAAGCAAAATGACAACAATCGAAGTAAAGTTAAAAAAAAAAAAAAGAATCAGACAAAACTGTGGGAGGAAACAACTGAATCCTCTGAAGTGGCTGCTTCCTACTGCATAAAGAGGTGAGCAATCAGAACGTAGGAGGGTGAAGCTACACTTCATTAACCCTGGTGTAATTGCTGCTTCCTTTTTATTTTTGGAATGTAGCGGAAAAAAAAGAATTAAACTGATGGTTGATCACTGATGCAATCTGACCATGGGAAAAACGCTCTGAATTAAACAGTGGTGGAGGCCATGAAGTGATCTACGTAGGAGTACATTTACATAACGACATGTACGCTTACAGAAGGCTTTTCTACAACAGAGACTATTAGCGTGAATGTGTTTCCTCTTACTCAGGCACCGTCTCTCTGATCTTGGGGTCGGTAATCTCCTTATAGATGGCGGCAGACTGGACCTCCTCCAGAGGACACATGATGCCGTACTCCTCACAGCCGTGGGCCTGCACCAGTGGGTCCATCCGATGAGGATCAAACATGATGTTGTTGGGCGTCACCAGCAACACCCCGCTCACTGCACCCTGAAATTAAAAAAAAAAAAAAAAAAAAAGAATAGAATTGAATAGAATAGAATAGAATCAACGTCCTTGTATCTCACCAGCATGTTCTATCAAGAATCAAAACTAAGCTGAATTCGAGAAGTTGTCAGATTCTGTTCTATGTTAGAGTCCTGTGGTCTGGATGCAGGAGATCAGTCTCCCAATAGAAGTGGGTGGTTCTTCCACTGGAGGAGAACTGAACTAATTCAATCAAAGTCCATATATGATTTCCTATCAGTGATAAATAGGAACTATATTCATATCTCTAACCATTTCCATGTTATAAACCATCAAAACATGACCTATTAAAAGTAAAGGCACATTTTCATATTTCAAAAATCCATAAAAAAAAAAAAAAAAAAATCAAAATTTATCAAAACCTTAAACTTTGCAGACATTGTCCAAAGGAAGCTACATAAAAAAAACCTGAAATTAATTTGACCAGTAGTTTCAGAGAAGATTGTTGAAATGTAGACATTGGCGATGTTGTGTTTGACCCCTCAAGGTCACTCAAGGTCATAGGTCATGGACCCAAATGATAGTCCATATATGACTTCCTATCAGTGCTCAATAGTAACTATATTCATATCTCTAACCATTTCCATGTTAAAAGGCATCAAATATAGCCCATTATAAGTAAAGGCAAATTTTTAATATTAGAAAAAGTCGTTAAATGTTCAAAAACAAAAATTGCTCAAAACTGTGAACAAATTTTGAAGACATTATCCCAAGGAAGCTACATGAAAAAATTACATGATCCCAACCAGTAATTTGAGAGAGGAAGATTGTTGAAATGTAGACATTAGTGACATTGTTTGACCCTTCAAGGTCACTCAAGGTCAAAGGTCATGGTACCTAATGAAAGTCCATATATGACTTCCTATCAGTGCTGAATGATATCTCTAGCAATTCCCATGTTACAAGGCATCAAAATATAGCCCATTATAAGTAAAGGCAAATCTTTAATATCTGAAAAATTTGTTAAATGTTCAAAAATGAAAATCAATCAAAACTGTGAACAAACTTTGTAGACATTGTCCTAAGAAAGGCACAAAAACATTTAAATTAATCCGACCAGTAGTTTCAGAGAAGAAGATTGTTGAAATGTAAACATTGGTGATGTTGTATTTGACCCTTCAAGGTCACTCAAGGTCAAAGGTCATGTACCCAAATGAATGTCCATATATGACTTTCTATCAGTGTTCAATAGTAACTATATTCATATCTTTAACCCTTTTATGCATAGGCCACTCCAGTGGACAGTTATTCTTCAGCTGTTCTCTTGTATATTCATGGGTTTTGATGTTTTAGTTCCATATCAGCCAACACAGTGGACACTTACGCACCATCCCATACAATGACATTCAGACCATTACTGTAACTTTACTGTTCTTGATAAACTTGATCTGCACTAACATGTTTAAGTGTAAATCAATTGTTATTTGTAAGACAAGAAGTTTTTTTTTGCATATTATCTCCATGAAGTGAGTATTACTAGCATACAATATGTTAAAATGTGAGAAGACATCAAATTAGCAGCATTAAAAATGTTTTTATTTTAATTGTTTTCATATCACTTTCTGATATTGGGTTTTAAACATGTTTCTTTACTTCAAAAATTAAATGCATGGATATTTTTGTAATTCCATAGGGAAAAAAACTTGATCGCATTGTTTTTTTAATGCCTAAGGAGGCATAAAAACACTGAAGAAAAAAATCTTGACTAAGGTTCTCACAATTCATGCATGAAAGGGTTAATCTTTTACATGTTATAAACCATCAAAATATGGCCCATTATAAGTAAAGGCATATTTTTAATATCTGAAAAATCGGTCAAAAATCTAAATTTCTCAAAACTGGGAGCAAACTTTGTATAAACAGAAATAGAAAATCTGAAATGAATTCAACCACTAGTTTCAGATGTTTGAAGAAATTGATAATAAAAATGACAAAGATGAAAATGACACCTTCTCAATAGCTCATGGCTTATCATCTGGTGAAAAAAAAAAAAAACCCATGGAGAGGAGAAGGTGATCCATCAACACTTTCAATGAGTACATAGACAGCTTAGCATGTTCTCCACCACAAAAAGTAATCCAAAGAGCCGATGTCACATAAACTACTAGAGGCCAAATCCATTTGAGACCACAAATGTCCTAAATCAAGTAGAAGTTATTGACTGCCAGCGCTGACCACTTCAGTGCTTTCATTTGGTACCTGGGAGTGAATCAGGACTGGTTCGATACCATGGATCTGAGCGTCTGAGAGCGTGACAGCTGCTCTAGTGATGTGTGGATCAGCTCGGACGTCGTTTCACGCATAAACCACCCACATGCCACCCCGAATATTTACCTGCACCCTGTTACACAACAGCATTATCTGTCAGTGGAACATATACGGTATAAAATTAACCCATAAAGATCCAGTGCTTCTTTTCTGTCAGTTCCTAAATTAAATTTTCTCTCTATTTAACTTTTCTTAAGCAATTTATCACCATTTATTATACATATATATTACATTATCTTCTGCATTTTGTGTTTTTTCAGTGAATATCATGTATTTAATTCACTGATCATGTAGATGCTCACAAAAGTTCAGATTAAAGTTGAAGGTTATTATATCAAAAACAGAGAAAATTAAAGAAAAAGTGACTTTTTCAGTAAAATCCATTAATAACTGAACATAAACCAAGTGTGTCCATCTACTGTTATTGATCCAACTCCATGGGTTTTACTAGTGAATCAATGTTGTAGAAGATGACGGTGTTTCCATGGTAACTACGGAGCCTCTGAACATCCAAATGGGTCACATCTGATGACCATGAAAAGATGAAAAGCTGTATTTTACACCTATTATTTACATGTATTGATAGAATTAGTGGATCAACAGGTATTAAACAGTTAGTTCAGTAGATGGTTTTAGTTGCCTGTGACTGTTATCGTCTTTATGGGGGAAGGGTTAATGCGATGCAAAAAAGGCCTGTACAAAAATAAGAAACTCGTTATTGGGTTAAAATGTCTTATTTCAAGTAAAATTATCTGCCAGTGCAGTAAGAACATTGCACTTGTCAAGTTTTCTTAAAAAAAGAAAATATTATCTAACGATTATAGAATGCTAAAATTATTGTTATTTTTTTAATACTTTATTTGTTTTATCAACAGACAATACAACACAGAAACTAGGGGTCACTGGTTGAACATAAAATATTTAAATGACAGACAGTAGTAATTATGCTTTGTTTTGTTTATAGTCCAGCCATTTTCTCCAGCACTCTATGAAGATATGTTCCTTGATCCATAAGTCAATCTCTATTTCCTCTTTTATAGCCACTGATTCTCACGGGGTGCATCAGTTTGGAGCCAGTTCCTTGTAATGGCCTTTTTGGAAGCAATTACAAGAATTTTAAAGAGGTATTTGTCTTCTTTATCTAGTATCACCTCCAGGTAGCAAAAAAAACTTGGGGTCCTTAGGAATTGTGTAAGTCAAAATGCCTTCAATTATTGCAAAAAGCCTGATAAAATTATAATTTTAGGCAGAATATACTTGTTTCAAGTCTTCATAGTAAGATCTATCTATCTATCTATCTATCTATCTATCTATCTATCTATCTATCTATCTATCTATCTATCTATCTATCTATCTATCTATCTATCTATCTATCTATCTATCTATCTTATTAAGATGTAATGATTCAATAGATATGTATTCACTGGCAAAACTGCATAAAACAAGAAAAAATTAATTTCTTGAGGGCAAACAGTTACTGTGTCCTCTACACAAAGTAGCTCGTTTTGTTATAAATATTACTTAAAATTACTTGTAACATGTAAATGGGGTAGGTCAAGATAAAAAATTCTTGGAACAGGTCAAATAATCTTAACAAGATTCCGTCTCCATAAGTAAATAAATCTAAAAAATGATCTTTCAAGATAAATATTCCAAATTCAAGTCAATTTATCTAAGTCAGATATTCCTTTTTTTGCAGTGTTTCCCATATTAGAAAAATGAAGCTTAAAGAAACTATCGTGATATTTCAGAGAATCTAATTAATATCATTATCTTATGATTAATGATGTATTATTTCACCCACGTACGTCCCATCAGCGATTAATCACAGTGATATTTTTGATGACTCAGCCTGTCCAACCTGTGAATATAACATTTTCAGGCAGAATCAGGGGTCTGCCATCCTGCCAAACCTTGTTCAGTAACCCAATATATAAAAAAAAAAACTGTGTGTATTTTCTTATTTGTAGTTAAAAACAAACTGGTGTTGCAAACTGTCAAACATTAAATTTAGAGCTGCGTTATTCCCCTCGTGTCACAAACCAAACTACACGCTAATGCGTTTTGTGTCATTATCTAAATACAGCTCAAGAACAGGAGGCACTATGAGCGCTTGGTTCACTGGGTAGCTAATTTGTGTCTCATTTCATCAAACTAATGTGTGAGTCTCTAAATATATTAACAGATATATTCTGTGCAGTGGGATGCAGGTTAAAAGAAAGTCAATGATGAGTCAAATTAATGTGTCTCCTGAGCTCCTCCTCTTAGAACACAACCAAAGACAAAACAACTGCGCTATTAGATCTGACTTCAACCAAAACAGACATTTATAGATGTAAACCAAGTAAAAAACAATATTTAAGCACATTTTTAACCTATAGACATACAGAATTTAGATCACTCGTTCTACAAAGCTCGTCTCTGTCTTGTTAAATCTTATGACAGACCTCAGGTTTTTGCCTCAAATTCAGTTAAACAAGTTAAAGTCGACTGGATTTAACTAGAAAAAAAACCCAGAACAAATCAGCTAATCATCCCTTTGTGTCTGTGTTAGTTAAAAGCTGTTTAGACGCTCCATTATAATAAAGGCTGAAGTCAGTTTATAGTGGAAATGTGCTTATATAATTTTTTCTTTTGTTCAGACAAGGAATAGTTTTTAGTTTTTAGATGTTACCTGCTTGACAGTTTCGACTGTGACTTCAGTCTTCCTGGAACAAACTGGAGGAAGACTGGAGTCACAGTCGAAACTGTCAAGCAGGTAACATCTAAAAACTAAAAACTATTCCTTGTCTGAACAAAAGAAAAAAATATATTTACATAAACAGAAGACAAAATGAACGTCTTTAGCCTGGAAATGTGCTTATTTAAGACAAAAAACACAAATTCAGACACTGCTTCATGGAAAATACAATGTCTTTAGGGATTCTGTATTGCCTGCAAATAATTATTTTTCTACATCCTAACCCTAAAAATGTTTAATAGCTACAAAAAATATCTACATGGGTATTTTCTATTATTTTTTCTAAATAATTTAACGTTTACAGTCTGAGGCCCCTTAGAGACTAATATGAATATTTACCAAATTTGTAATATTTATTCATTTTCATATGGCACCAAAAAGCCTCATGTTCATGTTGATATATTATTCTATTTGATCTAGATTCACTTATATTTTCAGCCAAAATGAATTCCAGTTGATGAATAGTGAATCTAAATGTTCAGTAAATCACAGCTGCAGCTCAAATCAGGAGAGTGTCTGCTGTTTTTAACCAGTTACAAACAAGAAACCACACTTCTATGAGCGAAATAGAAAAATATTAATGCAAGTGACTCAAAAGTAACTTGGTTTTAGCAGTTTTTGCACTTCTTTAAACAAACTTATTTATCAAAAGGAGGTTTTATACTAAATCTGAACATGTCTACAGAGGAAATGATAAATAAATAGAGCCCGACCGATTATAGCGTATCACAGATTAATCAACATCGGCCAATATGTAGCCAATGTATTAACTTTTTTGCTGTGCGGCGATTCTGTCACTCGCTGCGCCTGTGTGTGTGTGTGTGTGTGTGTGTGCTGCCTGGAGAGTCAGAGGAACAGTAAAGCGAGTTAGTTTCACTTTCACTCCTGCTTGGACAATGACGCTATCACCCCCACACACACAATCACATAATCACGGAGCTACACCCCCCCCACTCGCGCACTCTGACAAGGATGGACTGCTAATCCCTTCTGCTCCTGACTGCATAGTTTGCATTTGAAAGTTGTGTAAATTACCTTTGTGAGATAAACAAAGACTTATGCAACTGTTAATCCACCTGTCCACAATTATCTAATGTAAGATTATTATATCCTGTGTAGATCAGTGTTCTTATTTCATTTATCGCCCAATATATCGGTTTTATCTGCCAATATCGGATATAGGTCGATATATTGGATATCAGCTTTTTTTTTAGCCCCCAATATCGGTATCGGCCCCAAAAATCCCATATCGGTTGGGCTCTATAAATAAAAGCCTGATTCTACACAAATCCCCTTCATATAACGGCTTGGTACCTACAGAGGAGAATTAGGGCCAATGGAAAAAAATAAATGAATTAAGATCCAAAATACATATTGTTTTATTATGAAAAAAAAAAAGTCAGAATTCTGAGAAAAAGTCAGAATTCTGACTTTAATCTCAGAATTGTGACGGTTTTAAATACTTTTTTTAGTATTATCGTTCTGAGATTAAAGCCAGAATTTTGAGAAAAAAAGTCTGACATCTGACTTTTTTCTCAGAATTCTGATTTTAATCTCAGAATTCTGACTTTAATCCCAGAACTATGACTGGTTTAAATATGGTTTTAATTATTTTTCTGAGATTAAAGCCAGAATTTTGAGAAAAAAAAAGTCTGAAATCTGACTTTTTTCTCAGAAGTCAGACTTTGATCTCAGAATTCTGACTTTTTCCTCAGAATTCTGACTTTTTTCTCAGAATAATAATAAAAATATATTGGACATTATTTATTCTTTTTTTTTCCAGTGGCCCTAATTCTCTTCTGTAGGTACCTCCTGCAGCTCAGACAAATAAAGGCCTGGACTCTTCTTGAGGAAATACTTGTAACATTCCAGCAGTTTTTCATATGTTTACAGGGGGACAAATGCAAAACCATAATCTCCTGTTTTGGTTTGTGTTCGTTTTTCATTCGACTGTGACTCATATGTTCTGATCATGCTTTGGTTTTGGCTACAATTAAGTCAGACATTTTGCAAATTAAGATGACTCATATTGCAGTTTTTGGTAACGAATCAGAAGATCTAACTATTTCTAATCATGTTAGCATAATATCTTTCACTTTATTCATCTTTTCTCTCCTGTCTTTTGGTTGCTCATAGTTCTCTGTGAGGCTGTGGAGGTGTGTTTTTGTCCAGTCTCTTTCATTGTGTCTTCTTTTTTATTAATTAAACAGCTGAGAAATAAAAAGTAAATAAGCACATTGAATTTTGTTTTTAATCTAAAGTGTATTTTTATGTGTCTAATAATTCCACATGAACAGATGATCCGTTTAAAGCACCAAGCGTGCACCTGCTGTTGGGAGCTCTGTTGTATATTTACTGATTCCATTTGATACTTTGATACCATTTTAAATCATTTTTTTCCCTTCATCCATCTGTCACATCCAGGGCTGTGTTCTGTCACATGTCGTCACTCACACACTTTTCCGGTGCAGTTACTCACCTTGCCGTCAGTGATGTACTTGCAGTTGATTTTGAGGAACTTCTCGGTGAGGGCCTCTTCCTCCTCGGAGGTGGATGACACCACTCTGGACTGGCGCAGGGCCGAGAACACAGGGGGGTGAACGGTTTCTGGTCTGGGGGGGCCATCGGAATCCTGAGGGAAGAGGGATGGGTTTAAGTGTGAGGAAACATTCACAACTTTTTTTTTTTTTTTTTAATTCAAATTTTTTATTCAGAACAGTCTCATAACATATTACACAGGACATCATTGGAACTAAATATACGTTCTATTTATCTACGTGTTTAAATGATTGTGGACGAGTGCACGGACAACTTTGAAGCAGATGTGTATATCAGTGGTAGGGGTGTTTATTGGCAAGAATCTGGCGATACGATACAAATCACAATACAAGGATCACGACACGATATATGACGATAAATTGTGATACTGTTAAAAAGGCAATTTTTTTTTTGTTTGTTTATTTTTTTTAAATGATTATTTCCTGGAAAAATGGAATTACACCAGAAATCTGCACAAATACTAAACACAATTTTATTTGATCACAACAGGATCTAATGCTATATCACAAAATGTTCCTGTGTTAAAACTTAAATTATGTTTTACAGACATTACAGTTTAAGGTCCTGCTCAAATGTTCATATTCTATTAGTTCATAACTAGCATCATAACATTATTTTTGTGCGATCCCAACAAAGGAACTAACATCTGCCTCTCCCAGACAGTAAAAAGTGCTTTTAGGATGCTTCAAATACATATTTTTTTGGAAAACAGTGTTAAATGTAATAAATAAGATATAAACAATAAAGAAAACCAAAAAAAAAAAAAGAAAAGAACCTCCGCCATATCTGCATTTGAATAAATACCCAAAAATATCGATACAGTACTTTTTAATATTGATACAGTATTGTGAAATGAAATATCGCGATATATTGCAGAACTGATATTTTCGAACACCCCTAATCAGTGGTGGGTGTTAAACTCTGGAATCCTCTTTTTAATGAGCTGAAGGACTGTAAAAACATATTCCAACTCAAAAAAAGTGTATCAAGACAAAACAATGAGATTATATGAACAGTTATAAGTTTTTACATTTTGCTTCATATTTGTTTTGCATCTTGTGACATATTTATTTGCTTATTTTGGTCTGGTATCGTAACTGTTTTACATCATTTCATCAGGTATATATGTACCTGTGCTTTATTTGTTTTGTACTTCCTGTATATGTAGTTTTGTATTCATTTTTGGATGCATTTTGTTTGGTTTGTCTGACTTTATACAGTATGAGTTTATAGCTAGTTGTGTATCGCTAACCATTAGGGCTATTATTATTTAGAAGGGGGCAAGAAGTATAAGATTTTCTTCATCCTGCTCCTTTTCGAGCATGGGTGTGTATGTTTTTTCACCTGATGATTACTGAATGTCTGCTGATGAAATGCATTCATGGTTATGAATGAAATAAATGAAATGAAATGAAGCACACACATGCAAAAAAAAGGTACAATACAAATGAAGTAAATAAGTAAGTAAATGGATAGTAATAACAACGATAATAACAAGCTTGTACGTATAGCCAACCACACTTCTAGGAAATAAGACAAAGAAAATTATTTATAAATAACATTCACAACTTTTTTTCACACCCTGTATTTTGTGTGAATATATGTACAATATTCTGCAAAACCCCTTGTCCAACATTATGTTTGATGGTTTATTAAAGTTCTAATGAGCACACATATGCATTTGTCAGTCTCTGTATTAAAATCTAATGTGGATATATGTGAAGTGTGTACAACAATAAAAACAAAAGTTTCAGGAAAAAAAAACAATTTCTATAAACCAAAGTGTTTGTTCAGACAATATGAGATTTTTTGCATTAATTTTGTTTTATTCAGATTCTATAAACCAAAGCGGTCGTATTTAGTGTGACCTGTTTGTGCTTAACATGTCTTTAACCTTTTGTTGTCCTTCCTGTTTGTAATAGTTTGTGCTGCTTCTTATCATGGGGTCAGGGGTCACACTAAATAGTGACTTGAACCTTTACAACCCATTTAGTTCCTTTTTTCATGCGTCTTTTAAGGCTGTGTATATATTTTAAATGTGTATAATATATATACAGGGTGGGGAAGCAAAATTTTACAATATTTTGAGGCAGGGATTGAAAGACAGTGTATGACCAATTAGTTTATTGAAAGTCATGAGAATTTATTTGCCACAAGAAAATTTATATAATAGAAAATGTTTTTATTCTATGTGTCCTCCTTCTTTCTCAATAACTGCCTTCACACACTTCCTGAAACTTGCACAAGTGTTCCTCAAATATTCGGGTGACAACTTCTCCCATTCTTCTTTAATAGTATCTTCCAGACTTTCTCGTAATAGTTTTGCTCATAGTCATTCTCTTCTTTCCATTATAAACAGTCTTTATGGACACTCCAACTATTTTTGAAATCTCCTTTGGTGTGACGAGCGCATTCAGCAAATCACACACTCTTTGACGTTTGCTTTCCTGATTACTCATATGGGCAAAAGTTTCTGAAAAGGTATGGATAATAGTGTTAGGTATGATTATGACATCAATATATGTTTGGTTTCAAAACAATTGACGTAGTGCCTGCTGAGAAAAAACAACTAAATGTTCATTGTAAATTTTGCTTCCCCACCCTGTATTTGTATTTTTGTGCTGTATCTGATGAAAAGAGAATGATAAATAAATATTTATGCTCATTTCAATCCTGCAAAAACAACAAAGATAAAGCTGGAAGAAGACTTTGTCACAGTTCTCTCTCTAATATATATACAACTTTGTATTATAGACAAAACTAAACACTACTTCATCTTGTTTTGAATCTAAATCCAGTTCAACCACACAGAACATCATGAGCATTTGATTCACCCAAAAATACACGGTGTATCTAATTTGTGTCTTATTCCATCAAACTAATGCATTTGAGCCTCTAAATACATTATCTATATATAAACAGATATTTTCTGCACCGTGGGACGCTTGTGTTGAAAGAAATCCGGCGACGAGTCAAACGAACGTGCCATGTGTGTACCTCAGATTCACAGTGGTAATTAGGTGAAAAATGTTCATGAGACTGAAGTTTTAATTACTATGCTTCCCCCCCCCAACATGCCTAGTTACTGTTATATTATTAGCGACTAACATCCCCTTGAGTGACCTCGTGCACAAAAGCGACTTCGCTATGTGCGTCACGTGGGCGATTTGTGCATTAACACACATCTATGAGTTTGTGTGGATGCCTTTGGGTGAATGCTTCATTTATATGGAGTTCCTTTCAATTGTTTGTGCAGTCGAATGTAAAGTAAACTCCTCCGCTACTGAAAACCACTGAAGAAGAATAAGGCTTCATAAATATGCGACATTTTCCTTTTTATGTACTCTAGTTGGTTGTAGAGAGCCTTAAGGCAGCAAAACATGGTAAGATAAATCTATGGCTGTGTAAAGCAGTAGCAGAAATATTAGACATAGAATATATTTATGATGCAGTTGCACTTTTTTATGGAGTATGTGCCAAATGATGCGCAATTAACAATGCATGTGAATTATGCTTCAGCTGTGTTGTTCTATCATACTGTATGTCGACGCATACACGATAAAGCCATTTTGTTGCAGTTTCTTCATCTCCACCATGGTAACAGTGCAATCTGCCACAGATGGCGTGTCTGCTGGGCTGGAAACGCGAGGTGTGGTGGGCTTGGTGTTTGTACCAGTGGCCTGCTGCCATGCCATGTCTGAGCCACAGGGAGAAACTGATTGAAGTCTGTCTGAATAATCGTCCATGGGGACAATGATGTGACTCAGAGACATTTAGTAGAATGAAACGGGTTGTTGGGCTGATTGACTGAACAATGGCATGCGACATGGACTGGCGGCAACACTGAGCCAGTTTGCATGCACACGAAAAGTCCAATCATCATCTGATTTATGGAGTTATTACATTATTCAAGTGATAATGTGATGACATATTTTATCAGATAACAGCAGTGATCTGATTACAAATAATCAGATTATCTCACCTGGGTTTCTCCCCAATAATGAAAAATAAATAAATAAATAATTAATAATAATAATAATAATAATAATAATAATAATAATAATGATAATAATAATCATTTTAATAATCCTACTATAATAGACGTTCTGTGTCCGATGCGTGTCCCGATGTTGCAGCATGGGAGGGCGCTACCGTACAATGGCACCACGGCTACAATAATAATACAATAGTAGTAGTAATAATAATAATACTAATAATACTAATAACAATAATGATAATAATAATAATAATAATAATGATAATAATAATCCTACTATAATGGATGTTCTGTGTCTGATGTGTGTCCCGATGTTGCAGCACGGGAGGGCGCTATCGTACAATGGCACCACGGGTACAATAATAATACAATAGTAGTAGTAATAATAATAATAATAATAATAATAATAATAATAATAATAATCCTACTATAATGGACGTTCTGTGTCTGATGTGTGTCCCGATGTTACAGCACAGGAGGGCACTATCGTACAATGGCACCACGGGTACAATAATAATACAGTAATAATAATAATAATAATAATAATAATAATAATAATAATAATAATAATAATAAATCACATTTATAAAGCAATTTCATTCAGTGGAATCTCAAAGTGCTACAGAGAGAAGACAATTCCAATAATTCCAATACTCTGATGTCTTCATGTATGTATACAAGTTAATTTGATTTCTTTCGTTCTTTTACATCTGCATGTGTGTAAAATAGAAAAGAAAAGAGAAAAGAAAAAAGAAGAGGAAGAAATTGTAGAAGATGCAAGTGTCAAATGTGAAAATGCTAAGACGATAATAAGTTGGAGTTTACCATCACTGGGGATGGGAATCAAGAATTGGAATCAGTTGGGAAGTGGTTCCCAGTAGCTGAATTCATTGGAATCATTAGTTTGTTTGCATAATGATTCTGTTCATCAGTTCCACGGTGTCATCACATTGCTTCTGTATTTTGGTTCTGAAACGCTCTAAAGTATGGTTATATTCAGGTAAAGATGACACTAGGACCATTTCTAACAGTTCCAGAACTTCCATTTTGTTGGAAGTCTTGACCTTATATGTGCAAATGTCATGACATAACAAGTTATAAAACATAACAAATTAAGAAGGAATTAAAACAGGTTGTAGAAATCCACTCTATTTTTGCCAAAAATCAATATAAAGATAGCTTTGCAGCGCTTGGAGGGTTCAAATTCAAACTGTATGAACTATTAGAGTCCAAATACACAAATAAATGAACCAAAGACTAAAAAAAGTGGGTTTAGATAAATATGACCCCTTTAAAAGCATCTCAAATGCAAATGTTTGTGCATATTTGACATTAAAGAGTTAATTCAAACAAAGCCATCTGTACTACAGTGTATTCCCGAATGCAGTGTTTGACTGATGAAGACAGAAGTAGGTGTGAAGGTGGGGATGAGGAAGTCAAAAAGTGTTGGACACAGGCTAAAGGGGAAGAGAGTGTTAAGGAGAGAAAGAGCTGAAGGCAATAAAAGAGGGAGATCAGAGCGAGGACGAAAGGGAAAAAGAGGACAGGGATGAGAGCGTGGGCGTTATCATCAAGTGGTGGTGGTGGTGGTGGGGGCAGCGGAGAAGCGAAGAGCCATGAAGAGCTACAGTCGCGGTGAAGAGCTGGAGCCCATAACAACTGTCTGCTGTCCTTCTGACACCCGCCCCCTCGCCTCCCCGCCGCCCCCTCGCCGTCTCCCAGCACAGTCGACAAACAGCCTGCAGCTACTGACCCACACCGACACCAGCACCCAGACACTGGCAGCCGGGGAGGATGAGGGGGGCGGCCAATCTGTTACAGCCAAAACAAGCCTCTCTGACAACAAGAGCAGAAACAGACCTAAAAATGTACAACTGGAGATGAGGAGGAGCTGGAGAGCTGAAAATAAAAGTTTCTAGAGCATCCTTTCAACAAAAAAACAAAAAAAAACCCCACAAGTGATTTACAGTTGCCGTTTTGGGATCTGAAGCCCAGCTGTTGAAGAAGAGGACACTGTGTGGGAATTAGTTTGCTTTTAAGTGGTTTGTCATCCACTTCACTGAACACCTCACCTACACAACCACACTTAAAACGCCAGTCACTTCCCGGTGACTCATTGGAGCCGGCCTTCCAGCACCGAGGTTAAACATGACAAGCGGAGACGCCAATATTCGACCAAAAAAACGAAAGATTCAGCAGAACACACACCTGCCAACGGAGAAACCACACTCCTCGCATATGTGTAACTCACACCTGGGATGAACTGAGCAGCTACAGGTGTCAAAACATGTCCTCCCTCGAAGAAATGCAAACAAACACTGCCTCGCATTCCCCGTCATTTAAGATGGCACATGTAAGGAAGGGGTGTTATGTGTTGGTAACGAAATAACAGGCATCACACGTCCCACACGGTGCACATGAGAAAGGATGGAGAAGCTGTCCGTCAGAGGAGAACGGGCGCTTATTAGGCAAGTCAAGAAGATAGACGATCATTTCTGCTGGTAGTTTGTACCACGGAGCTGTCGCTGATGAGCAAAGACACCGAACAGAGATGGTGACATTAACCCGTTCACTCATGAATGATTAAAAAAAACAAAGACAATTGCACACGTCCACATGGATTCAGGTCTTATTTTGACTGACATACACAAATGCAAATCAATGGTGTTATAACCCTGGGTCATAATTTGTCTATTTATGTTTATATTTTGTGTTATAGTGTGTGCTGTGTTGTCTCCAGACCTGTAGGGGTGCTGTGTTGTCTTTTGTCATTTTGTTTCCCTTGCAGGAGGAAGTGGATTGGTGGAACCAGATAGATCACCATATTTAAATGGCCTTAAAGTTCCCTCCTTGCTCGCTGCCAACTCCCAACTGTGATTCCTGTGTGTGTTGATCATCAGTCGTCGTGTGTCTGTGTTAGTTTGTTAAATTGTAAATAGTTGTAAATAGTGCCTTTGTTTCGAACAATCCTAATTTTCTGGTAGGGGGTGTGGCTCTTTTGTTTTCACGTTTTCTCCTGTTTTTCGTTTAGGGAGTTTAGGTTAGCTTCATGTAATTTATTTCTTGCATTTATTTTTTGATCAGGGAATTTAGTTTGAACTTTGAAGAAGACTTTTTGTTTGTTGTTTTGGCTGAGCCCTCCCCTAACCCTCCTTTAGTTATTTAATAATCAATATTTGAACTTTAGTTCAAATATTGGACTGGCGTTTGTGCTTGGGAGTTAGGAGGGGACAAAGAGAGTGCATTATGTACGTCTCGGTAAACCCCTAGGCCGGGATGCAACAGTGGTTAGAATGTAGTTTAACCCAAAAAGACCCAAACAGCCACTGACAACCAAAACCATCTACTGATCTAAACTGTTTAATATGTGTCGATCCACTAATCCTATCAGTACATATAAATAATTGCTGTAAAATACACGTTGTCATCTTTACACGGTCATCAGATAAGACCCATTTGGACGTTCAGAGGCTCCGTAGTGAACGTGTAAACACTGTCATCTTCTGGAACATTGATTCACTGGTAAAACCCATGGAGTTTGACAAATGACAGTGGATGGACACATTTTTGTAACATTCAGTTATTGCTGATATCTTTGCTGAAACGGGCACTTTTTCTTCCGTTTTTTTCTGTTTTGATATTGAGTTTTCATGAAAATCTACATGATTAGAGAATAAAATATTGGAAAATACATGATATACACTGAAAAACTGCAAAACACAAAGGATAATATTATAATAAATGGTGATAAATCACTTAATATTGGGAACTGCCACAAATTAGCACTGGGTCTTAATGGGTTTAATGACCTGATAGTGTATGAATATAACAGGAGCAGTAACTACCAGGTAATCCATGTGGTAATTAAGGTACTCTAGGGCTATACACTACTATTAATACTATAAGTTTAGGTAAGTTATTGCAAATATTGTGATTTTAATTACACTAGTATAACTGTGCAACATGCAAGAAAGGGTTAAAAGTTGACTGGCATTTAGTTTCACAAAGCAGACGTATCTTATTTCGTTTTAATGTTGGAGAAACATGACTAAAAACTGTCACTTAAATATATGTCTTTAAAAAACATCAATTAAAAACTCTTCTTTGGTGGTGCTTAAGATAAAATAAGCTTAAGATAATTGGATCCATCTACTCTTTTGTCCTATTGGTCGGTCATATCGCCTCCTGATTGACCGTCACTGATTTGCTTCAAATTTTCAGTAAATATGATACGGTCCTTGTAAACACCATAGAAAACCCTTTGGATTCCATTCTCATATTTGTGCATATATTAGTGCTCTGTTAATGCTCTTTTCATGACGTAATTGTTTTTGCGGTTGAGCTTCTCATAGAAGAGGTATATGCATTTAAAATAGAGGTGTGGAATATCTCAATTATAAATAATAAAATTTCATTATTTATTTATTCACCACAAGAATTCTACAACATGCAGTAAATGAATGTTGAAATCTGATGTGCTTCAATGTCAAAACTGCACTGATGTACTAACATAAGATTTATTTATTTATTTGTTTTTTACAATTTTCAGTAAGATATGATCTGGTAAACATACAACTGTAGATCCTCTTTTTACAGAAATTAAAAACAACTTGTACCTTAGAGCAACAACAACTAAAAAATTTAATGCATTGATCATAAATACTTCAAAAGCAGGGAGTTACTGAACTTAGCCTCTTTTTTCGGACTTGTTTTTACAGTTAAATCAGCTTCCGTCTCATGAAGATATGAGGCTGAAATGTTATATGGCCTTTATGTGGACTAATAATACTATTTTCTGACCGTAAGAAGCTAACTGGAGACAATCAGTATGGAATTTAGGTGGATTTACTGCGTTAACATCAAGCAAGACTAAGAAAATAAACCTGGATTTGCTGCCTCCGTTTCTTTTCCACTTCACTACTACATATTATTTACCCTGGACCTGCACAGTCATGCTGAATAATCACCTGATCCGAACATCCAATCACGTTCCACACACCTGACCGAGCTGCCAGCTCCTCTGTGACTAATGTACCTGTGTTGTACACAGCTTCCTGCTACATGCTGCTATTGGCAACCAGTGCACCTCCAACCTGCCCCAGTTCTTACAACATAAGTCGGTAAAGTTACACGTTAACCTAAATCGTATGTACAAATAATGAGACTATTGTCAGGATCCAGGTTGAGTTTGTGGAAATGCTGCAAAAATGATGATGCATGCTTAAATGTGTGCAATTACAACAATAATCCCTCAGAGATGTTGCATATTAATCCTAAAATCGGGTTAAAATCTTTTAAATCCTGTCTACTGTGCACTCTGCTTCAGCCCTTTTAACCCTCGAAGACCCAAACAGCTACTGGCAACCAAAATCATCTACTGATCTAAAATGTTTAATAACTTACGAACCACTAAACCTATCAATACATGGAAATAAATGGTGTAAAATGCAGTTTGTCATCTTTTCATGGTCATCAGATATGACTCATTTGGACATGGAAACATCATCATCTTCTTCAATACGGATTCACCAGTAAAACCTACTGAGTTGGATCAGTGACAGTGGATGGAGACAATTGTTTTAACATTCAGTCAATGATATCTTTGCTGAAAAAAGTCACATCTTCTTCAGTTTTCTCTGTTTCTGAAACATCTCTCAACTTGAAACTGAGCTTTAATGAACATCTACATGATCAGTAAATTAAATACTTGATTTTCACACACACAAAAAAAAACTCAAAATACAGAAGGTATTATTATAATAAATGGTGAAAAATGTGAGATGCTGGTGCAAAATGGACAATCTATCCTTAATATGTATAGCAATTTTGTGTAGAAATTTAGGGTAGGTTGAAAGACGGGGTACGGGGGTGGGAGATTATAAATTAAACTTCACCCCGCTCCTTTTCGAATGTTGGACTTTCTTTTATGTAATCCTTTTGTTGTTTGGTTTTAATGCAAATTTGAAATGAACAAACTAGAAAAGCAGTTGGAGCGCGCAGACCTCCACTAAGGCAGATCAGTGTCATTCCCCCCCGATCACCACCAAAATTTAATAATTTG
This sequence comes from Sphaeramia orbicularis, assembly GCF_902148855.1. Classification (NCBI taxonomy): domain Eukaryota; kingdom Metazoa; phylum Chordata; class Actinopteri; order Kurtiformes; family Apogonidae; genus Sphaeramia; species Sphaeramia orbicularis. Next base: position 7,692,701 of record NC_043972.1, read on the forward strand.
TTCCTTGTGCCAGTATCAACATTTCCTGAAAATTTCGTCAAAATCCGTCCATAACTTTTTGAGTTATCTTGCTAACAGACAAACAAACAAACCCCAATGAAAACATAACCTCCTTGGCGGAAGTAATAAACAAACAATACTAAATGGTGATAAATCACTTAAGAAAGATTAAATAGAGAAAAAAATAATTTGGAAACTAACACAAAAATAGCACTGGGTCTTTATGGGTTAAACTATCCTTTCCTCGGTCAACGCTAAAACCCATTTTGCTTTTATTACTGCAATTTTTCTGCCCATTTACCCTTTTAATGCATGAGAACAATTTCCGCTTCTTCTTCCCAGTGTGTCATTCTGAATAACAGTTTGTGCTGAATGCTTAACTAAACTACACTCTCTCCCTCCTCGTCTCATTTCTTAACCGGCTTAATGGAAAAGTAAAGTTTCACCAGCTGTAACTGTCTTAGCATCATAATAGAAGTGAAATATTGGAATAAGAAAGTCTGTCCAAAGCTGTAGAGATAAATAAAAAGTAACCAGCTTCATAAAATCTGATTTATATTAGTGTTGTTGAGACAATTTGCCTGTTGTCAGTACCGAGGCATACATGCCGTTAACGAATCAATACACTTTTAGGCTGTGGATGATGGGACGGCATCACTCTGCCAAAGCTGCTTCACATAATTCTGAGGGAATATTGCTTTTCTGAGCTTCTGCTTTCTTTGCACTACTAAATCCTTTAATATATGACCAGCATTTGCCCTGCACATTCCTCCAGGGCAGCCAATATTTTTGCAGGTGGAGCTGAAGTGAACTGCTATAAGGGATGATTCTAAACTCACCTGTCTACTTATTAAACGATGAACTGAACTTCTGCTTTTTCCCAGGCTCGGTGCAGCTGTCAGTCCATGTAAGTAAAGAATAATAAGTGATGGTGGCACTTCAGTTCATTCACTAAACACTAGAATAGACATTCAACGATATAGGATCTAAAGGAAATACGTGACATGTGAGGACCTCATTAGTTTGACAATAGTGGATGCTGAGAGTATCGTGACACCCAGAAACCGGAGGAGACACAACAATCACAGCGACGCCCTGAAAGAGACCTTTGAATGAGCTCATGTTATTTAATCTAGCTTTTTGTTGCATCCGTTACATAAGAAGACGCCCCATGCAGTCGAAATGCAGATCAAGGATGGTTGTAAACATTTATTGACAGCAACTACAAACAGAAAAATACAGATTTCAACGCAGATAAACTAAGAAATTCAGCCAAGGGAAAGAAAAAAAAAAAAAAAAAGACTCATCCACCAACACAAAACAGCCCTGGCACTAAATGAACAGCATGAAAATATATAAACATAATTACAACTTAATTATAAGCGGAATGATAATCGATCATGAAAACATTATACAACGACAGTAACAGTGAAAACAAACATGACCCTGAACTCTTTTAAACTGACCTAGATCTGTTAGTTATCCTGAAAGTATCTGTATTACAACCCAGTGAAAACCATCCAATCACAGCTCAGATTGGCTACAGGGCAACAGAGGTAAGTCGTAAATCATCCAATGAGAACACAGCCTCAAGTCACCTGATCAGTAACAGTTTTCAGAGACACACACACACACACACACACACACCTGTTCAGCATGAACATAGTCACAAAAAATACAGTTAAACCGACTTCAATAAACTGACAGGTAGGGATGGGGATCGAGAACCGGTTCTTTTTGAGAACCGGATCCCAGTAGCTCAATTCCTTGGAATCGTTTGCCTACCTCCTCAACGATTCTGCTTATCGATTTCACCTTTGTTGCACATGCACAATGACGTCAGGCGTATGCTGCATTGTTTTGGTCAGAACGTAACCAACATGGTGTTGAGGCAGACACGGTCCAAAAAGACGACACCAGGTCCAAAAAGACGACACCAGGTCCACTTGTAACCCTTGCAAAGCTTCCATGTTTTCAAAAGGGTGGAATCCCTCTAGTATGCTCAAACATTTGTCCACAGCATGCGATTCATTTACAGGAATGTCACGTATTTGATACATTACTTAGCTACACTTGTGAATGTGGCGGCAGAGTGAACGCCGGGCCCAGTTCCGGTCCTGGTGCGACAACAAATGTTGTACCCCCTCAAATACAAGTTTCCAAAGGTAGGGGAAAGGAAATGAGGTGCACAACGACGGGAGACGGGCCGAGCCGAGTCGAACCGGATCCACGTAGTGGACATGCGGGAATAGAGGAATTAATAGAGCGCCTTAAGTTTCACTTTCACTGCACACACCCCCCCCCCCCCCCCCGGGGGATGTATATGGTATATTTTCTGTGCAGGGATGCAAATATAAAAGACAGTTAATGCAAACACACCCATTTGTACTCTTTTATTCCCTCACCCAATGAGAATCAATAAGAAAATGGATAAGGAATTGGATCGATAACCAAAATTGATAATGGAATCAGAATCGTTAAATTCTTATCGATTCCCATCCCTACTGACAGGAACTATGGGTAGAGTAAACTTTTTTTCCCCCTTCCTTAGGTCATTTTATTTGGGGTGGTGCCCTCTATGGACTGACGACAATGATAATGAAACACATGAAACTGTAATGGGCTCTCTGCACAGCCACACTACTTCCTGAACTTCAGGTGGCTCCTTTATTTCCTGCCTTTTATTATTGGATACACTGATTAATTCAGGTGTGCCAGACCACAGTAGTCACAACAAGTAGTAGCAGACACACCTGGATTAATCAGTGTGTCCAATAATGACAGACAGGAAATAAAGGAGCACCTGAAGTTCAGGAAGTAGTGAAGCTGTGCATAAAGTTCATTACCCCGCCCCTAAAAGCGGAGGCAAGGGGTATTGTTTTTGGTTCGGTTTGTTTCTTTGTTTGTTTGTTAACACTAGCAGCAAAACTATTGGTTGAATTCATACCAAACTGGGTTTGGAATTGCCAGTGACCCAGAATAGATATCATTACATTTTGGGAAAAGTAGGTGAAAGTTCAAATATTTTATGAATTTTTAAAATCTTTTTTCTCCCATTTACTTATGATGGGCGAAATTTCAAATGTCTATAAAAATATCAATTTTGTTTCAATTTACTTCAAGCTTGGCACATATATAGAGGCAATTGATATGTTGACATCAGCAAATGCATAGACATGATGATATCAGCTGGACTGATGCCAAAATAAGATACAATATATGCGAGGGCTGGGGTTTGTTGTGCCTGGCACCATTTGTTTTTGTTTTTGTTTGCCTGTTTGTTAACACTTTAGCAGCGAAACTATTGGTTGAATTCATACCAAACTGAGTTTATAGGTTACAAATGACTCTGCCATTACTGATGCCATTACATTTTGGGAAACATAGGTCAAAGTTCAAATTTTTTATGGTTTTAAAAAATCTTCTTATTTAGTTATAACTGGTGACATACATATGAGGGGCAGGGTTTGTCATGCCTGGCACCACTTATTTAATTTGCTTTTGTTTGTGTCTGTCTGATGCAGCCACACCTTTTGAAAGACAAAAAAGACTTTTCTGCAAAGGTTTCATGATAATATTTGAGACTGTGTAACATTTTAAGGATGCCAGACAACTTTTTCCCACTGTCTGCAGCGTATTTAAAGTCACTCCAGGTGAGTTACACGTCGTCCCTGTCCTGAAATGACCACATTCCTCAGAGTTGGAAACCGGATTTCTTTTCCCATCAAAGTGGAAACAGAGCTGAGTGGACAGGCTGAAACCCAGAGATGAAAGAGCTGCCTCCGACCGTCAGCGACTGTCGTGAGGAGGAAACGAGGAGAGCGACATGGAGGAGGGAGGAGGCGAAGGAGGGAGGGGGGATTGAAATGGATGTACAGGAAGAAAAGAGCTGAGGTGAGAAAATGAGACGAGGCAAAACATGGCTGTTGTGTCAGTCTGTACGGGGCGTGAGAATAGAGCCACATCGTAACAATCTGCTGTGGTAAAAGCAGCGAGGGAGGGGGGATAGAGGGGGGATAGAGGTGGGGGGGGGTGCTGATGCTGGGGACAGGAGATGAGTGGAACAGTGTTAGATGACAGCTGTGGTAGGGCTACAGAAATCAATATCCTTTTAGCTTCCAACCAATATTTCTCTCTTCACCCACATTTCAGAGCAGAAGAGTGGAACAATCCAGAAAGATGCTGCAGCTCCAGTGACACATGACTTCAACCAGACTGATAAAATGTTAATAAAATATGTTCTGGAAAGATACAACTGACATTTATTTCACAAACCAGATAAAATGCATATCAAGTGTGAAATGCATCAATTCCTTTTTTGCATTTAACAGATTCGATCATAAAGATTATCAAAAGAAGACAGACGCAGTTTTGACATTTCTTTCACAAATCAGATACTATTTCCTTTAAACGGCATATATCAACAGTCCAATCTGCCTTCATGTACTAATAAAGACTTCAGAGGAGAAGCCTGCAGGTGCCACCAGGCTTTGACCTTGACAGTGACACATGGTGCAATCAAAAATCAATCCACAGCTCCACCTTGTGGGCACGGCGCTGTTCTGCAAGAGGGAGCACACGACGATCAGGATTCATCAAACGTCTGAGGTGAGAGCTGCTGAAGTACAGCGTCACTTCAGGAAATATATCAGAAAAATAATGAACTGACTGTGGAGAGGAGAGCAACTGAATCTGTCATGTTTAATCACACGGAGATGCTTTCATTCTGGATAGAACTTTACTAAATTCAGCTAAGATACATACACTTTACTGTTTTCTTTTGGAGTTTTAGAATTCTTCTCTACATCTCTCCACTAGTCTGACAGCTTTAGTAAGTTTTCACAATGCAGTTTTACTTCCCATTCTGGTCTAGCGAGGGTGGCCAATCTCTGAATCTACTGATTTTCGATAAACTAAAGAACACTGTGTTATTACAAGGGCTGAGGAAACCTTTTAAACCCACAGAAACTGTTTTAAAACCATGGATTAGCTGATAAATGTATTATCACAACTGTGAACATACGGCTGTTTTGAGCTCAGGAAAAGCTTCTTTTTTTTAATTTACAGGACACTGCTGTAGATTAGAGTAAAGTAACTCGAATAATCTTATCCTTGAACATCTAGAGTAGCTATATACATATAAATGCAACAGAATTATCAAATCAAGGGTGTCAAACATACGGCCCGTGGGCCAAAACCGGCCGACAAAGCTTCCAATGTGGGTCACAGGATGAATTTGTGAAGTTACGCTGAAGATATTAACACTCAAGGGTGTCAAAATCATTTTAGTTCCAAATTCCAAAATTTTAACAGTATTATTCTTGTTATTAAATGCTTTGTGATTTTGTAGATCAACTGTAATTTGTAAGTTGGAATGCAACATGTGTAAATGATAAGAAAATAATGTTAAACTGCACTTATTTTTCTTAAAGGGGTCATACTTTGTTTTTTTTAAAAATGGAATTATGCATTTTAAAACATGTCCCGTGGTCTACATAAACTGTAAATGCTCTGCTTGGGTCTGAATTCTTCATTAATTCAACTCCACAGGTCCATCTTCAACCCTATTTCTGAGTATTGACACCAGAAAGGTGGTTTTGAGCGCTGGCCCTTTAAATGCACATGAGCCATTTCAGGCCCCGCCCCCTCCAGGTTGTTGACCATGCTGCTCTGTCCTGTTTCTCGTTACTCTGAGAAATGCTCATCGGAAGTCTTGACCTTATGTGTGCAAATGTTGTGGCGTAACTAGTTATAAAACGTAACAAATTAAGCAGGAATTAAAACAGGTTGTAGAAATCCACTCGATTTCTGCCAGAAATGAATATAAAGATAACTCTGCAGCACCTGGAGGGTTCAAATTTAAACTGTTTCAACTATTAGGGTCTAATAAAGGATACACAAATAAAAGTACCAAAGACTTTTAAAAGTGGGTTTAGCAAAATATGACCCTTTTAAGATATGTCAGGTTGTTCAGGTTATTCACATTTTTTTTTAGTAAAGGATAATTTGTAAATGCAAACATTTTCATAATTTTATTTAACTTTTTTGTACCTAAACAGAGAAGTAAATTTTGAGTTGTCATTATTTATAAGTTATATTATTATTTTACTGGTCCAGCCCACTTGAGTTTGAATTGGTCTGAATGTGGCCCCTGAACTAAAATGAGTTTCACATCCTTGTATTAAATAAAAACATCACACTCCAGGCTTTCTGCAGGTATCAACAAATCTAATTTAATGCATTTAAATGCCCTTTTTAATGCCACTTTATTGTTTATTTTGCATTTAATTGTTTTTATTGATTTAAATTTTCAGTTTGCAAGAATAAACAAACAAATTCAACATTACACAACAAGAAATGTACACTACACCTACATTACACACAGAACACCCCCCCCACACACACACACACACCCCCCACACACACACACACACACTCTTATTCCCCTCCTTGTGGGACAAACAATCTGGTATTGAACATCTCACAAATAAAGCAAAAATCTAACTGAATGAACAGAGTATTAATCAGGATTACAAACAGGACATATAGAGTTACCGTAGATGAAAATCTCAAGTCATGACAACAGTTTCTTAACATCCTCTGCAGCTTTTTTCCACATCTCCAATGTTCTAAGCTTAGCATTATTAATATGGGCTGATGACCACTAGATCACCTCGAAAAGGGCTTGTAGCCAATGTTTCATTGATGACTGGTGGGTTGAGAGCCACGTCAAAACTAGAATTTTTTCTGCTGCCTTTTTAATGCCACTTCAAACACATTTAATGCCCATGTCCAACTGCAGATACAGTTTTATATATAGTTTTATGTCGGTTTACCATCGACAGGCTTTAACCAGGTTCTGAATAGTTCCTCCTCCAATCACTTCTACTGAAACTTGCATTTCCCCATTTTTCTGACATTTGCTAATATTTCCTCCACTCTTTCGCTACGGCATGAGCACGCTCACAGCACGTTGCATTCCAAGCAACTGGTGTTGTGACTTCATGTATCGCCATAAACAAATGACAATTAAAGGCTTCCACTTGTCAATCATCACACTATACTTCCGATCAAAATTATCAAATGTTTGTATAATCAAAATAAATTGTGAATAACAATGCTTTTTTCCCATCAAGTATATTTCATTTTTGAATGCCTCTGGACATCAAATTTAATGCTTTTTAATGCCATTTAAGGCTTTAATTTTCACAAAATCTATTTAATGACTTTCAAAGATTTTTAATGACCCTGTATTTGGTGAAACAGACCATTTTATTGCACAGCGACAACTTTCACATCTAATACTGAAGGTATATTTTGCTGATAATATGTACTTTTACTGTACTAAGGGTATATTTACTTGCAGCAGAGTGCTTTAGTGCGTGCTTTGGTGCTTTTCCTTCCAGGACTAAATATAAGGCAGATGAAGCATCTTCACCTGCGTGGCACCAGACATGTACCGCTGCTAGTCTGAAACAGCGTTACTTCCTCTCATGCTAATTTTAGTTTCCGCCCCAGCGAAAGAGAGGAAGGAAGGAAGGAGGGAGGCCAACGAGGTGCCAACAGAGGAAGAAACGGGAAGGTCACTGGTGAGTCGGCCTGTGTGAGTGTGTGCGTAACGTAAGCGAGTGTGTACGAGTCCGAGCGAGGGGTCTTTATAGGACAAAGAGGACGCGGCTGCTTGCACAGATGACCAGAGAGAGAGGACGCCAGCAAGCCGGCGGCTGCCAAATAATCCAACGACAGCACGGCCGACAGCCAGAAAGTCAGCCTGCTACCCATGCATGAACACACACACAAAAACACACACACACACTCAGCCGGCCAGACAGCCAGCCAACGATCCATGCCTGCAAGATGTGTTACTTTTTGCTGCCAATACCAGCAGGTTGGCAGGCAGGCCAAGAGCATGAAGACACTTCAGAGCTGCCTTATCTGGCCTTTAGCCCCATCACTGACACTACTTTACCTGCCTCACACACAATATACAGACACTATACATCAGGGGTGTCAAACATACAGCCTGCGGACCAAAAGCGGCCCGCCAAAGGGTCCAATCAGGCCCATGACATGAATCTGTGAAATGGAAAAATTACATTGAAGATATTAACAATCAAGGAGTTCAGAAGGCCCATACAGACCAGTATGAGACCAGTAAAACACTAATAATAATAATGGATTAGATTTATATAGTGCTTTTCTATGAACGCATACTCGAAGCGCACACATTATTCATTCGCTCTCACATCCTCCGTCTGGTGGTGGTAAACTACATCTGTATCCACAGCTGCCCTGGGGCAGACTGACGGAAGCGTGGCTGACAATTTGCACCTACGGCCCCTCCGACCACCACCAAACATTCATACACCAGTGTGCAGCGCTGGGGGCCAGGAGGGTGAAGTGTCTTGCCCAAGGACACAACAGCACATGACTGGGACAGAGCGGGCTTCAAACTGCCAACCCTTCGGTTATTGGACGACCCCCTCTACCATCTGAGCCATGGCCGCCCACTATCATAATAACCTATAAATAATGACAACTCCAATTTTTTTGTCTTTGTTTTAGTGTAAAAAAGTAAAATCGTATGAAAACATTTACATTTACAAACTATACTTTTTAAAAAAAGTGAATAATCTGAAATATCTTAAGAGAAGTAAGTGCAATTTTAACAATATTCACTGCAAACAAAGTGAACAAAGTAAAATTACATAATGAAAATGTTTACATCTACAAACTATAGTTAAAAAATGCACATAACATGAGCAACTATGAACAACTTTAAAATTCTTTCAAAAAATAACTGCAATTTTTAACAATATTATGCCTCAGCCTATCATTTACAGCTTACAGATCACAGTGGATCTGAATAAACACAAAACATTTAGTAACAGGCAGAACACTGGAAAAAATGAAAATCTTACCAAGTGTATTTTTCTCATTTCTAGTCAAAAATATCTCATCACACTTAAAATAAGACATAATCACCTAAAGAGTAACTTTTTAGTGAGATATAAGAACTGATTTTTAGACAATAGATCTTGAAAATCTTATTTCAAGAAATCTTACCCAGATAATTTTCACTTATTCCCCTAGCAGATTTCTTTTTTTGCTTAATTCAAGATTTTGTTTTACTTAATTCAAGCAAAAAAAAAAAAAAAAATCTGCCAATGGAACAAGTGCAAATTATCTTGGTAAGATTTCTTGAAATAAGATTTTCAAGATCTATTGTCTAAAAATCAGTTCTTATATCTCACTGAAAAGTTACTCTTTAGGTGATTATGTCTTATTCTAAGTGTGATGAGATATTTTGACTAGAAATGAGAAAAATATACTTGGTAAGATTTGGATTTTTTCCAGTGTTCTGCCTCTTACTAAATGTTTTGCGCATTTGTCGATCCACTGTGATCTGTAAATTGTAAATTATAGGCTGAGGCATAAAATTGTTAAATTTGCATTTATTTTGTCTTAAGAAATTTCTAGTTGTTCATAGTTGCTCATGTTATTTGCATTTTTTAAAGGATAGTTTGTAGATTTAAACATTTTCATTACATAATTTTACTTTGTTCACTCTAAAACAGTGAGAAAAGTTTGGAGTTGACATTTTTTTCAGGTTTTTATGTTCAAATGTTACTAATCCGGCCCACTTAACTGTACGTGGCCCCCGAATTAAAATAAATGTGATACCCCTGGCTCCTATAAACCCTCTATTTCTAATGTACTGTATAATAACCTAACAGACACAGGATATATGCAGCAGCTACTGAATTTACCTACGGCGTCTAAACATCTGCTGCTACATCCCAACCTTTTCTTAATCCAAACTCTTCTTCATAGCTATTTTCTGCTTGCGTTGCTATTACTGCACCTCCCAGAGCCATTTATTTGGATAATATCCTTGTTGAGACGTGCCGAAAGAGGCCTGTAATTAAAAGATGTCGGGGATTCTGGAGGAAAAAAACTAAAAGAAGCAGAGTAACTTATTAAGGTCCTTCCTGTGGCGTAAAACTCAAAGGGCACCTCGATGCGATTCGACATGGGCAAATAACACACACACACACAGACAGACACACACACACACACACACACACACACACACACACACACACACAGGAAGAAGGAGATAGCAGGAACACACAAACATAGAGTTGACAGATACAGACCCAGTAACAGACACACACACAAAACGCCTCCACAAACACATACAGAGTTGACACATCGGGTGAGGTAATGCTCCCTCTCTTGTGCCTTCCAAGCACACTTCCTCTGCCTGGAATAATTGCTGCCTGGCTACTTGTCTGGGAGAACAGGCTGCTCCGTTCATTAGTTGCTCTAAATATCAGACACGGCATCACTTTTAAGGGCTTAATTTCTCGGCAGTCACAGCCCTTCTCTCTGATCCTCCCCCCGTCGAGAGCCGCCCAATATGCTCCCGTTCTCACAGGCATGACCTAAATAGATAAGTAGTAAATGAACAGGGGCCTTTCTTTAGGCGACCGTGGAGAAATTAACGTCCAGAGATGGGAGCACCTGCGGTGGGAGGGCGTCTAAACTTGGCGGTGACAGTGACGGCGACGGAGACAGCAGTATCCATTTTCTTACAAAAGTGTGCAAAACAAGACCGGGTGTTTCCATGGAGACCAGCAAACAGTCATATTTCTTAAGGGAACGCCGGGCTTCCTGCGGTGCTTAATGATTGGCTCATTCAGATGCTGCAGACGCAGTACCGCAGGGAGATGGCTCATACTGCCGGCCTTAAAGCGCAGGGATGTGTACGGCTGACTGGACCAAACCTGAAGTCACTTTAACAACAAACAATGAGCCTCAAAGCTGCTGATTTGTTCCTCGTGCAACAATAGTGAAGCTGTACGAGCCAAGGGAAGCATAAAGCTCCAAACAACATGAAGCCATGTCACATAAATATGAGTATTTATAAGTGCAGGAATGAACTGCACCACAAACAGTACTGCGATGCTGATATAAAAGCTGTAATACATAACACTCCCGCATTAACGTGTCCATTAAGATGCCAAGGCTAATTATTTTCTTGACTTGTGTACTTAATAATAATAATAATAATACATCACACTAATATTGTGCTTTTTTGGACACTTAAAGATGCTTAACTTAAATTAAACCACCTGTTTCCAACAATGATATAATTCAGAGAAAATCATACTTTAATTCGCTGTAACTGTCTTCATAATGCATTAATGTAACTTCCTGTTTTTAATTAGAATGAAATGACATAATATGATGAATATACATCACCTCTGGTTATGTGAATAAGTCCTATATAAACTAAACCACCTCTAAGTATGATTTCTGCCTATGTCTCAACATTTACATCAGGTTTATGGTAAAAAAAACATGACAATTCCCATGATCCCTCACTACATCAAACTACAATACATCTTTTGTTTTTGTTTTGATTGAAAGAGCCCTAGTGGCAGGAAGCAGGTAATGTGCTTTCCAAAAGGCTTTGCAAAAATTCTATATGAGCTAAAATGAGCATTAAATTCATGTTTACATTGAACAAAAAACACAAGATGGTCACATTAATAATATGGGGCATATTTACATCTCTACACATTGTAATACTGTAATACAATAAAAGGTATAATTTCAGTAATGGGTCAAATTCATGAGGCTTTCAAGTAACCACATTTATGGATACAGTCTAACATAGAAATGTATAAATATATGGAAACATGGGACGTCTGCATCAGGTCTTCTTATGTAGATTATTTATTATTGTCTAATTAACTATTGTGTTTCAATCTGTTTGATTATAAATAATAAACTGTTCTTAATATCTCAAAAGAAGGTTAAAACGAAGGTATAAACAAGTATTTACATGAAAATGTAGGCAATGCTGCAGGCGTTTTTTAGGAAAACTATATACAACGATTTACTACACAATCAGGTGTCACAATGTGATGGACAAACATGTTCAATGAACCATTTTTCCAACTCAGAAAACTATTTATAACAACAGTCGGGTGTCACAAGATGCAACACATATGATTGGTTGATGGAGTGCACTTTTCCACCAAATACAGTGTCATGTTTTTTTTCATTAAAGTTAGTAGCTAGTTTTTACTGTCTCTTCCTGCACCAAACATGGTGACAATATTGCCAAAAATTATGTTTTTATTGTGCATCATAAGTCTGGTTTTACTTGTCCTTTCAACACAATTAACTTCACAGTTTTACTTCGACATCTGCACTTTCACATGAGCTGAAACAGAGACTCAGCGCGGCTCCGTCTGCTGCTACGTCATTTTAAATCGATTATGTTATTTTGGCCCGATGGTGCGTTCAAGGACTCCAAAAGGTTAATGTCTGGGTGAATAGTGTCTTAATAAATAACTATAAAACTAAATAACTATGTATGAGCAGTGTGAAAAAAACTGTTCAAAGCTTCAGTGGCTGCATGTTTTGTTTCAAGATGAAGCTGATAAACCTCATAAAGACATGATCTCAGAGCATCGATGACAAAATGACAGAACGTCTTTGACCAAAGGCAACTTGTACGTCCTTGTTCTCGACTATAAACTGTGCGACTGAGAACAAACACATCACTTCTCGTCCTGTCCTTGGTAAAAACCAGGCAGGTTTTACAGTCCGACCTACACGTGGAGATTATTGTCTGTTCTGTCCTCTATGCTGTGACACGTCACTCTGGATGGTCATGTGACATATGCGGCGTTTCTGTGATTGTATGTGTTGGTGTTGTTAGTTCATTGTGCGTCTGCATCTGGGTTGACAAGGTATAATTACATGTTCACACGCCAGCATGTCTGAAATGGCTCCCATGAGGAAGCAAACACACAATAAACTGATCTACGGTGGATGCAAAACATGAAGTGGCGCCGCAGCGCGTGGTCAACGTACCGTCACCTTCTCTAAATCTGCTTCCGAGGAGGTGGGAGACAGAGGGCTGATGGGACTGAGGGAGGGGGAGCTTCCGACGCTGGAGACGTACTCAGGATCAGGAACGTAAAGAACCTGCAAACACAATCCACGTCTGTATTTACACAGGCAGCGGCTTTGTGCAAACACACATCCATGACCGGAGACAGAGATAAAGACACATCCCGGTCACACACTCACACACTCAACCATTCATCCACCTGTTTGACAAAGCAAATAACACAAAAGCAGGTCGGCCGTCTCATGCTGTTGGTGAGGATGAGCAAAGAAAGATTATGTCAGAATTAGCAGAGATGGGAATGAGATTAAAATATTCATCTGTGCATTGATTTGTGCCTCTGCGGGTTATTTATACACTATATGGACAAAAGTATTGGGACACATTGAATTCAGGTGTTTCTTTTCTAACAGGGGTGCTATATCACTGGGTGCTATAAAGATGTACAAGTATGTGGTAAGTGTGTGTAAATGTATATATAGGTGTGTATGTGTGTGTGTATATATGTGGGTGTATATGTGTGTATAGATCTGTGTATGAATATGTATTTACATATATGTGTTATTGTATTATGTGTTTATGTAAATCATATTATATTTGTTCATAATAATATAAAGCCAGAAACCTAATTATTTACTAGTAAGTCTCAGTCATATTATGGCATAGTGTGTAGATATGATTAGACGAGGAAGGTTATTATTGTTATTAATTATATAAGGAGAAGGGGTGGGAGTTTATAAGTTGTACTTCTTCTCCTTTTCGAATATGTATTATATGTCTTATGTTTAAGTGTTTTGTTTATTTATTTTCTTCTGTTTGACATTCATGTTCGAAATAAATACATCAATCAATCAATCAATCAGGGGTCTGAGACAAAAAACAGAAATGACTAATGTCAGAATATAGTTTTATATTGGGATAAATATCATTGCATCAGATAGTTTGGTTTAAATTGTTATCTTTGCTTCCAAAATGCAACAGAGATGGTTTTGACTTAATTTCTCTCAACATTGATTTTAATTTAATTTTTTTAATCCATGACTATGATTTTAAATGTTCTACCTTTAAATTTCTAAAATATTTTTTGTGCTCTGACTGTAAAAAATAATTTTCTACCACAACTAACCATCTACTTTCTTCACATCTCACTTAAGAAGAAAAATCTCCCATTAACCCTTTATTGGGCAAGTGATTATTTTTGGTAATTTCCTCAAACATTAAAAATGGGGCCAATCCCATGCCTCAGTGAGGTCCAGAAGCATGGTTTTTTTTTTTCTTTTTTTTTTTTCTAAATAACATTATGCAGTGATTCAAAGAGATTTTATAGAGATTTTGAACCTGTAAATAGTGAATATTAGTGATTTTTGTTAGTTTATGACCTAACAACAGTTGTTTTATTGCATGTGTTTACTTTTTAGCAAGTGCTGCTCAGATGTTTCAAGGCAAGAGGAGGTAGATGATGATGTCCAACAACACAGTAAGGTTGAAATTTTGAATTTCAGAGTATTTCAATGAGTGTCCTATAAAGGGTTAAACTTTAAAGAAATACTAACGTTTATAAACTATATGGACAAAAATATTGGGACACATCGTGGCTACAGCTGTAAGGTGTTCGGTTCATGCTGATTTGCGATATAAACATATATAAAATTTAAGGAATTATTGATGTTTATATCTCAAATTAGCATGAGCAGGACATTTTACAAGCTGTAGCCACGATGTGTAGCAATATTTTTTGTCCATATAGTTTATAAACATCAATATTTCTTTAAAGTTAAATGGAGATTTTTTTCTTCCTAAGTGAGATGTGAAGAAAGTAGTAGTTGTGGTAGTAAATTATTATTATTTACAGTCAGACCACAAAAAATATGCGCTAATACCAATGTAATGTAATGATATTTATCCCAAAATAAAACTATATTCTGACATTTGTCATTATTGTTTTGTATCCTAGTCCCATGTTAGTAAAGAAACACCTGAATACATGTACTTTTGTCCACATAAGTGATTCCAAATTACTCCTGGTTTGTAAAATGGTATTTTAAATGCAAATGTCTAAAAAAAACTCATTTCCACGGGTGTACTAATCATAATTTGGTCGTTGGCTTTTTGTACCCGCTCTTTAAACACTGGATTTAATAAGTCTGGAGTGAGTCACACACAAACCATGTGACATGTCTCTAATGTAAAGGCTACTATTGGATCCATACCATGTCTCTAATCCCCGGCCAGATATTAACCTTTCCAAATTCTAAATTAAAAATTAACAGCAGGGATCCTGTACGGGGCTGATATAAGGCTACAATGGCATGGCTGATCTGCAGGGACATATATAATAGCCTTAATTAGACCTGCGCCATAGCTACTGTATATTGAAGCAAAAAATAGGTCAGCGGCATTAAAGCTGATGAATGTGGCCAGAGCTGCAACTAACAAATCTTTTCATCATTAAACAACCTAGTTAGGATAATGCATCAATTCAGGCACAGTTTTAAACGTTAAAAAAATAAAACTAAGTGCTTGCGCTATGGATTTAACCGTAGCGGTGGAGAGATGATAGTTGGGTAAGTGCTCTCCACACCCTTCTGTTTGGAAGCAGCTCAAGTCAGCATTGTTTCTGCCGAGAGACGGAGAAAAGGAATGCCAGCAGGATTGGCAAATACGGCTCATCTCCATTAAACTGGATTTCAATTTGATGCCAAGAAATACAGAGACAAAATAACATTTGGGATTTTTTGTCACCTTCCCCTGTTGGGAAAAAAACAACGGAAACAAAGCAAATCTGAGTCGCTGCTAAAAAAAAAAAAGGAAAGGATGAGCATAAAAGCCGGGGAGGTTGGCGTGGTGTTCAGCGGGATAAAGATGGATAGTTAGAGTCGTCTTGTCGGAACTAAAGCGTCTTCTGGACAGTTTTATTACTATACCGTTTTAGGAACAAAGTAGGCCTTTTGCAACATGTTGCATCCTAATGGCACGGTAATTAGCAGGCAATTAACTGGGGGAACAGATAGTGTGGATGTGATGAGTGACTCAGGAAGGAACACATGCATTCATCCTCATATTTTGGAAACCGTTCATGAGATTAAACCAAATGTGCAGATGCAAGATGAATTAAAAAGCTACATCAGGGGAGCCAAACATGCAGCCCGTGGGCCAAAAACAGCCCGCCAAAGGGTTCAATCTGTACAACAATTACACTGAAGACATTAACAATCAAACTCATATTAGTTCAAGTGCCACATGAAAACCAAGTGGGCCAGACCAGTAAAATAATAGCATATAATAAGAGAAAAAGTAAAATTGCATGAACGTGTTTATGTTTACAAACTAACCTGAACATATATTAACAACCTGAAATTTCTTAAGCAAGTAAGTACATTTTTTTATACAGCACTTTTCACTGACAGGGAGTCACAAAGTGCTTTACAGTGCAGGACAGTTAAAATACAGTTTAAAATACAATTAAAATACAGTTAAAATACAGTCATAACGGAATAAATACATTAAGTGCAATTGAATTGTAGCAGCCCTGAGTTAGTTTTTTTTTTACGAAAAATAAGATCAATTTTAACAATATTCTGCCTTTTACTAAATGTTTTATGCCTTTATAGATCCACTGTGATCTACGAGCTGTGATCCACATGTGAAAATGATAAATTGAAGTATAACATTGTTAAAAATAAGGATACTCACACTTTTTGTGAAAGGATAGTTTATAAATATTAACATTTTCATAATGTCATTTTACTTTATTACATTAAAACACAGAAAAAAATTGGAGTTGTCATTATTTATTTTCGCACTATTCTGTCTGTTACTAAATGTTTTATGCCTTTGTACAGTCGCAGAAAAAAGTATTAGACCACCCTTGTTTTCTTCTATTTCTTGTTCATTTTAATGCCTGGTACAACTAAAGGTACATTTGTTTGGACAAATATAGTGAAAACAACAAAAATAGCTCATAGTAGTTGAATTTCAGAGCTGATGTCTATCCATTTAACATGTTTTCTTGATAATAACCAAAATCACTTGAGTTCTCAAATCAATATCTATGGCATTGTACTGATAAAAACAGTGCTTTTATTCAGTCCATGTTTTCTTTTCTGTCTGTTTTTGTCACATGATACACACAGGAGTTAGTACTAGATTACAGAACCATTGTTTTTGATGACTTTTGATGGTCTGATAACACTGGTCAACAACAAATTTATTGTTTAAGTTTTTTGAGCTGATTTAGGATAATTTTGGTGTGCTGAATCCAAAAATCACATTAATTTTGCTCAATCAGGTCAACTTTCTGAACTATGCTACATATTGGCTTTTTAACATTTTTGCTTACATTTATGGGCATTTTCACATCATATGATACAAAATTCTTTCATATTTCTTGCAATAAACGAGTTCTGAAGATTTTACTTTTGCCAATTTATGATTAATGTGTTTTTTAATATTACAGGTGAATGAAATGGCTTCGACTACTGTAGAAGATCTTGCAAAAATAAGCCTGACGTATTCTGCTACATCTGCGGTGAATACACCATTGTACCTAACAGGAATCAAGTCACAAGTTTCATAAAGTGTGCTTACCAATCTTATTTTGGTATTAAACTTGGTGACCAAGATAAAGTTTGGGCGCAGATTGTGAGAAGATCAAATTTTTCAAAATCAAATTAGCAAAAAAAAACTGACCCGATTGAGAAAAACAGATGTCATTTTTGGATTTAGCGGTGCAAAATGGTCCTAATTCAGTTGAAAAAACCTAGACAACTTGCAAAAAACATTTTTTTGTAACCCAGTGTAATTTTTTCCGCAACTGTATATCATTATAACTGCAATCTGTCAGTTGCAAATAGTAAGCTGAGGCATAATATTGTTAAAAGTGCACTTATTTGTCTTAAGAAATTTCAGGTTGTTTATGTTATTCACATTTTTTAAAGGAGTTTGTACACTTTTATTACATATCACTCTAAAACATAGAAAAAAGTTTAAAGTTGACATTAATTATAGGTTATTATGTTATTAATTTACTGGTCTGACCCACTTGAGATCAAATTGGGCTGAATGTGACCCCTGAAGTGTAATAAATTTGACACCCCTGAGCTACATGATGGAGCGGTTAGTCTGGGTTGTGTGTGTGTGTGTGTGTGGTACAGCTGTGATGGCATGATGCAGGTGAATATGAGGGCGTGCACGGCGGGTCACACCTGTCCAGGCACCACCGCCCTGGAGAAAAGCTTGTTCAGCTGAACCAGCTCGTTGGGTGTGGTGTCAAACTTGAGCGCAATGCTGTTCAACGTGTCCCGCGATTCCACCTGGACGACAAAACGAGAGAGAAAAAACAACAAAAAAATCACACTCCTGCTTCTGTTCAGGGCGCCCCCTCAAAGCTGCACAGGGAAAACTAGAAGATGTGACACAGATGATCAGAGACAGAGCTGTACAATCCTCATTTTAAGACTCTAATATGAGCATTTTTTTTTTTTTTTTTTGCATGTTAAGATTTTGGGATGCTATGAAAATTAGACTTGTCAGCTGCTAACCAGGAATAGATTCCCATGGGATGGAACACTGCTGGAAAAAATAAGAAGTGACGTGGATATCAGTGGAAGTTGCGTGTTATCTTGCAAAGCATTCATGTAGTAACATCTACCTTTATTCATCTTTAGGTAAAGAAATAATGTTTGATACATATAAAGTATACACCTTCACCTAACACAGTTATTAACATTTTTATTATAGGCCTATTTGTAATATTTAGTCTACAAAACATAAAATTATGAAATTGAGATCCCAATAGCTTGCTTCTCTCAAAAACATAATGATACAAATGGAGTGGCTTTAAAAGAGTCGTCCAAAACCAAACATATTTAGTCCATTTAGAAAAAAACCCACAACATCCTACAATTCCCATAATGCAACATAATGCAAATGAAGCTTCCCTCCTTTATATTTTAAGTTCAGAGAGGACACCATACACAGATAGAACTGAATAAATTTGGACTCGATACAGTTCACAGCTGGAGTTTTCACCCCTAGACCACCACCAAACCCCGGGAAGCCTTTTTTCAATAGACCCCCACCTGCCTGGTAAACATAACTCCACTGTATCTAAAGCTAAAAGGCTTCAACAGCTTCAACCTCTGAGCTGAAAAGAATCTGATGACATCTAGTTATTTAGACAGAAGGCACTTCCAGTTTACAGAAGACATCACACCAAGACTGAATCTGAACTCCACAAGTACACAGTCCTCAGTTAGGGGTCCATCTTTATCCATTTCCTATTTTGACTGGTTTTAGTAGAATGACTTTTTATTTATTTACTGTCCAATTTAATAGTCCTCAGTGAAGTTTGCATATACTGGCACCAGCTTTTAATAATACATTGGACAGTTTATAACCCAGTTTTTGTAGTTTCATCATCTCCTTAGTTGTTTTCTTTACTTGATGCAGGTCTTGACATGGTTGTTTCAGAATGAGAAGCTCCTCACTGAATCAGTTAGAGGGTTAAAGAACTGAAACATTAATCACTGCAGTAATAATATAATTTTTTTAATATAATAAATAATTTATATTGTATTTTTTAATTCTTTTTTTTGTGTATTGTTCATTTCGGGGGAGGTATTCATATAAGCCTTTTTTTTTTTTTTGGCTTCTAACTTCTCCTGCACAATTTTGTTACTTGTTTGAATGTTGTTTTTTTTCCATTGCTGTTTTTATCATGTGTAAATAAATAAATAAAAAATTATCCAATGGAAGGATCTGGACTACAGTGAAGAAAAAACTTTTTAGCCACTCTATGCATTTGTGACCTATTGCATTAAGAAGTCATTGAAGGATTGTTCCATACTCCAAGCAAAGCATTTACAGTTTATGTAGACCACAGGGAAATGTTTGAAAATGCATAATTCCATTTAAAAAAAGCAAAATTTCTGCTTTAATTAACAAAGTGCATCCAGTTTTTATTAATATTCAACCCTCTTAGATCTGAACCAAACTCTGAACTTAAAGAATCTCTTTAATTTTCATCAGCAGAGTACATTACGTTGCATGAATTTCCGAAACTAGATGAGTTGTTTCTTTATCTGGATAAAGGCAGTGGTACTGAATGGCAGTAACCCTCCAGACAAGCAGAAGACGTAACGCTGGATGCAGGCTGCTGCTGCTGAGGCTCCACCCTGTGCTCAGCTGCTGCACCCTGCAGTGTGACACAGGTGCATTTGCTTGTCTCCACCAGTTAAGATCCATACAACAGAGATGTGCTCCACGTGTCTGAACTAGTTAAGCGTCTAACATGCCCAGTGGGAGTTTCTACCTCCCAAATAAGGATGACAAGCATGTCAGAAAGAGCCTGCATGTGTGAGAAATTAGATATAAGTAAAAAAAAAAACAAAAAAAAAAAACCTCACGGGATAAATCCTCCAAGAAGCAGACATGGAGGACTGACTCTGAGCTGTGTTTAATTAGTACAGGATAATGACACTGTGTGTTTAGTGCAGCAGTCATGGGACATGCTCCCTGCTGCTTGGCATGTATGTGTGCATTTGTGCAAAAAAAAAAAAAAAAAAAAACCCTAAAAACAAAAAACAAAAAACAGAGGAACGACAGCTTCTCCAAACTCTTGACGTGACAGATTGTTTCCAGGAGGATGTTCGTGCATGAGCAGACACTGAGCCGAGTCACAGACAGGTAGTTGAGTAAGAGGAACCCAGACAGACATTAGGAACATTAGGAACACAGAGCAGAACATTGTGTGTGAGGCACGAACACATGACAAGACCAGGATCAGGTCTGGAACTGCTGACGACGAGACGCCTAACGCATGCATGAGCGCTGAGGGGAAGGAGCAGCAAAGACTGAAACACTGGAGCTGTTAGCAACCGGTGTAGGTTTTATCAATAAGCACCACAAACATTTAGCCTTAAGGTGATCACTGAAACAACTTATCTTCAAGGTAGACGGGTAGTGTTTTATGATCCTTAAATGACCTGAAAGATTATGGATTATACACTGGTTATGCCCAGAGCTGGAAGGATTTCATACGTCAGATATGTGCAACATAGACATAAGCTCCATTTAACAAAACAACACAGACTTATGGGCTCAGCTGCAGAATCAAGATACTCAAAGTGTGTTATTTGGTTCAGTAAAAGATCTGAAGATGGGAAAGACCAAGGCTTAGAGTGAAGAGCCAGGGCTTGAACAAGACATATGTGTTAAAGCTGTGCATGGCTTTGGAAATAATTATTAGACCACTGTGATAAAGTGGCAAAAAAGTCAAGGTTTGTCAGAAGATTCAAAGATGCAAAACATTTTTTATTGTCAAATCACTAGATGCAGAGGACGTACAGCAGTGTTTTTCAACCTTGGGGTCGGGACCTCACTTGGGGTCGCCTGGAATTCAAATGGAGTCGCCTGATATTTGTAGTAATTGATAAAAAATAAAAAATAAAAAAAAAACATACTAATAAAAAATATATGGTGAGTTGAGAAACAATCAATCCATAAAAGACATGACAAACTGTGAAGCTGAAACTGAAGCACTGTGGTTCTGTTTATCTGTCAAATGTTCATTGTGGTCGGTTTCAGATGCTGCAGCTCTTTCATAATTCATAGTTTGAGTTCTTGTTTGTTCAGTATTAATTGTCAGCCTTGGAAATCCAAGCTGGACTGCCTGTACATATCCTGACCAAGGAAAAGAAAATTCTCACTTTGTGCAGTAATCTACACCTGGCTTTTCTGCCTCCATCCATAATAATATACATTATATAGACTAAATATTGTCTAAAATTAACCTTTATTTGCAATATAATATAGCAAAGTATTACATGATCAAAAACAAATTAATTTTAACAACAACAAAAAAAAAAATCTCTGTTTTGAATGTCTGGGGTCACCAGAAATTTGTGATGTTAAAATGGGGTCATGAGACAAAACAAGTTGAGAACCGCTGACACACAGAGAACTGAGATACCGTTTCTGTCTCACCTTGTTGTATGTCATGCCTAAATGTTAAGGCTTAAGTGCAAATTCAGAACTGAATTTAATTTAATGAGAATCTCAATAACATGTAACCCATAAACTGAGATCTGACATTAAAAATCAATCTAGAAACAACTAATATTCTAAAAGAGTCTGTGCAACAATAATGCAAAAAGAGATTTGGGTCTGATTCTGACACTATAAAGTAACTACAGGTATAATAAGACTGAGGTAAATACTAAGAAAACCCTGTTTGTTTAAATGACAATAAGGTCATATGAGAAAGCACATGATGATGGGAAAAGAACACCATTCACCGTGAGAGTGCAGACAGAGGTTGTACTGCTGCAGCACTTGTTAAGGTCAAGAGTTCACCACCTTCTGAAGCTGAAATGTGTTGTGATGATGTTAGTTTGCACTGAAAAAATCATGAGGGGGAGGATCTGAATTAGACGTTAACCCTCACAGAGCTAGAAATATACATGTTGAGATGACTTCCAAATGAACTTTCTCTACATTTATCATTTTCTAAGTGATTTATTACTATTTATGATAATATTATCCTTTGCATTTTCCATTTTTTAATTGAAAATCATGTATTTTCCTGTATTTAATTCCCTGATCATGTAGATGTTCATAAAAGCTCAGAGTAAATTCAAAGGTCATTATATCAAAACAGAGAAAACTAAAGGAAAAGTGACTTTTTCAACATAATATATCATTAACTGAACATAAAAACAGGTGTCTCCGACCATTGTCATTTGTTACATTCCAAGGGTTTTACTAGTGAATCAATTTTATAGAAGATGACAGTGTTTCCATGTTCACTACGAAGCCTCTGAACGTCCAAATGGGTCATATCTGATGACCATGAAAGATGACAAACTGTATTTTACACCAATTATTTATATGTATTAATAGGATTAGTGGAAGGGTATTAAGGAAAATACACATTACGGTTATGTTTTCAAACACAAATCCAAGCTACTTTATGCATATTTTATCTACAGCTGTGGCCAGAAGTCTTGGGAATGACACAAATAGAGCCTTTCATGACTTTTACTGACAAATTGGATTTATTTGTCTGAAAAAGTCTTTGAAACCTATGTTGTTGTTCTTCAACGTACCTCATAAACGTGGAGTTTTTTTAGAACTCAGGCAGCAAATTTTGTGAAAACAAAACTTGTGTCATTCCCAAACCTTTTGTTGATTAGTAGGTTAGTTATTAATAGAGTACTTATCTATATTATAAAAGCCAAATGGCCTTTGTGTGCATGTGTGTGTGTGTGTGTCTGGGGATTCACACAAAATCTGGAAAGAGTTGACTGCTTCAGTTTGTGATACCTTTGTATTTTTGGTCAAGAAACAGACTAGCAAAAACGGCAAGTTGATAGGACCAATATTTTGGGAGATATTAGTAATTTTGGAATACAATAGTGTTACAATCACATTGCTATGGCCAGAATGGTTTGGGTAAATGTGATACAGCATGCACAAATACACAACAGCATAAAAACTACCACATCTAGAACCTGTGGATCCCCATGGGTCAACGTGCTTGCTTAACATTTAAGATCAGTAGATGCTTTTGGTCGCCGGCGGCTGTTTAGGTCTTTAAGGGTTAAACACTGAATAGTATTGACAAGAAATCCCAACAGCTTAAAAATAACAAGGTTGAACTACAACAATTTGGAAATCTGTGCTATAGATATCAACCTGAATCATGTAGTGGCCATAACTAGTTTCAGATGTCTTTCCCTCTGGAGGGAAAACAAATTCAGACTAAATCCGAGTTCTGTCACGCTGCCTGGATTCATCCTCCTTGACTAAGCAACTTTGTTTAGTCGACGATGAGCTGGACAGGGATAAAGGTAAACCTCTACTCTACCCTGCTAATACAACCGGCAACATCATAGTATTAAGATTAAAATCATAACATCATAATTCTGCAGTATTACGGTGTAAAAATGGCTCTGTGAACAGACGGCTAATTCTGCCTTAGTCCGCTCACTGATCTCCTTTAAGGGTCAGTAGATGCAAACAATACCAGTGTGATTCAATTGTCTGGTTTGATAAAATGTTAATCTGATCATTTTGTAGAAGTAAATCAAATTAGAACGCATCCTTCATAGGTCAAAATGCTATCTGATACCTTTAGAGTTTCCTGGTCTGCTTGGGGGGAACCAGATGGAGGCAGATTCCAAAACGTCTGAGGCCTTTTTCGTCACAGGTTGTACATAGTGTTTACTGATGTATATCACACTGTACCAAAAAACGTAAAGTGATATGCTGAAATAGCTGAGGTCCAGAAACAACAGAGCACACACAGACTCACTCAAAAAAAATTTACATCTCTTAAATTTACATATTAAAATCAAGTAGGCAAAATCAAGTACGTATATCTCAAAGTCTATGTTGTAAGAAAAGCCTGTAAATATAAGGCTGAGCGATATAATAATGTACTGCAGGATGTAGTAAATGACTACATTATAAACATCGAAGTTTAATTTTTCTGCTTCTGTTACAGCTCTCAACACATATTTATTCAAAATTGGTTGAATATGCGTGTATTTTACAGAGAGCATTGCATCATGGGTTGTAGCATTAACGTTGCTAGGCTAGCTCATTTAGTGAACCCTGTTAATTGTGATTCTTCAGCACTAAGTGTCAGAATGAGAAGACTGGCTACAGTAATGTTCACAGTTGTGTATAATATTTTCTACTTAACTGTACTTGTTTTGTAGCATAACATGTAATTTTTGTTCCAGTTTAGCACAATTAGCTCAAACTATGTCTGGTTAGCTTTGTTGGAACCCCTTTAGCCCCATCAGCCCGCCGGTGGGCCGAAAAAATTATATTAATATTCATCTACTATAAAAATATAATAAATCAGGACAATGGATGTGTTTATCAACTTTTGCTCAAAGTTTAGACCCTAATGTTAATAAAAGTACATCAAAAGTGTATTTTAGTGCAAACTTTAACGTTCAAACATGATTTTTAATCTTTGTGGGGTGAAATATACACTATTAAAATCTCCAACACGAACAATTAATTTATGCATATCATCGTCAATCCAGCCGAAAAAAAAAAAAACAGGCGAGGATAAAAAAATTCTAATTTCTCTTTTAGTTTGTTACAGTTTACTCAGGCATAGTAATAGATACAATATTTTAGACAATGGGAATAGATTCTGTGAGGTCTCTAAATGTCCATAGACACCAAGAACATCCATATGAACCTTATTATAAGTATTATAAGTAATTCTTCATTTACTTTGGGTATGTCTTTTTAGGCGTTTTTCCCCTGAAAATATGGTCAGGGCTAAACAGGTTAAAACAGTGCAGAGTATGTCAGATAAAGCTCAGTATTCGCTGGTTTTATTTTATTATTTCAATTCTTTATCAGTGTTTTCATTTACCTTTAAAAGTCACTAAAAGAGCACTTAGTCTTGTCGTTTTATTTAATTTGCATTACAGTTTTCAACTGTTGCCAAAATCACAGAAAAAATGCCAGAACGAGAAAATACACTCCAACTGCAACTCTCGCCTAACAGTCCACATCAGTAGACTAAATATAAATACAGATGACCTGATGTTGTTTAATTACATTACAGAAAAGTGACACCATTTTTCTACAGCCGTAGAAATGCACCCGAAAATGCATTTTTTTCGGGCATGTAAATGGAATTATTGTGCTTTTCTTCTGACTAAGATTGTTATTATTCTTGATATTTGTATTATTATGTATGTTTTGCAAGTGCATATATGTTAAATTTCATTGCATGTTCGGAATAAATCACTAAATCACTAAATCAATCACCCAGGTTGCATCTGAGAGAATCTGATCAGTGATTGGCAGTTACAGATGTCAATCATGTATTTAACACCTGTACCTGTCTGAAAATACCTGTGATTGGACAAAATTCAGAGCTTTGGGTAAATTTTTTTTACAGCCAGAAGTCTTATGTCCTTTCATTCCACTTCCATAACAATATGCTGAAAAAGAATTATGGATTTTTTTCCCTCAGTGACATTAAAACATCGGGGGTTTAACTGATTCAACACTATCGAAAGTACATTCTTTTGGACGCTAAGTTATTTACAATGACCTAAATCTTACTTCGTCATCTACTTGAACCTTTAATTTGAAAAAAAGTTTTGAATCATCTTGCTTGGTGAAATGTCTTGCAGTGTTTCAGTTTTATATGGCAAAAATCTGGAAAAGTCTGTGATATAAAAACCCCACGTCTGGCAATGTTTACGCATAAGCTAAAAACATTTCTTTTTAGCTCTGCATATGGTAACAGAAATGGTTTTATCTGCACCCTTCGCTTTTTATTTTAACTACTTTAATTTTCTATTTAAAATTCCATATTTTACTGTTTTTAATCTTTATTCTTGTCTAAATATTTATAATTGTCCCTTATTATTCAAGCACTTTGAATTACCACGTGTATAAATTGTACTAAACAAATAAACTTGCCTTGCCTTTGTGCTTAGAACTATGCCACTACATATATTTCTGTGTTAAATAAGCCTGTTCTCTCCAAACCTTACGGCTTTCCTCAAAGTTCCCACCTTTAAGTAGGTTAATTCTGCCGTCAGTGCCCTTGACCAAACTACTGAAGACGAGCTGGAGTCGGTCCCTGAGCACCTTCAATGGCTTCCTAATATGTTAAGTGCTAATACTAATTGCTAATGCTAATGCTACGTGCGGTGTGTATTGCGGGTAACATGTAGAGGCCTAATTTCCCAACGGGGATAATAAACCGAGGTAACCTTTAACTGAAATTTCAACTCTCTCCAGAAAAATTTCCGATTTTACATGGTATGTCATCATTTTGCTGAAATGCATTGTGGTTTTTATTTCCATCCATAGCTCCCAGATTTACCCCCGGTGCTTTTTGGTGGAGTGAACGCAGGAAACCACTGAGCCTAAAAGAAGACATGAGGACATTGTGGTGACAGGAACGTCTCCTGCCTGATAAACACTAAAATATCCCTTCATAAGTGCGCCATTAACAACTGCTCTCGGACATCTCCTGACAGCATCGGGGCACTACGTGATTTGTCATCGCATCGTCGTACTGTTCATTCAGACTACACCGGCATGTCAGCGTGATAAATACCCTGTCTCCGAGAGGATAGGAGGTGTCACGGAGATCAGACTGACGGTGGCCAAGTCCTGCTGACACCACAATGACACACATACACACTGTATTTACAACATCACTATAAAAAAAGCGGATAATAACATAAAAGCACACCCTCGCCGTTAAAATTATTACTGTGGTGTGTCTTGTGGTTACAGTCCCCGTTTCAGTGTGTGAGCATGTGGGCACCTTCTCTGATACATTGCTCGCATTTAAAGAACAGGTCTCAAAATAGCAAAACGGTTTTTAATCTGTTTATTTTAGTCCGGAGCATGAAGAGTTAATAATGTGCCGGGCTCCTACAGTGTCAGAGCTCTTCATCCAGGCGGCTTCAGGGCAGAACATCGATCCTCCCTAGGTGCTATTTGCTACCGTCTCATCCATGAACTATTTATTTTTAGCTTTATAGCTCCTCTGTTGCTCAGCACAAGGCCGACCTATACGGCATGCAGGTCTACACGACACACACAACTGAAAGCAATGTTTTTATCAGGTCATATATTACGAGGTTGTATATTTTGGCATATTTATGAGAGACAGATGGACAGTATCGAAGAAACCTTACCTTTTTCTGGCAAGGTAATCACTTAAATGCTAAGCTAGGACACAGAGCAGATCTGGTAGTTCTTTACAAGTCAATATCGATAAAAATATCAGTTGATGAATGGAGTGAGCACAGCCAAAGCCAAGCAGTGGGCTGATCTTGGCGCTAAATATGGTGCAATAATAGAATGAAACATGGCTTGTGTCTACGTGAGCGAGTAATATTAACCACAGACCTGGCTATAAACGTAATGTTTTAGAACAGATGACAGAATACATGCCCTTATATATGTGGAAAACACATTGTTAGATTACCCAGATATTTTAATACTTCAGCACAGTCTAACATTGTTGCTGGATCTAACAGAGTTAATAAATGTGGCATTTACACAAAACTGCAATGTAAAATAGATCAAAGCCCGGAGTCAATGGATGTACTGTATATTAACACGTATTGTGGAGATAAACAACTCAACACAAAGCAATGCAATGTTTAGTCTGGCAAAAAGGACCAGGAAAAAGCTACTTTGCCCCCGATCTTTAATTTTCCACTGCAAGTTAGAGGGAAAACGGGTAAACAGAGATGAAAATAAAGCTGAGTCAATGTGAATTTACAGTTCCACAGTAGAACATTTGGAAGTGCAGTTTGTCGCCTTGAGTAATCCAGATAAAGTAAAAATAGCACCAAAAGCTTTCCCAGTTTTCCCCTCAGCATAAAATGGGTAGAAAAGATGCAACATAACTCCAATATAAATATTGAACTAGATCAGCCCTCTTGTGTCACATGTGAACAGCTCGGTTTGATTGTGCACAGACTAATACGGTGCAGATGTGTTTTAAATGAGGGGATTCTGGGAAATTAGCCAATGAATTCAGAGCAAATATTGGAGACTTTAAGCGATCTATTGATTTCTGTCATTTATTACATTCTGATTGCCATGCTAACTTTCTACTAGGGATGCACCGATACCGATACGAGTATTGGCATCGGCTCCAATACTCAGTGTGTGTACTTGTACTCGTAAAAGTAATCCGATACAAATGCACCGATACCACTTACGGCCGTGTGACATTCCCAGTTCAGTGCAGCAGGTACGAGGAGGAGGAATAATGTATGTGGAGTGTAAAGAGTGTGGAGAGTTAACCAAATACATGACGGTGATAAAAGTAACGCTGACTGCAAGTAACGTTAAAGACACAGACAGATATAGACGCAGCGTTCTGTCCGTCCTCTGCGTACATTACATCCATTTACCAGGTGCTCGTGGATGCGTAAACAGAATGAGAATACCAGCGGGAGTACGGAGTGGTGCAGACCACCGCCAACAGAAGTGAAAACGAAACTTATCGGTCATCTGTCTTTTCTCTACCTGCTGAAGCTAAGCTTTTAAACCTTACCAGTGAAAACGCTACAACATTAGTATCACATTAGTGTTACCTCTGTCATCTCCATGTTTGTTATTACTGACTTTCTTCTTCTTCCTCTCAAAAAACTTTACTTTTCTTCGTGGTATTTGTCCAGTATGGTTAATTAAGAGCGGTGCCCCCTGGTGGATTAATTGAGAAACGCTCATTCCAACACATTAAATGTCAGTAGCAGCACTTTGTTCCAGTCAGACTAATGACAACGACAATAAAGCACATTTACAAAAGGAACTAAGAACTGGAATGGGATTATTAAGTACTCATTTCGGTACTCTGTATCGGCAACTACTCAAATGTAAGTACTCGTACTCGGTCTGGAAAAAAATGGTATCGGTGCATCCCTACTTTCTACAAAAGTCACCGACGTTCTCAAATAACCCATAAACATACGGCTCCACCAAACCTAAAGCTATTGATCACAGTGTTAGAGGAGCCATCTGTAACTCAATTAAAGTGACAGAGGACAGGCAACACGTAAATGTGACCCACTGATACGGAGATGTTATTGACACATTGACAGGAAAACGAGGGGGGACAGGAAGGCAAGAGGGACAGTAATCACAATCAGGATCATAGCCACTAATGACAGGTGGACCCTATCTTCTTATCCTCTCAATCAATAATACCCATTATTCATCTCGAACTGGGGGATGAATAATTAAGCTCCTTTCTCCAACGAGGACAAGTGGGGAGGAAGGCCAAGGCAGCCATCTTGAGAGTGACTGACGTCTAGCTAATGGTCACCTTGTTGAACAGGAGAGGACACACAGATTCTGCAAGGGCAGTCAGCTGGACAGCCACAGACTAATGGCTTCATTAAAGAGTCTGCTGGCATCTTGGAACGAACATTAAGTGTGGAACATGAGAGCAAATCTATGAGAGCTATTGCAAAAGGTCAACCATAGAAGTAAGATGTAATCTCAGAGCAATGACTCTGTAGTCTGAATGTGTTTAAACTGTTCACAGGTCACCGGCTCGTCCACAACTGGAACCTGCTTTGCACTGACAAGACCTCGGATGCTCGATTGAGGATGAGTCACAAACTAAATGACTGGAAAAGAGTACAGGAGAAACCATAATCAACACAATGAATTGACTGCGGTGTCATCAAACTGGAAATAAAATCTCTAGCATACGGTTTAATCACCCATAATGCCATGTCCAAGGAGCTATCACTCCCCATTTTAAAATTAAGGATGAAGCCCGGCTTTAGCATGACAGTTGCCATGGTGACTTTGTCGTTGCTAGCCTAATGGCATGTGTGTTGTGTGCAACAACACCCTGGTTGACCATTTGCAGACCTAAAATTAGCCCCTCTTTATGTGACAGTGTCGAAAGTCACACTATTCTGTCCTTTTCAAGGGGACCCAGTTAAGTCTGTCACACTTTAGTCTTCTAAAGGGTCTGTCCCTGTACCAGACTCAGACCTGTGGCGTATGACAGTGTTTGGATTCTATAAAAACTGTTCCTCACAAACACACGAGCCTAATGACATGTAAGAAGATCCACAGAAGTAGATTCCCTACGACACAGAAATCTCAAACCCAGGGGCTGATGTGACCGGAGACGTCACCTCACTTGTTAACAAATGTGCAAACATAAAATAAGTCATGTATCGCCTTCGGCAAACAAGATCCTCCCAAAATAAAAATGTTTTCTCTCTGGATGTAAGACAGTATCTGCAGCATTTGAAATAGGAAAAGTGACGGTTGGGCCACACACTCTCGTCGGTTTATTTCTCTTCTCCGATTGCATTCTCCTTTATTTCCTCTGTCCCTCTAACCCCCCCAGTCCCATTACTTCCCCATCATCCATTGACTTGTTCTCTGACTCTCAAATGAGCAACTGTGAAAGAGCTGAAACAGTGAGATCCCCTCTCCTCCCCAGCGGTGAATAATGCAATCAGAGTGACTGATTGTCAGGAGGGTGTGGAGTTAAGATTACGCCGGTGTGTGTATGCATCTCAGTATGCGCACACACACACCTGCCTCTCAGTGTATGACTCATCTAATGTCCGCAACTTCTCTAATGCCCACAGAGCTAGCTCTCGGCCCAGCAGCAATCTGCTAACACTGAGCAACCAGGAGCAACCGTCAGACGTTACCTCTGTCACATGTGCTGCGATCGAGACACATTTGGATCAAACTGCACCTCCATGAAGGGAAGCATGTAAAGTGATGTTTCCCAGACTGACAGCATCTTCCTCAACAGCTCACAGACTGGAATCATGTTGGTCCTGCCCCCATTAAACTGCTCTCTAGTGTCACTATACAACATGTAATGAGAGCTTTGCAGTGCCAGTTCTGCTGAGAGCACTGCAACAAAATAAAGAGAGTGTGGGAAGGGAGGATGAGGCCAAAACCAACAAAAAAAAAGAGAAATATGTCAAAACATTAAAGGATAATTCTACTTTATTACAATTTGGTTCCTATTTGTGTGGTTTTAGGTATCGCTTCTATCGATTATGATGATACTGCACTCACAAAGCTAAGAACCTGGACCCAGGAATGCAGCAGAAGTATGAAGAAAGTCAGAATTAGTAAGACAGTTAAGGAAGTTTTAAGTTTTTACTTGGGCACAGTTGGAAAGGAAACAGGAGAACAACTGGGAGGCTGGGCCAATATTCTTTTTTTTGTAATTATGTTTTGTTTTGTTTTTAAATCAGCATTATCTTATCGGCATTTTACATCATGTATATAACTTCTATGTATGTAAAAAAACAAAAACAAAAAAAACAAAAACATACTCATACAGGGGAGCATTGACAGAAAGAGTAAAAATATACAAATCAACCCAAAATGGAGTTAAAGAGAAAAAACAAGTATATTTCAAAGTCCATTTTTCCATTCTTTCCCCTTGTATAAGATTAACACTGAACATTCAAAGTGTGAAGCATGAACCAAGGGTTTACATGGACCTATATGCACGTGACTCTCATCAAGTAAAATCAGCTCTTAATAGTGTCACAAAATTAACCCAGTTTTGCCAATAATTGGTGAATTTGTCTGACAGAAAAAGTCAACTTCTCTATCCTATAAATGTCATCTACAACCTCTATCCAGTCCTCAATTTTGGGAGCTTTTTTAGCCACTACCTAGTGATGGCTTTTTTACCTGCCACCTGGGCTGATATTATTTGAAAGATCTACATTAGCATCACTGTTCCCATTGTTATCCCGCTACACTTTCCAACTACACAGAAACATTTCCGGAACACTGTGGATTGCAAACGGAGCAGAACCTTGAACAGCCCTTACAGGTTCCAATGAATCTGGGTTATAGGATGCTTTTAGTAGCAGCTGTTAAGCTCCAATAACCTGGAAAACAACCAGCAGTCAGTGTCTCACATTTTGTGGCCACTAGTACGCCACAATTGTACAGCTTTTAAAGAGCCCTTATACTAAAGAAACAATGGGCAAGAGGAAAATAACAACCTTTTATGATCCTTCTTTAAACATGCTGGGCTGTGAGGTATTAGCACAATGGAAGCATTGATCCAACTTTCATTTCCAGTACAGGTTGATATTGACCACAAACACATGGATCTCATAGCAATGTTCAGTTATAAAACAATAAACCTCACTATATGGAAGTGCACATGATGATTAAAAACAAGACTTAATGTGTTCTATTTTCTAAAATAAAATATAACAACCCCCCCCAATCACCACCAAAATGTAATCCTTTGTTCTTTGTGCCAGTATCAACATTTCCTGAAAATTTCATCCAAATCCATCCATAACTTTCCGAGTTATTTTGCTAATAGACAGACGAACAAACAAAAAATCCCCCCCCATCACCACCAAAATTTAATCATTTGTTCCTTGTGCCAGTATCAACATTTCCTGAAAATTTCATCCAAATCTGTCCATAACTTTTTGAGTTATTTTGCTAACAGACAGACAAACAAACAAAAAATCCCCCCACCCCACCATCACCACCAAAATTTAATCATTTGTTCCTTGTGCCAGTATCAACATTCCCTGAAAATTTCATCCAAATCCTTCCATATCTTTTGAGTTATCTTGCTAAGAGAAAAGCAAACAAACAAACCCCGATGAAAACATAACCTTCTTGGCGGAGATAATAAATGAATAATTTATTTACACAATAATAACCAATCACAACCCAGCACTTTGGTAAAACCTACTCTTGAATGGATGGAAGCCAACATCACAGATACCAAAATATGACCTTTCTGGACCAATATCTGGTATCAGTATTTGACTGGTGCATCGCTCATCACTGTCTTTTCCATTTCATTTTGTAAGCCTTGCATCTGACTGCTACTTAGTAACTTCTGACAGCATATATCATCTTTTACAGACATATAAACTGTACATGCAATTTTATTATGACGCTTCAGCAGCAACAGCCAAGTAGTAATAAACTGGAATTCCCTTTCTAACTACCTACTTGTATTGTAAACAATATG
This sequence comes from Sphaeramia orbicularis, assembly GCF_902148855.1. Lineage (NCBI taxonomy): Eukaryota > Metazoa > Chordata > Actinopteri > Kurtiformes > Apogonidae > Sphaeramia > Sphaeramia orbicularis. Next base: position 7,726,168 of record NC_043972.1, read on the forward strand.
ATGATATACAATTTGGCCCTCGATATCAGACAGGCATGTTCTGTAGAAGTATTTAAAGCAAAGCGAAAGACCCACTTATTTACTGTTGTATATGAGCCCTGAGGTGTGTTTTTCTGAGTCATATGGTGTTTCTCTGATCTTAACTTGTTCTTTTGCTTTTACTGGAATGGTATTTATTTAGGTAGACTGTTAGACTGTTTTTATTTAGTTCATTGAATCTGTTTTTACTGTGCTCTTACTCTTATTGTTGCTGTGTTGTAAAGAACTTTGATCTGAAGTGCTATATAAATAACATTTATTATTATTGTTGTTATTCTTATTCTTCTTATTGTATGAATTGCAATACAGTTCTCAGCAGTGGAGCTTAAGCTAGTGTCTCTATTGACCTTTCAAGGCTGGATTTGCAGGATCTTCCAAACCCATCCGTCTTGGAAGGTGCATCATTTGAGACAGAACAGCAACAGTTGGTGGCGACTGTCTACATTAAGTTTTTAACAACCACAGAAGAAGAGAGTGACATGAAAACATGGAGGAGAGTGAAACTGTATCATTTTGTACTTATTTATGCTCTTGTTTGTTTTTGCTTTTTTCTTGTTTTTTTGTTTTTTGGGGCGTCTTTTGTTTGTCTTTGTTGTTTTCTTTTTGGTCACTGTTACAATTCTACATAAAACTCAATAAAGATAAAAGAAACGAAAAAAAGAAACTGTAGCATCCTAACCTACCGAAATATAAGAAGAAGAGAAGCAGTTTTGATGGTATGTTTTACTGTTTTGAGAAAACACTTGATATGTGGTATGGCTGCATTTCTTCATTGAATGCACTGAAAAATTAGTCTGTCATTATTATGCATACACTTTCATATAATTTGATACATGTCACTCTTGTCTTATACGACACTTATCAAAGTTCAAGTCCAAATGTAGCATCGTTAAATTATCATGGTCTTGACTTTGTATCAGAGCTCCATTTTATCTGACTTTGACCGTCCGTCCTCTCCTGGATCTGGGGAGGGAGGAGAAACACCCCCACCTCGTTCACCTCTGCTACTCTTTGTCTCTCCATGTCTTTCTGTCTCCTCATCCATCTCTGTTGTTCTCAAGAGTCTTCAAACACTTTTTTAATTGGATGCAGGTCAGCCAATAGCTGGACTTGGCTGAATAGACTGGCGTTATCAGTGTCTAGGCAGATGGGTTGCAGCTGCTCAGGTTATTTCTCAATATTGGAAAAAAAAAAAGAAGGACAGAGGGAGAAGCTTGTGTGTGGTAGAGGGTGAGGGGGAGGGAGGGAGATTGTATTGATAAGGCTGCATAAGAGGAAGCCCTCCTTTTTCCTGTGGGCGCCCGGCGATAGATTATAAACTTATCAGCTGGAGAGCGAAATAAGGAAACAACGCCGGCCGTCCCCCCAGCGCGGGAGATGAGTTTAAGATAAAGCTGCTTCTCAATCTCTGGGACACTGTCAGCCATGTGTCTCTCACCGAGGGGCTTGGTCGTACCACCTTAAATACCCTGAGCCTGCTCGCTACACGCCACCGCTACACATTAGGCTACAGGACACAATAATTGGCGGCGCTCCATCCATCCATCACACTATCAGCAATCTGGTAGTGAGGGGTAATAAGGAGGAAAGAGTGATGTCTGACAAGAATGGCACTGAGAAATGACTTGAAATTCTCACAATTTTTCTTTTCCTTGGGCATTTCTGTCCATCTCGCCGACTCTTTGTGTCAAACCTCCTGTTGTAACGGTTTAGGTAGTTCAAGCCCCTGCAAGTAAACAAGGGCCTTGTCAGTCAGCAGGTCTTGGATGACTGACGCGTTGGAGGTGGCGTCGGTGTTGCCGAGGTGTTAGAGATGGGGGGGGGGGGCAATCGCAGAGAATCCAACAGTATTTCTAATAGACCCGATGACAGAACAAGACGCTAAATAAAAAGGAGCAAGAAGAGTTCAGAGGAAAAGAGTGGAATGTCAGAGAGACACCACAAGCCCTCCCTCCCTCACTCCCTCGCTCCCTCCCTTCCTTCCTTCCTTTCCTCTGTCCTTCCTTCCTCCTCTCTCCTCAGCAGACAGGCAGACAGTCGGAGCTGAGCCACAGAAATCCCACTCCTCACTGTTGCCACGGAGAGAAGCGAGGGAAAGCAGCCCGACTGCAGCTGGATTTGAGGGTCATTTGAAGAACACAACCAGGCAAAGCAGAGACGAGCTCCATTTTCAGTTCATGCCAGGGAACCAGAGTCCTCTCCCGCCCTCTCGTTCTCTCTATCTCTATCTCCCTCTCTCTTGCCTTTACCCCCCTACCCCCCCCCTTCTCCTACACAACAGCTAAATCAATAGAAATGACAACGCACTTGGAAGGTCATTCGCGAGTACAGCGAGCCCTGTGGTGGAATGCTTGCTGATTCGTGGCACAGGGAACGCATGGAAAAACAAATACACATCCTGCCAGAGCTCCTGCTGCTCTGTCCTGCTCAGGTCCTGCTGGGGAGCTGCTACAATTTCTCTGCTTTCTATACATAAACATGCAAAATGGAGCTGAATGCAAACGCTGCCGTATAGTGAAGACCTGCTGTTTCCATAAGCTTTTCCTTCTGCAAACACACAGCTCTCCTTATGTAAACACTTTCAGAATGAGGTACACGTGTTACAAAATCCAGAAAATGCTTCTCCCCCCTTCACTAATGAGCTACCAAGCATGGTCTGACACGGTGCCTCACAACACACAAACACAACTGCTGTTGCTACAGTATTACCGAAGCTAGTCAGAGCTACAGAATCCACCAGCAGACACAGAACAGCAGCAGCGGCACCAGCACCAGAAAGGCATCGGAAACACAAAGCGACATCACACAGGCAGAGCAGAGTTGAATGGTGTGGTACTCACAGAATATTCGATGGTCCCTTTGGGTCTCTGGAACGACATGCGCCTCCCATCCTTCTTCTCTGGAGTCTTCTTCTGGCCGGTATCTGCAAGCAAGCGAGGCAAGGTACGCATTACATTCATGTTCCTCTCTCCCCAGCTTGTCACAAGCTGCCGTTTCCCAGCCCCGTGGGTAGACAGCTCATTCGTCAACAGTGAGCGAGCCAGCCAGGCAGCCAGCGATGTGAGCGGTGAGCGCCGGACCACTTTCTCTCTCTCTCGCTGCTTCCTCGCTCTGCTTCTACCCTCCTGCTCTCGCGCACACTCTCACATACTGTCCTCCTCTCTCTCTCTCTCTCTCCCTCTCTCTCTCTCTGTTTCCAGCTCCGTCTCTCTCCCCCCCACTCGTTCCTGTCTCCTCCTAGCCCACCACAACGGCACAATGACAGCCGCTCAAAGCACTTCACCTTGGCTTAGACGGAGACCAGACTGACCTCCATCAGGGGCACCGCTCTGGATGCAAAGCTGGGATGAGGAAAAAGAAGACGAGGACGGCTACGGGATACAGTTGGGAAGCAAAGGCTGATGATGGAACGGGAAAGAGGGGGTGGGTGGGGGGTGAAAGTGCTAATGTGATGGCTGGGTAATTGGGCATGCTTCATGGAGAAGTGTAGATGTGATTCCAGCTTTCTGAGATACATTTCTGCATATTTAGAAGAATGTTCCAATTTTCGGACTGTTTGTGAGGTGCAGAAAGCTGTGGTGACCATGGATGGATGTGAAAGGGCCTCATTGAGAAATGAAGGGACGTCAGCAGGAGAAGGTGGGGGCTGGGAGAAGACTGGAGAAGGGATGGAGATGAAGGCAAGAGGGTGGATAGAACGCTGGAGCGAGTAGATAAAAGAAAGCAAAAGATCGTATGGGAGATGAAAGAAGGTGGAAGAAGACTCTTGGGGACGGAGAAGATAGAAATGGGTCTCAGATCTTTGACTTAGCGCCAAGAGAAATAGGAGCAAGGGCATTGGTTGCATAGAGGCATGCATGTACGGTACTAAAGCCAGATGAATAGATGTGACATTAGGACACAGAAGTGGTCAATTAGTTTGGGTGAAGGATTTTTGTGGTGACTAAGCATCCTCAGACGCCTCGCTAAACCGTTCTTCTATTGTAGGTGCGGCACATGACTAATGAGCCCCTTTATTTATGTCTTTATCATCAGGCTCAAAACATGAGTCATACATGGCCGATGCTATTTCTGGTGCAAAGGACCGCTTGGCACAAAGTGAGAAGGAGGGAAAATCAGAGCTGCCTCAGGTGTAAATATTTGTCTTGTAAATAAGACTCTCCCGACGCTGCTGGAGAATTATGGGCTTAGTTTAGAAATATATGAATACTGATGGTGTGACGTCAGACTCCTGCTTTCCATTCTGGTCCTTTTCTTTTTTAACGCCGCACCTCAAGTAGATCATGTTTTGTGGAATAAGAACATTGGTTCCAGCATCTTTGACTTGCAAATGTCTAAACACAAAAGAAATGACTTATGTGTACGTTTATTGTGTATGTGTGGGGGAAAGATCCAAGAAATTTGACTTATTTAAAACGGTGTGAAGTGGTTTTTCACACATAAACTGCAAAAGGCATTGTGTAGAAGGTTTCTACTTCTATCTATTTCTAATATCAGCGATTTTTTGTTTTGTTTTGTTTTGTTTTTCTACCTGTCACTCTTTTGCACTGGTGTGTTGTATGTTGCTGCTGTCAACTATGAAATTTCCCCATGCTGGGATCAGTAAAGTCTTATCTTATTGAAAAAAGTACAACTGCTCCAGACAAAGTGTTCCTTCAGAAATTAGGTGCCATTTAATTCTTTTAGCATTTCCCTGCAAGACTACTGAATAAAACAACCTGTAGCGCTACGAAAACCCTGGATGAGAAGTTGTATTGAGCAAAAAGCACAGTTGCATCAACTGTAGGCGTGTGCCAAATCAATTATTCAGAATCTAAATGAAAACCTTGGAAGGATGATTACTTTCAGTGGGAGAATAAAAACTGGAGCTGGGGATTGTGCATGATTGCATTTTAGTTGCTATTTAGAGGGAACACGTCATAAGCGTGATTCCATGCTTTCGTGTTATGAAATGTAATCCACTGTGTCTCTGTTTAATTGCAGGTCGTGGCAGCCGGCAGACTGTATATAACCTGACTGGGTTAATAAACAGCGGAGGTGTTGATCTGCTTTGTTAGCTGTAGATTTACTAAGAGAATAGAGATGTGTGGTGCTTTAGTCGTAGGTCAATGTGCTTCCACACGGCTGTAAACAGCAGTTGAGGTCAACACGAGACCACGCTCAGATGCCTCAGAATCCCAAATAATACGAGACGAAGGGGGTGGGAGAAAGCAATGAGAGAGAGAGAGAGAGAGAGACAGAGAGAGAAAATAACAGATATGCATTAGCAGCTGCAGGGGTGTTTGCACATGGTGAGGCAGTGATTGGGCTAAAATTAAACCTCACCATGGATGGTGGCACAAGAAATGGGCATTTTATTCACACTCCAGACACACAGCAGAGCTCAGCGCCAGGGCATCTTCAGTAACAAAGGCTCTGGTTTCATCCCACTCCACAGGAAACTGGGAGCATCTGTTGTCTCCAAGTGAGCTCTGCTTCTATAGAACAAATCCATTTCTTACATCCGCAAATCTCAGCCTGTTTGTTTCACGGAATCCATCCACATCCAGATATCTGTCGGAATTCTGATTCTCATTCGTTTACGTCAACATCCAAACTGTTCATGCGCATGTCTTTAAAATGTCACAATAATATAGTCTTCCTCAAAATGGCAGAATCTGGAGCAGTGCGAGATGTAGAGGCTGCAATGGGAGGGCGGGAAGAAATGGGCCTGTAGCCAATGCCAATTTAGATAAACTAAACGCAGTTATCTCTGCTCAACAGCGCAGTGGAAAAATTCTGAACGGAGGTGAGCTGGGGTCTCTACTTATCTAATTTGTTGTTCAACCAAGTACAACAGTTACCACAGCGTGAGCTATTTTACTGTTGTCATTTCCCATAAAGAAGGTTTTACTTGGCTCATTAATGGTTTGAAATAAAATAACAGAGGGTCAACTGTGAGGGAAGATGCGGGACGCTGAAAGAAGCTGCTGTGTTTGAGGAAAACAAAGGCCGCTTCTTTCTGATCTGGACGTAAACAGTCACAGGAAGTCACGCCTCTCGGAGCAACTTAACCAAAAAAATGTGTGACAATCAGGGCATCGGAGTCAGGGGCCGTGATGCTGTCAGATGATAACACAACAGACAGAACATAGAAGATAACGTGCAGTCGTTTAGTAGGTTTTACTGCCACCTCTCGGTTTAATGTGTTCAATGTGAGGATCCATGACATGAAAACTGTAAAGAACCCCCTGCTGAGTGATGTATTCACAACTTGGGAAATAAATAGTGGATCACACTGACGTTCGTTTATAGATCTAGGTAGAGTTGTACTGCATCTTCTTCTGGAGGTTGTAATAAACAGTGCTTTTCTGAGTCTATTTGCAGTGATTCTCTTGAAGAACCAACATGGCTGCCTCCTCCTCCTCATCTTCTCTTGGTTACTCTGAATTACTTTGGATGATTTCAGCCTTATAACTGTGGCTGATGCACATGCTGTTTGGGTCATAGACTATAAATTGTGTGTATCTTGTATTTTTTCTACACAAAAAGACCGACTGTATTTTCAGATTTTTACTTTTCTATAAACTGCAGTAATTTAAGAACCATTTTGATGTATTTCACACCAAATTATCAGAGCTATCCTACAAGTGGTCTAATAATTATTTCCAAAGCTGTACATTAGAATATCTGGGATGTTTATTTTGTTTTTAAAAAAGCAAATGAAAGCACCAATAGGAAAATAGTTCAGTCGTTTTCTGTCTGTTCTTAGTCACATTCATTCAAAAACATCCGTGAAAGAGCGAGTCTTACACTGACGATCATCTCACAAGGATGTCAATGTGAATTTACCACAGCGGCTGCAAAGAAACTACAAACACTCACAGATCTCTTTGTAAAGATGCCAGTAATGTGTGTCCTCTAAAACTCAACAATGAAAAATGTCTTCTTTAACCCTTAGATGCATAAGTGGATCAAAAATTAATAAATAAAGTGTTCTGAATCTGAAAATGACCCAGTGAGGTTACTGTCTTGCAATATCTTTGTAATGAAAAGTTACTATTCATATTCTAGGCATTCCTCAAAAAACATGTTACTGATATCATGATATTAGAAATTTTAACTTAAGTTTTTTAGATTTTATGAAGTTGTAGTTTTTGTATTATTACCCCAAGCTTCCATAGGTGGGTCAAAATGACCTGCATTCATTTTCAATGGAATTTCATCTGAACCTTTAATTCATTCTGCACCAAAACCAAAGGACTCACTCACTCACTGGATTATATACTAGCTACATATTATACACTATATCCTCCTGAGAGCCAGGAAAGTGAAAGCTTTGGCTCTTTTACATTAAACAATTGTCTTGATTAGAAACTGCATAATGCAACAGTTTTTTCAGATACATTTTTAACGTTTTATTTATTTATTTATTTATTTATTAATGGAATATCCTTTGCAATGGACATTATTTTTGAAGTTAAACTGTCAAACCTTTGTCCCCTACAGAGGACAAAAATGCATTGCTGGGTTTCAGGAGGATATATCCTTTGCTTTTTGAATTTTCAAAAGATACAAAAAACAAAACAAAACAAAATCCCCCAAAAAACATATTACAAATGTTAAAAAAAATGAAAATAAAAAATATTTTAAACATGAAAACATAAAATATAATAGAAATTTTTATATTAACATAACAAAATGACAAAAGTGGCATAAAAACACATTGATTTGAACAAGGGTCATTTTGACCCCCTTGTAGAGTCCAGACCCTCAAACATCTAAGGGTTAAAGCACCAAACCAGTTAGTATAAAACATAAAAGGTGCAAAAATATGCAGAGATAATCTAATAATGACGCTCCCTGCTCTGTGGACAACAATGCAAACGCTCCTGTTTTCTGTCTTTGACTCTAAAACATGCTGTGTTCTGTGCCCGCGCAATCTGTCCTGCATGAATCACGGCTGCTAAATATATAGGTCCACCGCTTTGTACACAGCCACGACAAAGCAAAGCAAGCGGGGAATACGCGAGTCAACAACGAACATTCCCTCATGGTCTAATAGAATACACAGGCAGCCAATCCACCCCCCACTCCCCTGTTTTCCTGTTTTCCCTGCCCGCTGGCTACAGCAGCCCTCCCCAGATGTTATTTTTAGAAAACCCCTAAACAGTAGGGGAGGCAAGAGCTCTGCACCACCGCCGCTGCGAACAGGTGCTGGGATGGACAAACTAGGGAGCCCAGACTTTTCTCAAAAGTTACTGAGAGAGAGAGAGAGAGGGGGGGGGGGGGGGGGACGGACGGATTCAGCAAGTTAGCAGTTTGTGCTTTTCAGGGTCTGGAAATACAACAACACAAATAAATGAAATCTAATGTAACTGCCTGCAACACACAGAGCCTGCACTTCAGCAATATTATTATGTCTGTGTTTAAAGATGGATCAGGGAGTTTTAGATTTATTATAGTACATTATTTTATACTTCAGTTTAGACCTGCTACTGAGTTAAACATTAACTTCTAATATAAATAATGGAGCAAGACATCAGTTTGTCAACATTAAGAGAGTTGGACACACATTTCTAACCTTGAGCGACCCCTCTAGTATGAAGTAATGTTTTCGAATCAATAAGCAGGATAATTTTATGGTTAAACTGGATTTTGCACAAACATGTTTTAATTTACAGGATCAGTCAAAAACATGATTAGATTAAATAAGAAATGTTCCATTAGAAGTAAAAAGCTTTATGTAAAATATAGACTAGAGTAAAAATGCACCAAGTACTTGAAGTATAAAACAGAAAAGTAGTGAGTAATGGGACCAAAATAGGTAAAATTATAATTATCACTATCACAATACAAGTTTACAGGGGTTGGACAAAATAATGGAAACACCTTCACCTCAAGATGATGATGCCCCAATCCATACAGCTAGAATTGTTAAAGAATGGCATGAGGAACATTCTAATGAAGTTGAGCATCTTGTATGGCCGGCACAGTCCCCAGACCTCAACATTATTGAGCATTTATGGTCAGTTTTAGAGATTCAAGTAAGACGTCGATTTCCTAAAAGAGTTGGAGGGTATTCTAACTGAAGAATGGCTTAAAATTCCTTTGGAAACAATTCACAAGTTGTATGAATCAATACCTCAGAGAACTGAGGCTGTAATTGCCGCAAAAGGTGGACCTACACCATATTAAATTATATTTTGTTGATTTTTTAAGGTGTTTCCATTATTTTGTCCAACCCCTGTATATTGTGATGATAATTATCCCAATACAACATACACTGTCTTTCACAACATTAGATCAAAAAATAACTCAAAATTAACAAACCTAAATCACAAACATTAGATACTACAAATATGCTGGGGGTGATATATCAAACTTATTTAATTAACTAAGGTTTTATTTCCTGAAAATCATAAAAGAAAAGCCAAAAATAGCAAAGTTGAGATTATTCCTCTGGACAGAAAATGTTTATTTTTTCTTCTTGTAGTTCATTCATTGTTACCGTGTTTCTCCAGTAACACAAGACATATAGTTCTAATAAAGAAAGTACATTTTTAAATCATGCTGTCTTCATTTCTTATAGCCAGAAGACTACTGACTAAAATCGTAAATCGCCCGACACTGAAAAAGAAAAAATGCATTTTTTGGCCTTATTCCTAGTAAATACTAGTAACTAGTAAATAACTAGTAAATAATAAATTAATAATCTTTCACCACTTCCTGATGAGACAAAAATCAGCCTCAAACAAATAATGATTTAACATTCATTGGGAAAATCAGCAATATTGACTAATGGGGGGATGGGGGGGATGCCCAGGACATTAATTCATTTCCTTCTTCTACTGTTTATTTTACTGTTTTTTTTTGTTTTCATACCCAACTTTTTATTTATTTTTTTTAATTACGTTTTTATGTTATATACCTGTTGTGAAGCACATTGAGTCTGACTTGTGCATGAAATGTGCTATATAAATAAAGTTGAATTGAACTGAATTGAATTAATTCTAATATTAACATTCTTTTGGTTATATCACTTAACATGCAAAATAACTGCATTAATTAAATATATACTGCTTTTAATGAACTTCATGTTGTCATTTTTCTGTATATATATTATTTCACTGCCTCAGCGTAAAATGTTAATCGAACTTCAAGACAGAATGTAATGCAGGGACAGTTTAAAGTAGCAGAAAAATGAAAATATTTATGTAAAGTACTAAAACAATACTGAAGAGCAGCTCCAAGGTAAATGTATTTAATCACTGCTATTTTAATCCCACTGTGCACATAGTGAATGGACAGAAGCTGTATCTCTGTATATGTTGGTTCCTCTTACTAAAATGCCAGTGCGCTGTGCTTATTGTAGATGTTAATGGGCTTTGAGCAGGTTTTGGCTCCAACATGTATCGATCTAAACGGCCTCAGGCACCGTTTATGACAGACCAGTAATGGACAGAAACGCCATCGTCACATTCAGAACAGAATCAGTGAGCGAGTTGAATCAGAAATCCAATATGAACGTTGGCTAAACAGACAAGAGGCATGTCCAACAACTGATACGGCGCATACGTACGTCATTATCCGGTCTATACTCCGAGCGGATGTGGATTTAGGTGTGAAAAAGTCCCATGAACCCCCTTATTCTGAAGTCAGGAGTGTGAAACGAGGCTGTGATCGGTCAGAACGCGGTGAAACGCTTAGTCATGTAAAACTGAGTAAAGGTGCTGACTATCACAAAGTGACAAACTGTCTTTAAAGAGAAGCTGGAGGGGCTTGTTATCTTCACACTCAATACTGAGGTGGACACGACAACTTCTTCAACAGAGAAAAAGCTGCAAGTTTCAGGGTTTTTTTCCTTCAGGTGCAATGGAAGGTCATGTCTTCTACTTTTATTCTGACGTCCTGTATGTTAAAGATGCAAGAGAAAAAGGTCTACTCAACTTCTTGTGCTGCAAATCACACTGTATGGAAATATATTTTGTCATTTGGATGATGCTTTGCCTTCCTCCACACGGCGCAGATACAGTCAGTGTTTTGTTTATGTCTTATATTTCATGTATTTGTAATGCAGGTTGCTGACTCTGTTTTAGTCTAGAAACTCCAGGTGAAGTGTGAAGTAAATCTAACTGGAAGGTTCTGGCACAACTTCACCTACTTCCAAAGTGCATGAAGAAGGAAAAAACTTAGAACAGGTCAGAAACTCCTGCAGCGCTTGTTGTACAGAGCAACTTTATCTAACTAAAGTTGGATTCATGGCATTCATCAGAGTCATTTTAACCCATAAAGACTCAAACATCAACCATCAACAAAACCTACTATTACACTGGTCAACAACAAATTTGTTGTTTAAGTTTTTTGAGCTGATTTAGGATAATTTTGGTGTGCTGAATCCAAAAATCACATTAATTTTGCTCAATCAGGTCAACTTTCTGAACTATGCTACATATTGGCTTTTTAACATTTTTGCTTACATTTATGGGCATTTTCACATCATATGATACAAAATTCTTTCATATTTCTTGCAATAAACGAGTTCTGAAGATTTGACTTTTGCCAATTTATGATTAATGTTTTTTTTAATATTACAGGTGAATGAAATGGCTTCGACTAGAAGATCTTGCAAAAATAAGCCTGACGTATTCTGCTCCATCTGCGGTGAATACACCATTGTACCTAACAGGAATCCTGTTAGAAAATGATTTTTTTTCTCTTAAAATCTATTTTGGGTGAGAACTATATAAAAAATCAACTGATAAAGTCACAAAAATGTAATCAATTTTGTGAGAAGATCAAATTTTTCAAAATCAAATTAACAAAAAAACCTGACCTGATTGAGAAAAACAGATGTCATTTTTGGATTTCGCGGTGCAAAATGGTCCTAATTCAGTTGAAAAAACCTAGACAACTTGCAAAAAGCATTTTTTTGTAACCCAGTGTTATCAGACCACCAAAAGTCACCAAAAACAATGGTTATGCAATCAACTACTAACTCCTGTGTGTATCATTTGATTAAAACAGACAGAAAAGAAAACATGGAATGCCTAAAAGCACTGTTTTTGTCAGTACAATGCCACAGATATTGATATAAGAATTTCAGTGATTTTGGTTATTATCAAGAAAACATGGAAAATGGATAGATATCAGCTCTGAAATTAAAGTACTATGAGCTACTGTTATTGTTATCATTATATTTGTCCAAACAAATGTACCTTTAGTTGTACCAGGCACTAAAATGAACAAGAAATTGAAGAAAACAAGGGATGGTCTTATAATTTTTTTCCACGACTGTATCTACTGATGTAACATGTTTAAGTTGATCCACTAATCCTATCAATACATGTAAATAATTGGTGTAAAATACAGTTTGTCATCTTTTCATGGTCATCAGATATGACCCATTTGGACGTTCAGAGGCTCCGTAGTTATCGTGGAAGCACCGTCATCTTCTACAACATTGATTCCCCAGTAAAACCTATGGAGTTGGATCAATGACAGTGGATGGAGACACTTGTTAAATGATACATTTCTGTTGAGAAAAGTCATTATTTCCTCAGTTTTTTCTGTTTTAAAATAACCTTTAAATTTACTCTGAGTTTTCACCAACATCTATATGATCTGTGAATTGAATATAGAAAAATACATAATTTACTCTAAAAAAAAAAAAAGCAAAATACAGAGGACTAGCGTGTTGACCCATGGGGAAGCACTTGTTCTAGACGTGGTAGTTCTTATGCTGGGGAGAGCTGACTTCTGGGAAAAGATGTTAGTCTATATTTTATAAGTATTGACATAAAAATTAATTGATAAATCATATTTATTACTTTACATATGATAGTTGATGTATTTCAATTACAAATGTTTGAATTGTGATAGTTATTATTTTACATATTTAGTTGATGTAATCGATTACAATAGGTCTTCATCATCGTCAATACTAAGGGTGGGATGTGCAAAGGGGGTGTTTTAAAAATCCACATCCCAACCCTGAGAGGCAGCATCCTGGTCCTCCAGCAGGGATATTTGTTGTGTATTTGTGCATGCTGTACCGCATTTGTCCAGCAGTCTCCGCTTTCAAAGTGAATGTAAGGCTATTGTATTCTAAAATTACCAATATCTCCTAAAATATTGGTCCTTTCAACTTGCCGTTTTTGCTAGTCACTTCCTTGACCAAAACTACACAAATATGCCAAACTGCAGCAGTCAGCTCTTTCCGGATTTTCTGTGATGCCAAGACACACACACACCACTTCCATTTTAAAATATGAGATAATATTACAATAAATGATGATAAATAACTTAAGAACGGTTAAATAGAGAAAAAAATCATTTGGGAACTGACACAAAAGTCGCTCTGGGTGTTTACGGTTAAAGAAGCAGTTAAACCGGAAAGATGAAGAATCTGACCTGTTGTGTTGTTAAAGACAAAAATGACAAAAATGCATCGTCTGCCTGACCGGGTTGTAATCAGTCAACCCTTATTCTTTGCTGATTGCTGATAGTTCCATCATGTGACCCTCTCCTGAAGAAAACACAACGCCGTCCTGGACTAAAGCTGCTCATTCAACACTGTTTTTATGTTTGACAGGTGATTGTTCTTGCTGGTGTTGGTTAATTCTGCATATTATCATGTCACTGCTGATTAAATCCACAGCAGGTGAGCCGTTAATCCAGCGGTTTGTGATAATTCCCATGTCCAGAGGTGTTATCAGCGCCTGTTGTCATGTGATGCACGTTTAAGGCATGTTAGAGATTATTTATGAAGCTGCATTAATGTCGATGTGGCATGAGACTTGGGTTCATTTATTTATTCAGTGCTACAAAACAGATGTACTGTAACAGAGGATTAGACACCATATGGACAAAAGTATTGGGACACATCACACCTGCAGCTTGTATGACGTCACATTCTTGCTGATTTGAAATATTAACAGGATAACATGTCTAAACTAGGGCTGGGGATCTTAGTTGTAAGGCCAATACGATACGCATCTCGATACAGAATCTCTGATCCGATATATTATTATCGATACAATACACACCCAAATCACGATACAGAGTGATGATGCACATTCTGATTCAACAAATTCATTCTCGTAAAAAAAAAAAAAAATACGCAGTGCAATTTAATGAGCTTGATCATTTATTTATCAAATAAGACCATGACTTTTCACAAAGTGGCTTTTGTGCAATTTCAGAACACGTGCCTCACATTCAGTCACGCAAAAAAGTTTGGACTTTGTTTCCAAAGTCGTTTCTCTGCATGTTTCTAACACTCAACTTCTTGCTCCTTTGCCAAATCAATTTGTAATGTAATGTATTTGTAATGTAGGTAAAACAGAAAAAAGGTTCTGCCACTTTAACAGACACCTACGCAGGGTATTCTGGAATGCACTGTTGGGTATGTATGTCACTGTTTAAGGAAGTGTCTCCTGTATGTATGGCAGTAGTCAATACAGTTGATATAGTAAAAAGTACACGTTAAGAAACCACATGTGGTCACTTCCCTTCTATGTCTGTCAGATTCAGATACAGTCATTTCTTCTTTGGTTGCGCTCCTGCCACAGTGCATCCATGGAGCTCATACTGTCGTTTACAGTGTACACATCCACAGCGCACATTCACATGGGTTTGTAGAAAAGAAAAACTTTATCCAAATAAAAAGTAACACTTTTAAATGCAAGTAAAAAAATATTCTATTGAACAGATCGAATCTTATCAATACAAACATGCATCATTTCGTCAGGTATGTATTTACCTATGTTTTGTTTGTTTAGTACTTCCTAGATATCAGAGGCAATTTCTCATAGACTGCCATGGAAGCTCAGCTTCCCCTAAAATTCTGAAAATTAAATGGTTAAATATGTTCGGTTGTGTTGACATTTCACTGACTGCAAATGAGTCAGAACACGATGATCTCAAAGATGAGTTGGTTCAGAATCAGCTTTATCACAAATGAACGGACTCGATGTTGTTCACTTCTCCTCCATTCCCGTGTCTCTGTTTTCTCAATCGATCTCTGCGCAGTGCGTTTACTCGTAGACGCTCAGCGTCCATGCACTTCAATGGGACTGAGTGGAACAGTTTCTTTCACTGCCTCAAAACTGGACGGTAATCAGATAAATGCCACAATGTTGTCCCGCCCCCGGACGCTTGGCGTCTCTGGGGGTGAATGGAGCTGTGGGCGGAGCTCGGCCGGGCTGGACACCAGGCTTCCACATGCTGATTGGAGGATCAGTTGAAAGGCTGAATCCTGTTTGATTGACAGCTGTTTTCAGATCTACTCCTTTACTGGACAGAGTTCAGTTTAATACCGTCGTGCATTCTGCTGTGAAAACGAGAGAAACCACTACCAAATTACTTGTTCATTTCTTGCACTGTAAATAAAACAACTCATTGTACTTCCTTGTTTCAATTTAACATAATTTCAATGTTTTCTTGTTTACTTCGTACGATAAGGTCACTGACCATTTTCTTAAAAAGGAACGGAGGTATGAATTTATGTTTAAATAACTTGACTTTTTTTTTAATGTAAGCCAACAATGAGCTTCCCCTCTCTAAAAGACGAGCAGCCGCCACCGCTAGATATGTAGTTTTGCACTTGGTTTGGTATTCATTTTATATTATCTTTGGATGTATTTTGTTTGGTTTGTCTGACTTTATAGCTAGTTGTGTATCACTAACCATTAAGGCTATTATTATTTAGAAGGGGGCAGGAAATATAAGATTTTCTTCATCCTGCGCCTTTTCAAGCATGGGTGTGTAAATGTGTGTTCACCTGATGATTACTGAATGTCTGTTGATGAAATGCACAACCATGAATGAAATAAATGAAATGAAATGAAATAACCGATGCATCACGATATCATTCCAAAGTTTTCATTCCCTCACAACTTCTCTACCACTCAGATCACTACCACTTCTCTCTCACTCAGATCGTACACGTGCATGTCGGCGTTTCGATAGGTATCGGATAATCTTCCCATCCCTGCTCTGAAAGTCTAAACGAAAGGCACATCTGATAAAATATTAGGTCATTTTCACCCGAGAGCATTGTTGGGGGCTAATAACAGTGTGAACATACATGCGGAAAGTTTATAATGCGAACAGATAACACACCAGTTAAAAGTGTCGTGTATATTTATGTTAGTCATGATATCACACTGCCAGACAAATCAGAGCGACTGTTGTTTACAGCCCTGGAGCTGAAACGGTTGAAGTTCAGCCATTTTTCTGTATTTCAGGACTTTTGTTATTACTTTAAATGTCTCCTCGCTGTTGCAGAGTAATTACACTTATAGACCGTCTAATTACTTCTCATATTGCGCGTTGGGAGGAGATAAAGGAAATGCATCAAACCAACAAAAACAAATGTCAGCTTTCCTAATCAACAGACGCACATTCTGAACGGGAGAAAAAGCTGCAACCCTGAATGAAGAACCAGACCAGTGTTACTGTAGTGTGTACTGAGCTCTTCCCATTGTAATGAATATCCAGTCCACGGGTCTAGTGGAGCTGTCATCTTAAACACAGAGAACACAGTGTGACAGGCAGCAGCCCTTTGCCAACACACTCAGCAGCACTCAGCTCTATATTCCACTGCCAGCCTCCACGGAGCAGCCCATACACCACTCAGCTTTTGTGGGAAACTTTGCTGAAGTGCAGTTTTGTCTGTGTGTGGGCATGCCCGTGGCGAACAGGAGGCCCCGGCGCTGCCCCGTCCTCTCATTAACACCCCCACCCCCCGTGTCACCTAATCACACTCCTGTCGTGTCGCTGGAAACGCAGCTTAAACCTCCTACAAAAACCCCCTTACCCTGCTTTAGACGACGTCGGCCTCCACGCTTTTACGGAGCAGTGTCGCCGCCAACAAACACTCAAACTCGTTTCAGTTAATATTCTGACAGCGTGTACATGACTGTTGCCATGGTGACAAACCTGGAGTGGACTGAAAGGAAAAGGTGTTGTCAGAAGAATGAGGCGGCTGCAGAAAAACACGAGGAGTTCGAGCTCGTGGAAAACTGCAAAGTCATTGTTCTGGAGGAGAAGGAGGATCAGAATCACATGACATGGAGAATATAATCAGACATGGACATTCACAGGCACTACATATAGAATGGAACATTCCGTGCTTTTATTATAAATGATTCTTATTTTTACTTTATCTGACATAATCGCACACAAAACGATTTGTACGAGGACGGAGTGATAAAACAATGAGGTTCCATTTGTTAAAACTGTAGAATGTTTCAATGTTTCATTTCCTTTACTTTACTTTTTTTCCTGATGTTTTAACATGGTCAAAAAATTTCTATACTAAGAACTTTCAGCATTATAATTGTACATGTTCCACTCTTTTCACGCTTTGTGTTCCGTCCATAAATAAAAGCTTAAAATTATCTGGTTCAGGACAAGAAAACCAGCCTTTAAAGATAATAAGTTGACGTTAGGGCTGAGCAACATATTGAATATATTTGTTTTAATGGAGGTTTTGCTCTCTGAAAATGGTGAAAAATTCCTAAATGACAAAATCAAGATTATTCTAGATATTTTCTTGCTCTGTATCAATTCAAAATTGGCTTCTTCTCATATATTAACTGTAAATGTGTTTTAACGGTCGTATTTGGATTTAGTAAAAAAAAAAAAATAATAATATTTTTTTAATCATGGTTTGTCTTCAGTTCATGTAGCCAAAGAACAATTGATTAAAACCATTACTCATCCATGACATTGAAAAAGATGGAGATGTAATTTTTTGGCCATATTGACAAGCTCTATTAGACGTTAATATTGATAACTATTGACAATTATTGACTTTTTTCTAGCAGAGCTGACATGTTAAAGAGTCAAATAGTTTTCATTTGTGCTGGAAGAAAATTTATGTTTTACTTATAGAGACCTGGAACTAATGATTATGCCACTGTCATCCATCCATCCATCCATCCATGTCGAGTCTGTACCATGTTTCATTATTTATCTAAATCTAAGTGATATAATTGTCTGGGGAGACCATTAACCCTATAACGCCAAATGTTTCATATTTGATACATGAGTTTTGAAGCCCTCTACATGATCAATGTGATATTTTTTTTCTTGAAAAACCTGATGTATACAATTAGACACATGCAATACACAAATAATTCACCGGAGAGGAGGAATTCGATCACCAGAGGCCTTTCCAGTGACACTACAAGACTGTCATTAATGAGGAGGGAGGAAGAACTTTACCAATTTTGAAAAGGAATTACCAATTTGTTAGACATGTTCAAGTTGTTTTTGTTTGTTCAAAATTAATAATTGTGCACTGAGACCTGATGTATCAAATATGATACAAAATTGAAAATCACACATGGAAATTGATATTTGAAAAAAAACAAAACGAAACAAAATATTTTTTTGGTTGTTCAGAAGGACCAATAAAGGCTCCAGTTTCAAAGACCTGGGATTTTCTATTAATGATTTAATGGTTCAGGCTTTACAGGGTTAACTTTGTAAAAGTTTCTTCATTTCATTACAAACTATGGATGTGGTTTAACTTTCAGGGATGACGTTTTAGGCTAAAGTGGGTTAATGTTCCTTTACTGTGTTTAATTGTTTTGTTTTTCTGAACTTGGCAAAGAAATGTTCATTATAAATAAGAATAAATCCTATTTTAAGTCTTTAAGCCACTGATCACATTATCTGTGAATGAATACACATTCAAAAGGTACACATTAATTTAAAAAAAAAAACCTTTTAATATGTCGACTAGTAAATATTTGCCATCTTATACTCTGACACTGACATCCAGCTGATACATCAGTGCATCCCTAATTTAATTGCACACCGACATAAACAAATACCCACATATTCATGATGAAACAATATCCTGCGTATCCCTGACTGCATCCAACAGCTGGTTGGGCACTGATCCAGGGTCTGTTGCAGCCCCTCGTGTTCCAGCCAAAACAGGAGGTCCTGCAGAGATCCCCGTCCTCCCCCTCTTCCTCCTCGTCTTCACTGTCACATGCATTCACACTCCACGCTCACTAATCACACTGTGATTTCTCCAGCCTTTGGTGTTACGGTTATTGCGCTGTGAGCAATATTTCTCTCCAAGTCAAAGTTGGGGGAGGGCGTGAGCGTTGAGGGGGGGGTAAAAGGGGACATGATTGATGTGGCTGAAGTCTGACTTTGCATCGGCCGGATCGATGGCGAGGATACATATATTTATAATGCTCGCTGGAGCTTCCACAACAACTCTGTGATTAATCTTTACTGTGACGCTAATGCATCAGCGCGCCTTAACTGAGGTGTTGGACAGGAAACGGGTATCAATGACCGGCTCTGTGTGTTATTATACAATCACCCTTAATTATTTAGATCATCCTCGATTTGCCTCAAGAGGAGATTCATGGTGGGGGCTGATGAGTGCTCACCTCCATGGTACAGAGGTGTATCTTTATCTGTTTACACGGCCCTTTGGAGTCCTGGCACTCTGCGCCTCAGTAGCAACACTAACCTCTTAGATTACAGCTCCAATCAATAGCAGCAGAAGTGATGAGCTCAGCTAAGAGAAACACAAACTCTGCATTATCAGATCTTCTTACTGAGCCTAAAGTAAAGGGGTCCTGCTCTGGGGGGGAAGACCTGATACCTGAGCGTACACACTGAATGCAGATTCAGAGATGAGGCTGTGAATTGTCCTCTGGTGGGAACATGGACGAACATTCACATGATCACAACTTAAGTTTCTTCTGACTTTATATCCTTAAAAGTAGATTATATATAGTTACTCTGACAGCTGTAATTACTAGGAACATCTGCGTAAACATATATTGCTACTGATCAAACTAACCAACAGGAAAAAGTTGTCAGGGTGCGACATTAACCATCCAACTATTAAGCTGAAAGTGACAGAAATGCAGCAGTAAAAGAAACAGACCGACTGAACGAGACACTTTCTGCTCAACTCAAATCATGAGCCATGGAAAAAAAATTACATCACTCCTATGTATATTAATTTGTTCTGCAGTTTAGCAGGTTCTACCGGAGTCAAACTTATACACGCACAAAATAGTGTACATTATATTCTTCCCGTGTACATACTGTTTTTTACATTTCCTCTTTTACCCATGTTCTACAGGGTGGGGAAGCAAAATTTACAATATTTTGAGGCAGGGATTGAAAGACGGTGTATGACCAATTAGTTTATTGAAAGTCATGAGAATTTATTTGCCACAAGAAAATTTACATCATAGAAAATGTTTTTATTCTATGTGTCCTCCTTCTTTCTCAATAACTGCCTTCACACGCTTCCTGAAACTTGCGCAAGTGTTCCTCAAATATTCGGGTGACAACTTCTCCCATTCTTCTTTAATAGTATCTTCCAGACTTTCTCGTAATAGTTTTGCTCATAGTCATTCTCTTCTTTCCATTATAAACAGTCTTTATGGACACTCCAACTATTTTTGAAATCTCCTTTGGTGTGACGAGTGCATTCAGCAAATCACACACTCTTTGACGTTTGCTTTCCTGATTACTCATATGGGCAAAAGTTTCTGAAAAGGTATGGATAATAGTGTTAGGTATGATTATGACATCAATATATGTTTGGTTTCAAAACAATTGACGTAGTGCCTGCTGAGAAAAAACAACTAAATGTTGATTGTAAATTTTGCTTCCCCACCCTGTACATATTATTATAGTGTGTTTTATGTTTATACTGTTTTCATTTCATTTAATATATTTCAGTATAGTATAGTATAGTATAGAGGATTCTGTTGGGTTTCTGTAAATTGGCTTAGAGTCTGGTTTTGACCAACTCTAGATATAAAATGTCATGAGATAACTTTTTTGTTGTGATCCAGCGCTATATAAATAAAATTTGATTGATTGAGTGATTTGATTGGTTTTCCCCTGTAAGTCACTTTGGAAAAAAGCGTCTGCCAAATGCATAAACATAAACATATTAAAGTTTGCACTCTTAGCCGAGAACCACCTGTCTAAATTTCGTTATGTACACAGATAATGACAATTAACATTCTTGAATTACACCTGCTTTAGGATCCTTAAACTGGCATTTGTCATAAGATAAGACAAGATAATGCCAGTCCAGTCCGTCTCCTACAGGTATCGGTGCTGTCCTCCATCTACTGCAGGTCATACACTGATGTATACATCTGGATTTGATGTTTCAGGTGCAGCTTCATTACACAAACACATAACAGACATGAGCAAAATGAAGAGTGATGCCATCATTTAACAATCTCTAAGTTTTCCATCCCCATGGAATTGAAAAATCTCTGTTTTGCGACTTAAAATGCTGTTTACATGTGGACACGAACTTAAAGAAAATATTAGCTTTGCAAAAATATCAGCATTAACCCATAAAGACCTAAACATCCACCAGTGACCAAAACCCTCTACTGATCTAAAATCTTTAATACCTGTTGATCCACTAAACCAAACACGTCAATACTTGGTGTAAAATGCAGTTTGTCATCTTTTCATGGTCATCAGATATGACCCATTTGGACGTTCAGAGGCTCCGTAGTTACTATGGAAACACTGTCATCTTCTACAACATTGATTCACCAGTAGAACCCATGGAGTTGGATCAGTGACAGTGGATGGAAACACTTGTTTTTTCCTTCAATTATTAATGTCTTTGTTGAAAAAGTCACTTTTTCTTCAGTTTTCTCAGTTTCTGATATAATAACCCTCAACTTTAGTCTACGCTTTTATGAGCATCGACATGATCAATGAATAAAATACAGAAAAATACATGATTTCTACTTTAAAAGACACAAAATACAGAGGATAATATTACAATAAACAGTGATAAATTGCTTAAGAAAGGTTAAAAAGAGAGAAAAATTAATATAGACATAAAAGTCACAGTGGGTCTTTATGGGTTGATGTGGATGAGGCATTAAAAAAACTTTTATCAGAGAGAATATCCTTGTTTTAGCCGAGCTAAATGCTTATTCTTATTCTTATTTATTTATTTACTTTTTTTTACACCTTAAATCTCCTTCTCATTTTGTATTTTATTAATTTTCAATGTAGAGCACTCTGTTTTTTGTTTGACAACTCTCTATAAAGATGATTGTTCTTTTTCTTGCTCCATATTATTGTCATTATATTGACCTTTAAAACCCCATTTGATCAAAACATTATGTATTTCTCTAAATGGTTGAATATTTCATTGTTGCCATTGTTGCTTAGTTCCGCTGAATGGCTCTGAGCCGGTGTGACTTCGTTCCTCCGCTGCATTAAATAAAGACAAGCAGCACATTTGGTTTAATAATATCACTGATGTGAAATCCTGGTTGACGTGGGCCTCGTCTCTGAGACCGGTCTGTTCTGAACTCTGTCTCTCACGCCGTCAGAGGCTGCTGACTTTCCATCCAGACAGACAAACCCGCTGAGATCAAGAGGAAAAAATGAAGGCAGCGTCTCTTCAGATCCATCTGCATGACTAAGTATCACACAGGGGATGAGACTTGACAACGTGATGGAGCATTTCTCTCCCTGATGACAAAACCTCAGCTCCTCTCACAAACCGGTTTATTACCAGGGTTTTTTCCTTTCAATACTGAAGGTTTAAAGCAGAAAGACGACAGAAATAACCACCTGAGATGTTTCAATTCCCTGTAGCTCGTAGTAAACTGGTCCCAAGTTTAACCCTTTAAAGTCCCACTCCCACAAGTGACTATTTTTGGTAATTTCCACAAACATTAAATACGGGGCCAATCCTGTGCCTCAGTGAGGTCAAGAAGCATATTGTTGTTTTTTGTTTTTTTTTAACACGATACAATGATTCAGAGAGATTTTATGGACATTTTGAAGCTGTAAATAGTGAATATGAGTGATTTTTTGTCAGTTTATGACCTTATAACAGTTGTTTTATTGCATGAGGAGGGAAACTGTTGTCGCAGCAACCGATGAGGAGATAAATGACGATGTCCAATATGAGGTTGCACTGATCCAATATTACACTGCAAAAATCTAAATCTTACCAAGTGTATTTTTCCCATTTCTAGTCGAAATAGCTCATCACACTTTAAATGAGACATAATCACCTAAAAAGTAACTTTTCAGTGAGATATAACTTATTTTTAGACAATAGATCTTGAAAATCTTATTTCAAGAAATCTTAGATAGGTTTCACTTGAAGATAAGTTTCACTTGTTCCACTGGCACATTTTTTTTTTTTTTTTGCTCAATTCAAGAATTTTTTTGTTTTGTTTTGCTTAATTCAAGGAAAAAAATCTGCCAATGGAACAAGTGAAAATTATCTTATTATAATCTGCAGTAGAAAAGCCCATGGTAAAATGTAGCTAGATGAGGTTAAATATATTTTTTATGGCTCTGGTTACATTTTTTTTTTTCATTTTCAAGTCAACAAATGGCTGTTTAGATTGTAAAGCTTGCACATCCATGGTGTAATGTAACACACACATCACCTTCTAAACTCACATGATTGGTCCAAACAAGTTCATGGAAACACGTGAAATTCACATTTTTTAGGCCTTTTTGGGGCTGGAGACTGTTTTAACATCTACTACATGTACATCAGAGCAATAAAAGGATTCATTTGACTAGATTTTAACCTGATAACTTCAAATCCAATAGTCACAGTTCAAAAAACATCCCTTCATCTTGTCCTGAGTCACTGATGCTTCTCCAGGTACAGTGTGTTAATAACATTGATTATAGCCACTTTAGAGAAGCCTAGAACTTAAACAACCCAGTTCTTTGTAAAGCTCGTTCTGCTCCTGACAAGTCTGAGTGGCTTCTATTAAAAACTACACAACTCACAGTGTAACTTCTGCCACAGTTTCAGCCTTTGAAAGTATCTGAGTTCATTTTTCATCATGTAAACTTAAATGTGTCTTTAAAAAAAGAGCTGATTATAGATGACACGACAACCTTCCCTTTAATATCCAGTTCTATAAGAAGTGCTTCTATGCTTCAGTTTGCGTCAGTCTTTAGTTCAAGGGTGTCAAACATGAGGCCCGTGGGCCAAAACCGGCCCACAAAAGAGTCCAATGAATCTGCAAGGTGCAAAAAAATTACACTGAAGATATTAATAGATAAAGATGTCAAACTCATTTGAGTTCAGGGGTCACATACAGATACATCCAGAATCTGATCTCAAGTGGATCAGACCAGTAAAATAATAGCATCATAACTTATAAATACTGACAACTCCTAATTATTTTCTTGTTTTAGAGCAAAAAAGTACATTTACATGATAAAAATGTTTACATTTACAAACTATCCTTTTACTAAAAAAGTGAATAATCCAAGTAACCATAAATAAACTGAAGTTTCTTAAGAAAAGGTGGAACTGTAACAATATTCTGCCTCTTACTAAATGTTTTGTGTCTTTGTAGATCCACTGTGATCTGTAAATTGTAACGCACATGTGGAAATGAGAAGCTGAGGCAGAACATAGTTAAAATTACACTTTTTTTTTTTTAAAGAAAATTGCATTTTTACTTTTTAGCACAAAAAAAGAGAACAATTTGGAGTTATTATTTACAGGCTATTATGCTATTATTTTACTGGTCCAGCCTGTTTCAGATCAAATTGGACTGAATGTGACCCCCAAACTAAAGCGAGTTTGACCCCCCTGCTTTAGTTCATCTAATGCTCACCTCCCTCAGAACAAAAGCATCAATAAGACTACGTTCAGACTGCAGGCAAATGTGACCCAAATCGGATTTTTTTGCCCATATGTGACCTGTATCCGATCTGTTAAAGACAGTTTGAACAGCAAAAATGTGATTTTTTTCAAATCTGACTTAGGCCTCTTTCATATGTGGTCCTAAATCCGTATCTGATATTTTTCAATCCGACTTCAGTCTGAACGGCCCAGGTCACATTTATCCGACCTTTATGTCACTGAAATGCGACAAACTTCACAATTCTGCTCTGATACGAGATGCCTGCATATTTACTTCCTGTGTGATCACGTATTACGTCAGGACCTCTTTTGCGTTCACCAAAAAAATCGGATTTCACCAAAAAATCTGAATTGTGCATTAATTCAATTCAATTCCACTATATTTATAGAGCTCATTTCATGCACAAGGCAGACTCAATGTGCTTCACAACAGGTATATCACATAAAATATGGATATGAAAGCAAACAACAGTCAAATAAAAAGTAGAAGAAGGGAATGAATTAATGTGCAGGGCATCCCCCATCCTTAGACCCTCCTTCTCGGCAGGGAAAAACTCCAAAAACTAAGTGGGAAAAAAGAAACCTTGGGGAGAACCAAAGTGAATGAGAGATCCACTCCCATGGACGGACAGGCTGTAGACCCATTAAGACCTGCTGTCTGAACGTAGCCTTAGTCTGAATGAGGTCTAAGTTCTGGCTCCAGTAAACTCACAACTGCTCGTGCCATTTTCCACATCTTTTTACAACACCACGAACCTAAACCCCAGATTCAAAACATCTCCTCGGTGAACTGGAGGTAAAAAATGCACGGCTTTTTCACACTCCGTGGTATTTCTCTGACATTTTCGCACTGGGAACATTTGTACCACAGGTGTGTGATATTCGGCGGCGTCATCCCCGGGAACGGGCTGCTCTTCTCATGCGGAGTGATGAAGATGTAAAGGAGTGGTGGAGCCCTTCACAACAGGTCCTAATTACCTCCCCTTAATGTCAACTATACACAGCATTCACGCTCATCATCTGGCTTCTTTGAAACATCTGCTACCGAAATATCTGAGAATCGGCAATCATGAGAAACAGTACAAAGAGCTTATTGGCCACATGTATGTCTAATTAAAATCCTTTCAGGCCTGCAGTGTGACAGTGCTGTTTATCCTGTCATGTCCCAGTCAGCTCCTCTCCTCTTAGCTCAATAGCCTCTATTTGGATCTGAATTTGCTTTTAGCACTAAACTGTCCTCTTTTCCACTTTTCCCCACAGGAGATGCATCACTCTGTTCATGGGGCAAAGTGTCAGCACTTCACTGACAACAGGAGCATTTCCACCGCAGGAACTTCAGGGAACATGTGGAGGGGGGGGGGGGGGGGGGGGTCTACAGGAACGTCCTCTCACTCGTCCCTCTCGGCTGCCGTGTTGGACCCACCGCCGATGTAATTAAAGGTAGGGTAGGAGATGTTTTCCTGGAGCATTTTTTATTATATTGCTTCAAATCCCCTTTACACCCCGATTGCAAACAATTAATTAATTGCTCTAACACAGGGATCTGCAAGCTTTACAATCTAAAGAGCCATTTTTGACTCGAAAACGAAGAAAAAATGTGACTGGAGCCATGAAAAAAAAAAATTAAACCCATCTACATTTTACCATGAAGTGGTTGTTCTTCTGTAGCCATTTTGTGATTTAACTTTGTATTTCCACTACAATAATGCAATGTTTGGTGCATTTATGAAATTACTAGGGCTGGGCAAGTTAACGCATTATTACCGCGTTAACGCATTCATTAAATAACGCCGACAATTTTTTTTTATCTCATGTTAACGCTGTTTTATTATTGTTCTGCCTTTCAAGCAAGTCTTAGTTGATTTATACACGCGGACTCTTATTTTGAAACTCATGCTTTTATTTTGCCGGTCCACATGCTGGTGCTGTGTGTACATGCAGCTGAGAGGAGAAAAGAGCGAACTTTACAAGTAATGCTGAATCAAACTGTGTGTAACTCCTGCAGTTCAATGCCTGTATGTATCATCATTCTGTTGTTTGCTAAATAATTTCACATGCAAATGTGCCGTTAGAAACATGTTTATGACGTTATTTTGGATGTGTTTATTACAATGTGTTATTAACATGTTTAAGCTAATTCATTTATGCTAGCAGTCAGAGATGGGTTGCTAATTCTTTATGCAGGCTCATGCTAAGTTTATGTAAATTCATTGGTTGTGTTTACGTATAATATGCCAGCCTTTGAACTAACCTTTACCCATTTACGATGTGAATGTTGTATTAGCAGTCATTTTATCTCGATGCTAACTTGAATGGGAAAATCCATAGACACGCTAATGATTGGCATTTACAGCTTAATTTAAGATTTAAAACGTCTTTTTATCCAGCAACAAAGGTTCATATCAGAGATATTTTATACTATTCATTCTTACAACTGAACATAAAATACTCACAGGCAAACGTTTTTGGGGCCATACAGACAGGGTGAAAGAAACGTGTCTGTTAGTTCATTCTTATGTCCAAACTGACTACAGGAACACCGCAATGACAAAACATAGGTTAGTGCAACTTATTCTGACCACCTCAGGGCCCCTTTTGCTTGCTTTTAACAACTAAATGTCACATATTATTGGGCTTATTAGTATTAGTACTGATTAGTGGGCTTAAGACTCCTGTCAGTCACTCACAACTGTAAATACACTGGTGGGGACATAAACGTGTAAAAGTAGTGGTTTTTTACATGAACATTTTCATTTTAAATGTCTTCAGATGGTGGGGTTGAGAAGGACACAGTGGTTTGGAAGCACTGACGTGCAATTATTTTTTTTTATCACCGGAGTACTTCCAGTCTGAAATATCACTGAAAGGCAATACACGTTGTTGATGCCGGCAACCCCCCCCCCCAAACAACTATAAGATTAATCACAGAAATCCATGCGATTAATCGCAATTAAAAATTGTAATCGCTGCCCACCACTAGAAATTACACAACTACAATAAAGAAACCATTCAAGATTTATGAAATTTTTTAGTGATGTATACTATTTTCAAAACAAAATTACATTGTTTAATGGATAAATAGTTCAATTTTCATATATATGGGCTGACTTTTAAACAGCAAAACTACTGACAAATGCAAATCGAGTATCTTGTATTAAGTTTGGCAAGAACATAATGTAGTGTGACATACATTTTTGTTTATACATTGTTGAAAAATTATTTTATTCTGTGTATAGCCTGCACATTTTTGCAGATGGACAATGTTAGAATTGATTTAAGTCTATAACAATGTTGAAAAGTAATGATTAATTCAGATAATTTCAAAAAGCTCATTTCATTTTTTGGCCAGGGGTGCCATATAGAGAGGCTAAAGAGCCATGTTTGGCTGTGGAGCCATAGGTTGCAGACCCCTGCTCTAACACAAAAAAAAAAAAAAATGTAGTCACCTGTGGAACGGGCAGGACTGAAAAAACACCATCCAATCATTTTAACCGGCCCATCGAAATGATTGAATGGTGATATGTCTATCAAATTCAACTGCCATTTGTCCCTCCCCCCTCCCCACTCTGGAGGCGTGGCTTCAGGGGGAAGTTAGAGGAAAGGGGTTTGGACTTTTGAATTGTGTATTTTCAAAATGTAGTGTGCTCCTACTGTTTTTCCATGATCTCCTACCCTACCTTTAATTGCGATCGTTACGTGACCGATTTGGCCGTAGAATGCAAGCAAGGACTGCACATCTACATCAATCCACTTCTTTCAATTGTAAAATCCATTGATTCTCTCGAAATCTACCACTTACTACAAGACTTCAGGCTCTGTCTTAGGCTGCCTGCTGGACTCCATCAGGGAGGTGGCGGACAGAAGGATGCAGCCAAGCTCACATCCATCATGGACAACGGGGGGGAGTAGACGTTCTGAGTAGCTCCTTCAGAACCAGACTTTTACTCCCCGAGTGCAAGACAGAGTGATTCCAGAGGTCAGTCCTCCCCACATCCATCAGACTCAAAAACAGTTCTCAGTAAGCCCCCCATATCACAACATATGCAACCACAATGTAAATATGCAAATAATATTTAATTTTAATTCTAACCAATTTTCTTATTTTTTGCTTTATATTTCATTTTTCACTCATTTGTGGTTTTTCTACCTGTCTTTTTCCATGCACTTACTTGTTGTATGTTGCTGCTGTTAACTATGGGATAAATAAAGTCATATCTTATCTTTAAAAATGCTGCTCGTTTCCTATCCTGCTCTGGGTCTACCCAATTAGCATCCAAGAAAGCTGTAAGCTCCGCCCAGTACCTACCCTGAAGCAGGGACTCAGTTCGACCCCATAAAGGTTCCTATAATTTGATCCTTGAGGGCAGTTCCTGCAGTAGAGACATGCATCGACCACCCTGTAAAACTACCTCGAAGTTCCTGCGGTGGAAAGGCTCCTAATGACAAAGTCCTTGGAGAAAGACACACTGTCATCTCCTGTATCTGACACCGTCAACTCCTGACACATAAATCAGTTTGTGTGGACAGAGCATCCTTGAAAAGTCAGGTGACAGTTCGTCTATCGGTGTACATTCGTTGCTGTAAGTGCAGAGCAGGTGTACGGGGCCGCAGTCTGCAGATCCCAACGGGGTTCCTGTCACTTACACTCCCTCCAAAGAGCCGTAACAGATCCCAGGAGTGGCTCATAATGGCATGCACAGCGAGTGACACAACGATACAACTGCTCAAGGACTTTTTGGAAATTAAGGTGATTAAAATCACCTATTACAGTGCCGAGAGCATCAGCAGATTGCGGTTTCTGAATCACTCTGATAATTGCGGCAGAGTTGGTGTCAGCCTCAGGGCGAAAGTGAACGATGACAAATAAGCGAACGCCCCCGAGGGCAGCGAGGACCGAGAGACCGAGGGAAGGAGTTCAATGTCAGGGGACGGACCGGATATCGTACAGTGACTTCAGAGCGTCATCTGCAATTAATACACGTATGGATGGTCAATCTGTTTGTACAATGTCACGGTCGCTTTAATGTAACAGTATGTTCAGAGTCAAGGGCACATTAAATCAAAGCTAACATACAAACACTGTGATAGAAATAGAATAAACACGGTCTCATGAGTCTGCTTAGTGGGTTATGAAGAAAAATGCTACAGATTAACGTAGCTGTTGTTGACTTTCACGTTGAATGTTTAACACAGAACCTCCTTCTGCTCGGAGCGGCTGAGCTTGAATCAAAAACACTGCCAAACTCCACAGCCATGTGGTCGCTGTGCATATGCTCCGTCGCCTAAAAGAGACTGATGGCTCAACTTTTTGTGATGCCAGTGCAGAATGAGCAGAATGCACATAAAACAGAATACGTTTGCATATTCATGCCTGCACGGGGCACTTTTTTAAAAAATTTAAATTGCAGCTTTTTGCAGTTACATAATTGCACAGCATGACATTGCGATTGCAGCAATTAGACTGTACCGATTTAATATAGATGCATGAGTGCTTCTCCTTTTTTTTTTTTTTCCACCATCACTTAGTCACTACTTCTCTTACTGGCCCTTAAGAATATGTTGTCCCTCTGATTTCTTGACAAGCTGTCATTGTCAAACCAGAAAGACAAAAGACATTATATGTATACAGTGTTCTTTTATTTTAACCAATGTAATCTCACAGACGTCGGGGAATGACTCATATGCAGCTGATTACAGTGGATGAGTGGAGGATGAGCTGCAGGAGGATGCTGTGCTGTAGCATGTGTCTCAGCGCCTACAGGCTTTAATTCTCTAATCCTGACTCAATGTCCTCTTTACTTGTTGTCGGGGTCTTTTCTTAAAAGCACAAGGTGAACAAAGATCTTTCACACTCAAATAGAATACTCAAAGCTTCGACTACTTCCATCCTTCTCTGTGCATCTGTTCCTCCTCTTCATTCTGTCCAACAACAGCAGCTCAGTCCCAGTGTCCGAGCGAGTCGCTAACGCAGAGTTTGGCATGCATTCCACATAAATCAGCAGAAGCTGGAGTTGTCTTACTGTGAAATCGGAAAAGGGCCTAAAGACTCCCTCAGAGACTGCTTAAGCCCTTTCTGCAAACTTTACTGAGGTTTGCTTAAGGGAATTACCCACAATGCACAGTATTCCGAGGCTTCAACTGCAGATGACCGTTACGTAGGTGCAGAAATAGTTGGCAACGGCAAAGCAACAAAACAAGCAAACACGGAGAGTTTTCAGTCACATGTGACATACCTAGAGCTGCACATGAACGTCACATGACCTGAGTGTGATAAGCAGTGAAGAGGAAGAGATTGAAGCCGATCGTGTTCCTTCACATCATGTCTTTTATAGGGTCGTGCAGTATGAAGTATGACATTAACCCATACAGACCCAAACATCCACTGCCCATCAAAAGCATATACTGATCTACAATGTTCAGTACTGTTAAAATTGCACTTATTTGTCTTCAGAAATTTCAGGCTGTTCATCATATTCATGTTTTTTAAAGGGGTCATATTTTTGCTAAACCCACTTTTATTAGTCTTTGGTAGTCTTTAGTCTGTGTATTGTGTCCTATTGTTTTATGCATATTTACGGTATTTGACTAAACTTTCTATTTTAGAATTTAATCATACTTTTAGATGTAAAGCACTTTGGTCTTCTTCATGTTGTAAAGCGCTATATAAATAAACTTTGATTAATTCATTCATTTATTTGTGTATTTGGACCCTAATAGTTCATAATGTTTGAATTTGAACCCTCCAGGTACTGCAAAGCTATTTTCATATTCATTTTGGAAAAAATCAAGTGGATTTCGACAACTGTTTTAATTCCTTCTTAATTTGTTACCTTTTATAACTAGTTACTTCACCACATTTGCACATATAAGGTCAAGACTTCCGACGAACATTTCTCAGAGTACGCCATAATTGTTTATCAGCAGCAGTAGTTATAGTAAAAACTGAAAATATGTCCAAACTTCGAGATGATTACCTAAAATGTTCAGTTGTTGGTTGTATTAACGAACACAAGTGGCTGACTGGGACAGAAAGCACGGTCAACAACCCAAAGGGGGTGGGGTCATGTGCATTTAAAGGGCCAGCGCTCAAAACGACCTTTCTGGTGTCATTCCTCAGAAATAGGGTTGAAGATGGACCTGTGGAGTTGAATTAATTAAGAATTCAGACCCAAGCATAGCATTTACAGTTTATGGAGACCACAGGGACATGTTTTAAAATGCACAATTCCATTAAAAAAAAAACCAAAATATCACTCCTTTAAATGAGTTTGTAGATGATTTTCCGATTATTTTCACTCTAAAACATAGAAAAAAGTTTGGAGTTGATGTTAATATATACAGGAACATATATTTTTAATAGTCTGGATCCCTGTACACATCCATTCACTGTATAAAAACTCCAATTTGCACTGTGTACTAAAATATTAATCCTGTTGCTGTCGATTCTGAAAAGAAAAAAAAACAACTAAACTTGTCTCTAGTCGGATGTGTGACTGGGTTTATGTTGTTTTGGGTTCATGTTGAAATTGTATGTTGTGAGCAAAGAAAATAAGAAGCCAAATTCCTTGTATGTGTTCACATGCTTGGCCAATACAGCTGATTCTGATTGTAATTCTAGGTTATTATGTTATTATTTTACTGGTCTGGTCCACTTGAGATCACATTGTCCCCTGAGCTAAAATGAGTTTGACACCCCTGGATTGGGTTTTTATTTCCAGACCTTCTTTCTGATTAAACTGGGTGTATAAAACATGAGCTTCACACTTTACTGATCACAAACTTCCCTCGTCCCCAGGTAAAGTGATTTAACAAAGTGCTGTTCTGTTCCTCGGACTGCATTTGTAAACCCAGACCCCCCCCCACTCTGGTTTGGGCTGGACACAGTGGGACTTGTCAAATAGTGCCCTGCCTGCCCACGGTTCATTCAGCCCCTCTGTAATGTAACCCCCCCTCCCTCAGCCTCCACAACTCCTCACTTCCTCTACCTGACTCCACATCTAGTTAGTCCACCCCCCACCCCCCACCATGAGCAGGGCAGTAGCCTGTAGACACAAGCCGCCCCCACGGTCCACTCTGCTGAAGGAGACGGAGGCACAGGGACTGCTAATGAACCCAACTGCCATCCGTGGCGTTTCAAGAGCAGCAGAGCATGCATCTGATTAATCTTTGTCCTAATTAGAACGAACAATTAACCTCCCTGCCACAGAGCTCTGGAGCCTGATGACTCTGCATGAGCTGCAGCCCCCCCCCCCCCTGTACAGTAAATGAGAGCAGGGTGACAATATGTCCCCATAATGCAACTTTCTGTGTTTTCAGAACAACCAATTAATACTCACTAATAGTGCAGAGCAAACTGTATGATCATGTGGCCGAGAGCTTCTATCCTTTTTCTGCTTTTCATTTCAGAAGAGCTGCATTTTCTCCCCTTTTAATTCAACGTCGGCGGAGGCACAGATGAGCTTCATAATAAATTATGTGTTCGAGGCAAAGTAGAAAAGGGGAAAAAAAAAATCCAATCTTCATTAACATGATGATACTCCCCGGTGCAAAAACCCTGGAGGACATACTTGTTCACTCACTGGCTGGACGGTTTACCCATGCACTGCCTACTGATCTGAAATATTTGGAATGCTTCAGCTGTTACCGCCAATGTGTCCTCACTGCAAAACAAATATGCAACCGCTGAGGGTTGGAAGTGAAGATAGCATCAGATCAGTAGTAGAGTGAAAGACTGTCCAGGAAGTCTGACTCAGTATGTGCAACAGCCAAGGTTCAGGCTTTCATCTGCAAAACTCAACCCACTTAACCTACAAAGACTCAGCACTATTTCTGTGGCAATTACAAAAATGAATATTTCTCTCTATTTGACCTTTCTTAAGTCTTTTATCACCACATATCACGAAACTGTCCTTTGCATTTTGCTTTTTTGAAGTGAAAATCAGTTATTTTCCTATATTTAATTTTCTGATTATGCAGATGTTCATAAAAGCTCAGATTGAAGTTGAAGATTATTAGGTCAGAAATACAAAAAAACTGAAGAAAATGTGACTTTATCAGCAAATCTATCATTAACTGAACATAAACTCAGTGTCTCCATCCACTGTCATTGATCCAACTCCATGGGTTTTACAGGTGAATTAATGTTGTAGAAGATGACATTTTGTTGCCTATTTCATACTTTTTTCCTTCAATTTTATTATGTTTGTGGCATATTTTGCTAATGTTACTAATTATTTTGTTGATTTCTTATACATTTTTGTTTGTTTCATTAATTACGTT
The DNA here is from genome assembly GCF_902148855.1 of Sphaeramia orbicularis. Classification (NCBI taxonomy): domain Eukaryota; kingdom Metazoa; phylum Chordata; class Actinopteri; order Kurtiformes; family Apogonidae; genus Sphaeramia; species Sphaeramia orbicularis. The sequence goes on from NC_043972.1 coordinate 7,760,147, forward strand.
GCCTCTTTTTGTCCATTTTGTTGATTTTTTTTTTTTAACTTTAAGTTCATTTTTTGCTTATTTTTTCCACATTATTTATTATATTGTAGGGATTTTTTTTATTCATTTTTGTTCATTTTTTTCCACTGTCATTGTTAAAACTCCATGTATATATACCGACTTTATGATTGTATTCTGTTTTTGCAGCTGTATTCTCATGTATTGTGTGTCTTGTGTTATATGTTAAGTGTTTGACAATGTTTGTAAATTGACATTTAAATTAAGTTTAAAAAAAACAACAACAACAAACAAACTTGTGAATCAATGTTATAGAAGACGACTGTTTCCACGGTAACAACGGAGCCTCTGAACGTCCAAATGGATCATATCTGATGACCATGAAAAAATGAATAACTGTATTTTACACCAATTATTTACATGTATTGATAGAATTTGTGGATCAACAGGTATTAAATAGTTTAGATCAATAGATGGTTTTGGTCGGTGATGGATGTTTGGGTCTTTATTGGTTAATACAAAACCTCTGCCTTAGTTTCCAACCTCAGTAGTAAACATCAGACAGAGGGTTTAACCCACAAAAACACTCCAGATCTCTGCTGTGTTTGCTCTGACTCCAACAGGCGGCTCAGCTGTTCATGCCTCACTCGGTCAAACATTTCTCTCCACTCTCAAAAACAGAGGTACGAGATCAGAACATTTATGTACCTATAAGTACATTTTGTTTTTTTAGAATGTTCTCTCAAAAGTACAATATTGGTCTTTAGGAGGCCAGAATTGCACCTTTAGACTATGAAAAAGGGTACAAAGTTATGTAAAGTACAAATGTGTACTATAAGGTACCCTGCAGCATAAAAAAAATATGTGTAGACCATGAGAATAGGCTATAGGCTAGGAGAACTGAACAGAAGGACGAATTATAGTTCAAACATTAGGCTTAGCACATTTATTACATATCATACTGTAATTACTCTATATTATATTTAATAATAATTTGTGTTTTAATTTAACAGCCCAATTAGCTCAATGATAATAGCCTAATGATTTATTTAGCTTATTAGAACCTCTGATTATTGCCATAATCTTTTTTTCTCAATTAGGCCACCGGTTCAAACTTTAAACATCATGGCATTATCAACTATATGAGAGTTTTCTTTCTATGTGAAGTACTTAAGGTACAAAAATGGACCATTTCAAAAGGGTACAGAAATGTCTCTCAAAAAAGTACACCTCCAGGGACAAGCATTTGTACCCAGGCACGTGCACACATAGGGCCCAAAGGGGGCTTGAGCCCCTGCCCTTTTTGCCTCGTAGAAAAAGTGCCCTTTTTACTTTTAAAAGAAAACGGCTGTATAAAAAGGCCACGGTTATCTACCGTACGCATTTCCTTATAATAGCGCGTCATGGTATTGTATGTGTGTTGAGTCTGATGCCGTTTCTCTGTCCACTGTCTCTCACTAAGGGGCGGGGCTTCCCTATGCTGCACGCTCACATGCATGTACGGAGAGAGAGAGAGAGAGAGAGAGAGAGAGAGAGAGAGAGAGAGATACAAGCCTTGGTCACATCTCCACTCTATGTGTAGTTAGTGCACAGATGAGACGGGACAGTGGATTGACTTCAACCTTTGTGGTTTATCAAGCCCCCCCCCCCTAACATTACTTGAATGTACTGAATCACAGCAGAAACAGGAGGAATCATTCACTCTGCTTGATTTTACTGACAATTTACATTTGTTTCTCGATATTGACTTTCTTTTTCCTTTGCGTTGTGAATGTTTCTCCAGTAGGACCAGGGAACTCCGACAGCAGTCACAGTAGGACTGGTTTATGTGGAGCCTGGACTGTTTTTTTTAAATGAAAGCTGCATTCATGTGCACCTTGGGAAAAATATCATATTAGCCTTAGCTTACCAGTTCGGAAGTTATGACTTGGTTTTGGGGAGTTGGGAAATTGTTGTAGTTTATTGTGTAGCTAATCTCAGGTCTCAGACTATGTTAGCTATGCTACGTCAACAACAAATCATGTAGATCAACATGTTGACTGCGGTCCTGTAGGCATGCAGGCTGAACTACAGACTAAACAGGACTGTTTTTCTAGTATTTATTTCTATATTTTTGTTAATGTTCAATGTTTCACAGTTGAATGTTCATGTGGTACAATCTTTATCTTCAACAATATATAGCCTGATAACACTGGTCAACAACAAATTTATTGTTCAAGTTTTTTGAGCTGATTTAGGATAATTTTGGTGCTGAATCCAAAAATCACATTAATTTTGCTCAATCAGGTCAACTTTCTGAACTATGCTACATATTGGCTTTTTAACATTTTTGCTTACATTTATGGGCATTTTCACATCATATGATACAAAATTCTTTCATATTTCTTGCAATAAACGAGTTCTGAAGATTTTACTTTTGCCAATTTATGATTAATGGGTTTTTTAATATTACAGGTGAATGAAATGGCTTCGACTAGAAGATCTTGCAAAAATAAGCCTGACGTATTCTGCTCCATCTGCGGTAAATACACCATTGTACCTAACAGGAATCAAGTCACAAGTTTCATAAAGTGTGCTTACCAATCTTATTTTGGTATTAATGTAATTAAATGTAATCAATTTTGTGAGAAGATCAAACTTTTCAAAATCAAATTAGCAAAAAAACCTGACCTGATTGAGAAAAACAGATGTCATTTTTGGATTTCGCGGTGCAAAATGGTCCTAATTCAGCTGAAAAAACCTAGACAACTTGCAAAAAACATTTTTTTGTAACCCAGTGTAATAAGCCAATGTTTTATTGCTTTTTAGAATTGCAGCTGAATCGCGTGTCCTCCAAACTTCAGTATTATGATCCATTTTGACAATAATTTGATGACACAAGAGAAACAGCAACTGCATCACTCACAGCTACACAATATACACAGCTATGTTGTTGTTGTTATCTATGGCTACTTTATTAATTTTACATTAAGCCACATATTGTGTTATTAAGGCCTGAAAAAAATGTGGCACACACATACAGGGGTTGGACAAAATAATGGAAACACCTTCACCTCAAGATGATAATGCCCCAATCCATACAGCTAGAATTGTTAAAGAATGGCATGAGGAACATTCTAATGAAGTTGAGCATCTCGTATGTCCGGCACAGTCCTCAGACCTCAACATTATTGAGCATTTATGGTCAGTTTTAGAGATTCAAGTAAGACGTCGATTTCCTAAAAGAGTTGGAGGGTATTCTAACTGAAGAATGGCTTAAAATTCCTTTGGAAACAATTCACAAGTTGTATGAATCAATACCTCGGAGAACTGAGGCTGTAATTGCCGCAAAAGGCGGACCTACACCATATTAAATTATATTTTGTTGATTTTTACCTCCGCTAAGGAGGTTACGTTTTTGCCAGGGTTTGTTTGTTTGTTTGTCTGTCCGTTAGTGTGCAACATAACTCAAAAAGTTATGGACAGATTTTGATGAAATTTTCAGGGTTTGTTGGAAATGGGATAAGGAAGAAATGATTAACTTTTGGGGGTGATCCGGAAGAAATCCTGGATTCTGGATCACTTTGAAATTTTCGTTAACATTGTGGTAAATGGGGCCAAAATTTTCGTTTCCCAATATCTCGCTTAATTATTGACCAAAACTCATGAAATTTAACTCAGGAATTGACAATGGGGTCCTCTATCACATTTCAAAGGCTGATCTGGATCTGATCCAAAAGGCGGATTTTATCTCAATTTCTATAAAAAATGGGGGTGCCCTTACTTTTTGGTCTATTGTGCCTTTAATATTAAAGGTAGAAATTTCTGACAAGCGCCATCGTGTAGCTCAGTCAGTTCTGCATCAGGAGTATGCCACCGGATTTCATGTAGCTTTAATACTTAAGGACCTAGATCCAGAAGAAAACCGCCATTACGTGAAATGTGATTTTCGTGAATAACTACTGTACTAATAAGGATATAATTATGAATCCAGTTGCTAATGGTATGTTTTCATGGTCAAGGAATCTGAAAATATAGGTAAAATAAATATGGGACTAATATTTATGGTGGAAATCACAATATGGGGGAATTGTGCAAATCTCATACAATTTGACTCAGGGATTTACAATGGGGTGTTCTATCAAATGGCAAAGACTGATCCGGATCTGATCCAGATTGCGGATTTTATCACAATTTATATAAGTGTTCTATCAAATCGCAAAGACTGATCCAGATCTTTTTAAAAAATAAATGTAGGATTTGTATCACCGATTATGTGGGGAATTTTTGCGCTTGGCGGAGGTCTACGCTCTCCGAGTGCTTTTCTAGTTTAAGGTGTTTCCATTATTTTGTCCAACCCCTGTACTGAATGCCCTTTTGTGACTTGGAGCCCCTGCCCCTCTATAATCCTGTGCACGCCCCTGCTTGTACCCTTTTAAGCACAAGCTGGTACCTCTGTTTTTGAGAGTGTGCGTTGGAGTTTAACTTAAGTCTTGTGCAACGACATATTTCTCACCGGTTTTTGGTTTGTCAGTGCAAGAGGATTTCAGATGCAAAAATGTGTTGCAACAAACCCAACCTCCGTCTACAACTTACTCCATGAGCTTCGGCACGAAACTTGACGACCGCAGCGGAAACAGCGCAAAAAACTTCACACCCACTCCACAAACTTATCCATAACTCATTTCTGGGTTGAGTACTTTAGTGTAAGACCTAAACAGCCCCCACCAGGCCGCTGAAGACGCCAAATGGTGCGGGGTTTGGAGCGGGTCTGGAGGGGAAGGTGTGCGTAAAAGGACCGCGGACGTCGAACCCACTTTGCGTTAAAGGATCAAAGCTGCGGAGTCGTTGTGCGTCAGACCAACCTGTTTGGCTGTGGACGGTGTTGTGATCGTGGACTGTCCCCGCGTGGTGCTGCTGGATTTGGACGGGTTCCAGTCCGGGTCCAGGCCACAGTCTTTGGGACAGGGCTCTGACAGCTCTGGCGCTGCCGCCCGTGAACGAATAAATATAATCCATGACACACGACTGGCGCAAAAGTTCAAGCGTTAAAGCGAACAGTCAAGTTTTCAGAGAGTTGCAAAAGCTGCGGTCATTGCGCAGGACGTGAATAGTAGTGGGTTCCAACTTGTGCCCGACACTCGCATTCCGAAACAGGAACTATTTGTAATACGTCGACAAGTGCAAACATTTTGCCCCTAGTGGAGCAGAAGTGCGCAATGCAACTGCAGCTGAAGGGCCAGGACGGACACTTTTGACGCCCACATCAGTCCTCAAACACTTAACAGAGACCTGCAGGGATGAACCCACCTCTAATGAACAAGAAAATATGAAGACCTGGACCCTTTTATATGTTATTGAAGAAATACAAGGAGTTTTCCTAACCATTTAACCCTTTCATGCATAGTGGTCACAACAGTGGACAGTTATTCTCCAGCTTTACTCTTGTATATTCATGGGTTTTGTTGTTTTAGTTCCATATCAACCAACACAGTGCAAGTTGTCTAGGTTTTTTCAACTGAATTAGGACCATTTTGCACCGCTAAATCAAAAAATGGCATCTGTTTTTCACAATCAGGTCAGTTTTTTTTTTTTTTTTTTTGCTAATTTGATTTTGAAAAATTTGATCTTCTCACAAAATTGATTACATTTTTGTGACTTTATCAGTTGATTTTTTATATACAGGGTGGGGAAGCAAAATTTACAATGAACATTTAGTTGTTTTTTTCTCAGCAGGCACCACGTCAATTGTTTTGAAGCCAAATATATATTGATGTCATAATCATACCTAACACTATTATCCATACCTTTTCAGAAACTTTTGCCCATATGAGTAATCAGGAAAGCAAACGTCAAAGAGTGTGTGATTTGCTGAATGCACTCGTCACACCAAAGGAGATTTCAAAAATAGTTGGAGTGTCCATAAAGACTGTTTATAATGGAAAGAAGAGAATGACTATGAGCAAAACTATTACGAGAAAGTCTGGAAGATACTATTAAAGAAGAATGGGAGAAGTTGTCACCCGAATATTTGAGGAACACTTCAGGAAGCGTGTGAAGGCAGTTATTGAGAAAGAAGGAGGACACATAGAATAAAAACATTTTCTATAATGTAAATTTTCTTGTGGCAAATAAATTCTCATGACTTTCAATAAACTAATTGGTCATACACTGTCTTTCAATCCCTGCCTCAAAATACTGTAAATTTTGCTTCCCCACCCTGTAGTTCTCACCCAAAATAGGTTTTAAGAGAAAAAAAATCATTTTCTAACAGGATTCCTGATAGGTACAATGGTGTATTCACTGCAGATGTACAGTCTACTCTCGTTAAACCGCCCGCCGTTATACCGCCATTTTCACTCACCGCCAACCAAAACCATTGCACAAAAATCCCCAATGCGTTATTCCATTAGCTACCGCCATTTCCGCCTATCGCCATCCGCCAGCCCAGTTCCATGCACAAACAACACTTATACCATTGATTTCCCGACCGTTATACCGCCAGCGTGATTGCCATCGAGTACACATAAATTTTAACAATACACTGAAACAAACGCGCCAGACGCTGATCGCGACAAGCTATGAGCAGGTCTACGGAACGGCCACCGTTCATTTATCGCAGAACACTCAGTAGGTCAGGATGTCGGGAAGAGGACGTGGGATTAAGCCAAAGCCTCAAGATGATGGGGTGTCATTTCCCGACACGGTATAATAATGCTTAAAATGTTTCCCCACTTTAAATGATCCCTTACAACATAACAGAATCAAGATTTATTTAGAAACGCAATTAACGGTTAACGGAGGCAGCATAGACATCATAAAGTAAAGACGTGCACATTATGGACGCAACCCGTTGTAACGCCATTTTCGCTATACCGCCAATTTGGCCGTGAACGGAAGTTGGCGGTATAACGAGAGTAGACTGTAGCAGAATACGTCAGGCTTATTTTTGCAAGATCTTCTAGTCAAAGCCATTTCATTCACCTGTAATATTAAAAAAACCATTCATCATAAATTGGCAAAAGTAAAATCTTCAGAACTCGTTTATTGCAAGAAATATGAAAGAATTTTGTATCATATGATGTGAAAATGCCCATAAATGTAAGCAAAAATGTTTAAAAAAAAAAAGTCAATATGTAGCATAGTTCAGAAAGTTGACCTGATTGAGCAAAATTAATGTGATTTTTGGATTCAGCACACGAAAATTATCCTAAATCAGCTCAAAAAACTTAAACAATAAATTTGTTGTTGACCAGTGTAATCGACAATAATCTCGGACAGACAGACAGAAAGATGGACAGAATTCCTGGTATTATTATATCCCCCACCCTGCAAACACAACGAAGCTAAAGTTAGCCTGAGACGTTTGCACTGTACTGTACATTTAGCCAACATTCATTTGCAAATACCCATCATAAAAAAGTTTTACATAAAGCTGATAAAGTCCCATTGCACTTGTCACTGTGAAGCTGCATCATGGAGCAAGTGAAGGATCTGCTTTAGACATTATAAAACTAAATACTGCTTTATTTATGTGGAACTGAACTAAACTACATGAGGGTTCGATCAAGCTGTAACACATGGACACATTTAGTGTTCAACAGTCTCTGTCATGTAAGCAGAGTAACTTGTATGCATGTATTATACATATTTGAGTAGGTATTTATAAGTACTTTAACCCTTTCATGCATAGTGGTCACTCCAGTGGACAGTTACTCTACAGCTTTACTCTTGTATATTCATGGGTTTTGTTGTTTTAGTTCCATATCAACCAACACAGTGGACACTTATGCATCATCTCATAAACTGCAATTCATACCATTATTGTAACTTTGCTGTTCTTGATTGGTTCTTGAGTGGAAATCAATTGTTAATATTTATTTTTTTGCATATTACCTCCATGAAGTGAGTAATAACTAGTATTAGAATATGTTAAAATGTGAGAAAACATCAGATTAGCTGCATTAAACATGGTTTCATTTCACTGTTTTCATATCACTGTATGATATTGGGTTTTAAATACATGTTTCTTTGGTTCAAGAATAAAATTCATGGTGTAGCTGAGTGGACATTTTTGTAACTCCATAAAAAACAGGTTGATTAAAAAAAAATTCAATCACATTGTTTGTTTTTTTTTTCATGCCTAAAGAGGAATAAAAACACTCAGGAAAAAAAATCTTGATTAAGGTTCTCATAATTCATGCATGAAAAGGTTAACATTGTGTATTAACTAAATTTGGGGACATAAAATTTTTAGATGAAAAATGTCTAATTACTGCTCGGTAATACGTGGACTTGAAACGGATGTCCATTTTTTTAAGCTTTATGCAAACATTCAACACATGCCGTTCTCGACAGAAACTGATATCAAGTAAAACAAAACCTTCTAGATATTATGTTCAACTATGCTGAAAATCAATTCTGGAGTACAATACTGAAAAGTTTCTGTTTTAATGACATGAGAATGCAGTAACACATGGACAGGCTGCTATAGTAACACATGGATGACTCTTTACCATTGCATGCATCAGCCAAAATGTTTCAAAAGATCATCATTTTCTGAAAGTTTCAAATATCTTAATTATAAGTAATTTGAAAATAATAAATTGCTATTTTTGTGGTAACACATGGACAGGGCCTTTTAAGCAACTATGTTCAAACTCATAAATATCAATAATATTCACAAAATAATGAAAATCTAATACTTGAAACTTAATCTATATAATCAAAAGACTGAATACATTTTTAAGTTATATTTTTTAGCGTCAAATTCCAGCGACGGTATAAAAATTACAATCAATAAAATCAGTTGTAACTTTTCTTCTACAAGTGGTATTTTAAAAAGGATAACAGTTCCATTAAATAGAGATCTTCAGCTGAAAAATAAAATTGCCCACTTGATAAATGATGTGTGCAATTTACTTTTTCATGTTGATGTTCACTTTCGCTTGATCGGAACTAGACCTGAACTAGACCTGGCACCGTATCCCTTAAAATAAGGTTCAGAAATTTCATCCAGCCAGTTGCTCATGAGAAACAAAAGAAAGCAAATTGCAAAGGTCTTTATACTTAAAATAATAGTCATGACTAAATGAACCTAAAAATCTTTACAAATAAATAAATAAGTGTATGTATAGATGCAGCCCAGCTCAGCCCACATCCGTTTCCAGACAGTTGCTAGGATATTTCACAGCCATCAAATGCAGGGCTTTATGGACCCCCAGAGAATGACATCCATCTGACTCCCACCATAATAACATTCTAATAAATTGAGACTTTCACATTCTGAGCCAAAGTACACTTCTGTGCCCGCATGCGACTCAAGGGGAAAAGTGAGAACTCCTAGACCTGTGACATATAAGTGTCTGCTCGTCTAGTGGGGGCTTGAAGAAGATGGCATTTACGGTGGGTAAATGAATGTGGAAAAAGGGAAAAAACCAACAGACCTGAACAGAGTGTAATAATTGGGCAGCCGGCTCAGGTAGTCTCCTGGAAAGCCGGCGATGCATTATTCATTTATGGGTAAAGCTGTGGCGAGACAGGACTGAGGACTATGAAGAAATCCTGTAATGTTTGTGATGAATTAGAGAATGAGCGACTTTGGCTCCATTTGTTCCATCCTTCACTTCAGAAACGGTAAAGAGGGAGGATTCTCTCCCAGAGCTGTAATCTGACAGGACACAGACCTGCCTTCCTGCCTGGTAACTGGAGGTGGGCTGAGATGGAAACAGCTGTGTTAACAGAGACAGGAAGGGCCAGATTCAACACTGAGGCTGCTCCATCTGCTGGATGCATGAGGTACTGCAGCCTGTCATGACAACAACAACAGCAGCAGAACAGAAGTGTACATGTCGCATATTAGTCATCAAAAACGGTTTAATCTATTTTTTTTTTTTTTTTAATATATAGGGTGTTTTCTTCTTTTTACCCAACGATGCCAGAATACAACTCAATTCTGCACAAACTGGTGGCAAAGCATAATTTATTATATCACTGGGCCACAATTTGTTAGAAATTATTTGCCTAACAAATTAAATGTGCTAAATGTTATGTATTTTAATAAGATTAATTAGAAAACAAATGACAAAAGTGCTGGTTTGCTGATGTTTTCAAGGTTCACTACACATATATATTGGTTTATGTATAGTTATATAATAGATTTATAAATCTTATACTAGAAAGAACCTGTAAAGTGAATGTATTGTCATGTGCAGACAGTGTTTTGAAGCAGATCTGGTAGATCTGAGACAAATATTCCTTTGCAGTTGAACCCATTCTCTCGTTAGTTCTCAAATTTCCCATTTTGACCCAAGACTGTATCTTGGAAACTTCAGAACCAGCATTTTTTACTTGATTTCTCTTTATCAGTGACTCACATGTAGTAAAATTTCACTACTTTTCGTGGGAAAAATTACTAAACCACTCCTGTTTTCTTCACCTTCTTGTTCATTTTAATGCCTGGTACAACTAAATGTATATTTGTTTGCACAAATACAATAATAACAACAAAAATAGCTCATAACAGTTTAATTTTAGAGCTGATATCTAGCCAGTTTCCATGGTTTTCTTGATAATAACCAAAATCACTTCAGTTCTTACATCAATATCTATGGCATTGTACTGACAAAAACAGTGGTTTTAGGCATTCCATGTTTTATTTTCTGTCTATTTTAGTCACGTGATACACACAGGAGTTAGTTCTTGATTGCATAACTATTGTTTTTGACTAGTTTTGATGGTCTAATAATTTTTTCCGCAACTGTAGTTGTAGACCAGTGTAGTTATTATTGGTAATTTTCCTGATAATCAGTCATAAGTGTATAGTTGAGTAAATTAAATGCCAGAAAGTAGTAAAAGTCCTCAGTTAAAAGCTAAATGATGCTTTCAAAAATACACTGCATTTATTTTGATTGATATTTCAGTTGCAATGTGAGTCATAACTGTAGCAGGAGTGAGATGTTTGCATTTTATTTTCAATTTATTCAATAGAAACAACTTTAAAATATGTTTTTTTACTGGAGTCTATACCAAACAAACATGATCCCTTATATCTGAGGAATGATTTTAAGGCTGAAGTATTTCTACAGCACTGCAGTTCATTACATATAATGGTATAACACATTTTATTTTTATTGAAAATTTGAAGTTTCTCCTACTTGGATATTGTGAATAACTGATTTTTACTGGTTGACGGTACAAGACTCTCAAAAGATATTCAATTTAAAGCGACCATAAATCAGTGGTTCCCAACCTTTTTTGGCTCGTGACCCCATTTTAAAATCACAAATTTCTGGTGACCCCAGATATTCCAAACAGAGACATTTTTCTCTTGGAGATGTCTTAGCGGGGCCAGGCGGGTGAAGAAATCTTTGCATTCTCTGTTCGGTCCAGTTTTGACTGTATTTGGCAGGTTGAAGAGTAATTAACGTATGCGGTCACATGATGGGGTCAGTCAAGATATGCCCTCTCAGATATTATATCCTGGATTTTATTTGAACTTGATTTTTATTAGCAAAAATGTGTGGTCTTTTAATTATAATGAAATATATATTGAATCATTAAAAAATATTTTTTATAAGTAATTTATTTTAAAAAAAAATTTATCAATTACTAGAAATTTCAGGTGAATAAATAAATAATGAATTCCAGGCGACCCCGCGTGGGGTCCCGACCCCAAGGTTGAAAAACACTGCCTTAAAGGTAGGGTAAGAGATATTTTCCTGGAGCATTTTTTACTAAATTGCTTAAAATCCCCTTCACACCCTGATTGCAACCAATTAATTAAATACTCTAACATGAAAGTAAAAAATTTTAGTCACCTGTGGAACAGACAGGACTGAAAAAACACCATCCAATCATTTTAACCGGCCCATCAAAATGATTGAATGGTGATATGTCTATCAAATTCAACTGCCATTTGTCCCTCCCCCCTCTGCTAGTACAATCCGGTACTCCGGTTAAGACTTTTGAATTGTGTATTTTCATGTTTTTCCAGGATCTCCTACCCCACCTTTAATCAGAAAAAGCAGAATATTTAACCAGTGTGTTTGCTTTTCTGTGCCGTTTCATGGAGTTTTGTCAACAGCCGTGACACTGATGTACGAGACTGTGGATGAATCTGCAGCCGGAGGTTTCCATTTGTCCCTGTGTTTCTGTCTGACCTTGCACCGGGCCCCGCTGGTCCACTTGGCACTCGGACAGTGTATCTAGACGGGTCTCCGACTGGCCCAGCGCCACCCCATAAGGCCTCGTAGCTGCGTGATATACTGCGCTGGTGCACAGCTGCCCAGAGCGCTCATCAAATCATCCATGACATGTTCTGAGGGAGCTGACAGAGCGGCTCGCAGACTCTCAGGTTGGGAGATAAACCCTGTCTCACTATAGACTGGATGCACTTAGAGAGGACTATTTTCTCTAAGAACTCCTTCAGTCTCTAATTAGGCTTCAGTGTGACCAAAGAGGCAAAATGAAACAATTCCCTGTGAGCTCATCCAACAACATGAGCCTCATTGCATGGGAATTATGTAAGTTACTTTGTTCTACTTAAGCTACCATGTTTGATGTAGTCTGTTTTTCTTTTTTTTTTAGGTGATTTAACCCTTAAAGACCCAGTGCTACTTATGTGGTAGTCCCCCCCCTGGATTTTTCCTCTATATTTAACTTTTAAGTGATTTATCATCATTTATTATAATATTATCCTATGTATTTATCTTTTGTCAATGAACATCATGAATTTTCCTACATTTAATTCCCTGATCATGTAGATGTTCATAAAAGCTCAGAGTAAAGTTGAGGGTTATTATAACAGAAACAGAGAAAACTGAAGACAAAGTGACTTTTCCAGTAAAATATAACATCAACTGAACATAAACCCAGTGTGTCCATCCACTGTCATTGATCCAACTCCATGGGTTTTACTGGTGAATCAGTGTTGCAGAAGATGACTTTTTTTTTGCCTATTTAATTCTTTTTTTTCTAAAATTTTATTCAGTTTGTGGCATATTTTGTAAATGTTACTTATTACTGTGTTGATTTTTCTTCATTTTATTAATTACTTTGCTTATCTTTGTCCATTTTGTTGCTTGTATTATTATCTATTTATTTATTTATTTTAAATTTATTTTAGTACATTTTTTGTTTGTTTTTTTTTGTTTTTACATTACTTATTATTTTGTAGGGGTTTTCAAATTCATTTTTGCTAATTTTATCCACTGTCATTAGTTAATCTCCATGGGTTTTACTGGTGAATCAGTGTTGTAGAAGATGATTGTGTTTCCACTGTAACTACAGCAGCTCTGAACATTCAAATGGATCATATCTGATGACCATGAAAAGATGACAAACTGTATTTTACACCAATTATTAACATGTATTCATAGGATTAATGGATCAGAAGTTATTAAACATTTTACATCAGCAGATGGTTTTGGTCGATGGTGGATGTTTGGGTCTTTATGGGTTAAGAGACTTAGAAGTTAGTTCGTTATGTTCTTCCAAATTTTTGTAATTATATGGAGCAGATGTGCCATTAAACAGTCAACTCCTTGTAATATCCTACGGGGAAACATTTTAATTTAGCGTATGTTGACAGCATGTGTAGAATTCATAAGCTCTCCTTTCCTGTGATTCATTTAAAACAGGGGTGCCAAACATGTGGCCCAGGGGCCAAATCTGGCCCACCAAAGGGTCCAGTCTGGCCCGTGGGATGAATTTGTGAAATACAAAAATTCCACTGAATATACTAATAATTTTAGCTCAGGTTCCGCATTCAGACCAATTCAGTCTAAAGTGGGTCAGACCAGTAAAATATGATCATAATAGCCCATAAATAAAGACGACCACAAATTTTTCTCTTTGTAAATGCAAAACATGTTCATGTAATTTGACTGTATATATACTAAAACAAACTCATTTCTCCAAAAAAAAAAAAAGAAGAATCCGAACAAATATGAACCTCAAATGTCTTAAGAAGTGTAACTGTACCAATATTCTGCCTGTTATTAAATGTTTGTGTATTTGTAGATCCACTGTGATCTGTAAGTTGTAATATACATGTGTAACTGATAAACTGAAGCATAATATGGTTTAAATTCCACTTATTTTTCTCAAGAAATTTCAGTTTGTTTCTGTTTTAAAGGCTAGTTTGTAGATGTAAACATTTTCATGAAGTAGTTTTACTTTTTACCCTGCCCCCTGAAGAGGAAGCAAGGGTATTGTTTTTATTTTTACTGTTTTTATAAATGTGATGAGATTTTGGGAAAAGTAGGAGAAAGTTCACATTTTTTTAAATGAATTTTTAAAACCTTTTTTTTTTTTTTGCCATTTACTTATAATGGGCAAAATTTTAAATCACTATAAAAACGTCAATTTTAATTCAGTTTACTTAAAATGTTGCAGAGATATAGAGATTAATTTTAGACATCACTCTGCAAAATAGCTAAGTGATAGCTTGTTTTTGAAATTTTTTTTTTGTGACATTTTTTAATCTTTTTTTTTCTCCCATTTACTTATAATGGTCAATATTTCAAATGTCTATAAAAACGTCAATTTTGTTTCAGTTTATTTCAAACTTGGCACATATATCATTTTTATATTTAACACATATTTAATATGGATGAAAGAGTGAATCGATACCAAAATAAGCTGCTATTCATGTGAGGGGTGGAGTTTGTTGTACCTGGCACCACTTGTTTGGAGTTGATACTGTTTCTGTAGTATTATATTATTATTTTCCTGGTCCAGCCCACTGCTGATCATATTTGGCTGAATGTGGCCCCTGAACTAAAGGGAGTTTGACACCCCTGATTTCAAATGTGAGCAGAGCAGTGAATCACTCTGTTAACCCCATAAAGCCTGAACCATTAAATCATTGACAGAAAATTCCAGCTCTTTGAAACTGGAGCCTTTATTGGTCCTTCTGAACAACCCAAAAAATGTTTTTTTTTTTTTTTTTTCAAATATCAATTTCCATGTATAAGTTTAAATTTTGTATCATATTTGATACATCAGGTCTCAATGCTTGAATATTATTATTTTTTAACAAACAAAAACATAATATAACACAAATATGTCTAACAAATTGGTTACTCCTTTTCAAAATTGTCAAAGTTCTTCCTCCTTCCTCATTAATGACAGTCTTGTAGTGTCACTGGAAAGGCCTCTGGTGAATGAATTCCTCCCCCCTGGCGGATTATCTGTGTATTACATGTGTCTAATTGTGTACATCAGGTTTTTCAAGAAACAAAAATATCACATTGATCATGTAAAACTCATGTATCAAATATGATTCGTTTGGCGTTATAGGGTTAAATGACTTTAAAATAAAGTCTTGCTATACAAGTGCAGGTCTAAAAACCTCCTGGTGTCAGCAGCTGCCAGCAGAAGCCCTCAGAGGGTCTTGTATGTGAGGCTTTGTCATCGTCTTGGAGCAGGCCACTGGGGAGCGAGTGTTAATCTCAGCAGTTTCCCATTGAGAGCCAGGTATGCTTCAGCCTAATCCTGAGGAGAGGAACGCTTTCATTATGGAACAACAAACATGAAGGCCACTGGGGAGCTGTCGCTTTTCCACCATCGGATGGACAGAATACACAAACATGATTACGTAAGCAGCGCGCTGGTGTGAACGGCAGCATGTGCTCCTGATTGGATGTATAAGTATGTGCCTCCCTACACTCACATACCGTACACAATTCCACACAATCACTCCCTGCTCTTTTCTCCAAGACATTTCCTGTTTACAGTGGAAATCACTATGACATAAATGCAGCAGAGAATTCACTCATGCGACTCCAATGTACCTGCTGGCAAACATAAACAAGCATTTCACTGTGTGGTAATTGGAAAGGCTCGCTGAGGTATACGAGAGGAAAGAGATGGCTTAGGATAATTTTCTGAGAAGTGATGAATCTTACATGGCATTTCCCTGAAGCAGCAGTTTAAACATTGACCATACATTGTTCGGTGTTTCACAAGTGTTCTGCTCTATTATCTTGCAGCCTTTACAAGAGGCGTAAACAAGATGACGGCCAATAAAGACAGTTAGCTGCTGGAAGAATCAGGCTGAAGACAATGGCAGCAATCACAGGTGTTTAACAGCCCTTGTCAGACAAACCCACCCTCTCCGAGGCTCTTTCATTGGGGAAGTGAAGCTTCGCCTCTTAAAAGCTGTCAACGCTATAACAGATGAACATGTTTTTCACTCTGGCAGTGCGACCAAATATTCATGCGAGAGAAAAATGAATCAAATGTTGTGCGGCGCCTGTTAAGACGGTGACAATGCCAGGCTGAATCACCAGATCATCTGGTGAAATGGGGCCGTTTAATTACTCAATACTGCGTTACATAACAGGGACTGGTGTCACTCAGACATCGGCCATGAAACAAGTCGGCCTTTTTTCTTCATTTTCCGGGAACATTACTCAGTAATGAGCCACTAACATCCCCCTTGAAGCTCATTTAAGCTGCACTTAAGGAAAATTATTCAGTGCAATTTATTGGTCATTAACTTATAGGTAACATGAGCATTAATATAAAAAGAATGTGCAGGTCTCAGCTGTATCAGATAGTGAATACGCATTAATTATCTTTGAACTGAGAGCATAAATTGTGACAAATATGGTGTTAAATGACTGGAGAAGTAAAATTTGAATAATCTTCATGTGGCATTTCATTCACGAGGAAAGATGGAGCTGAAGCATAAACGTCCAAAAGTTAAAAATAAATCTCCAACAGACTGTTAAAGTTCACTAAATGAGATATTTAGATGATTTTGTGCAAGGTGGAATTATCTTGTTTATGTTGCCAGTGTTAACACTACGATGCACAACATACCTGTTAATGTTATGCATTTTATTGCTGAATATGTCATAAAATCTTTAATTAAGCCATCTTGAAATAACTACAAACTGTCTTTTAATACACATACGTAACATCACACATTCAGTAATTACCTGTTTTGTCTTTACAAAACAGCTAAAGGACAAAAAACCTAGCACACATTACAACCAAAACACTTTCACTGATTGTTTAAAGACTTTTGTCACCAGTTTTTCATCAAATCTGTAAAACCTGAGTCACAACGTAAGTATCATGAATCCATAAATCTTCCCGTGATTAGGATGGAGGATTAGAGCCACTGGAAAAAAAATTTAAAAAATAAAATTAAGGTCCAATATATGTTTTTTGTATTATTATTATTATTATTATGAGAAAATAGCCAGAATTGTGAGATTAAAGTCAGAATTCTGAGAAAAAAATCAGAATTGTGAGATTAATGTCAGAATTCTGAGAAAAAAACGCAGAATTCTGAGGAAAAAAAACCTCAGAATTCTGAGATTAAAGTCAGAATTCTGAGAAAAAAAAGTCTGAATTGTGAGATTAAAGTCAGAATTTTGAGAAAAAAAGTCAGAATTGTTAAGAAAAAAGCCAGTATTCCAACTTTTTCCTTTATTTCTCAGAACAATGATAATAATTTAAAAAATATGGGACCTTATTTTTTTTTTTTTTCCACTGCCTAATCCTCTTCCATAGATCTGTAATGCACATGTATAAATGATAAATTTTGGAATAATATTGCTAAAATAGCACTGACTTTTCTTGAGAAATTTCATTTTTTTCAGGCTATTCACATCTTTTTTGATTGGATAATTTGTAAATCTAAGCATTTTCACAATTTAATGTTATCTTTTTGCACTAAAACAAACAGAACGTTCTGGAGTTGTCATTATTTATATACTATTAGGTCATTATTTTACGGGTCTGGCCCAGTTGAGATCAAATGTGGCCCCTGAACTAAAATGAGTCTGACATCCCTGTTTTAGACGATAAGCTTCTAGCATGAGCTCATTCTGCTTTTTCCCCCTCAGAAATACCCCGGTGAAGACAACAAAAGCCGGATGCATTCTTTTCTTGCCTTATGGATGAAAACAAGTCTTCACGCTTGCTAATCTACGGTGTCAGAGTGAGGCCATGTGTCTTTAGCTTAAAGCCTTCATGTTGTGGTTCCAGAAGAGACGGAGAACAGGGAGGTGATGGCCCAGGTGTTGTTGCGTCATCCTGTCTGACATTGACCCGCCGATGCAACATTTCAACCCTCCGTTATTGCCTGTGTGTCTCCCTGGGGATTGTTCTACAGGGTGGCTGGTGGTGATCGATGACCGGTGGCGTCGGAGCCGGCTATCTTTCACCGCCACTTCCACTGCCCCCGCTCACGGTCATCTATCCTCTGTGGGTGTCTGTGCTGTCGGAGGAGGCCCCCAGAGGCTGGGTGGCCCGCGACGACTGACTGATGACCACAGGCTTAAAGGGAAGAACGCATCTGTCTGCTGACCGGGCGCTCTGCCTCAGCCTCTACACATCTACTCTAGTGTTTTCACCAAAAGGAGGATGCAGCTTATGATGAGGAGTCTGCCATGTGTGATAGATAACACGGTTCAGACCATGGCAAGTATTATTAGAATAGAATAGAATAGAATAGAATAGAATAGAATAGAATAGAATAGAATAGAATAGTAGAGTAGAACAGAATAAAGTAGAATAAACTACTCTACTTTATTCTACTCTATTCTATTCTGTTCTACTCTACTTTATTCTATTCTTTTCTATTTTACTCTACTCTATTCTACGCTATTCTGCTCTATTCTACTCTATCGATTCTATTCCATTCTAATCTATTGTGTTCTTTTCTATCTACTCTATTCTATTCTACACTGTTCTGTTCTATTATACTGTATTCTGCTCTGTTCTACTCTATTCGATTCTACTCTACTTTATTCTACTCTATTCAGACCATGGGAAGTATTATTAGAATAGAATAGAATAGAATAGAATAGAATAGAATAGAATAGAATAGAATAGAATAGAATAGAACAGAATAGAAAAGTAGAGTAGAACAGAATAGAGCAGAATCGAATAGAGTAGAATAGAGCAGAATAGAGTATAATAGAACAGAATAGTCTAGAGTAGATAGAATAGAACACAATAGATTAGAATGGAATAGAATCGATAGAGCTACTCTTTCCATTCTACTCTACTTTATTCTACTCTATTCTATTCTATTCTATTCCACTCTATTCTATTCTTTTCTATTTTACTCTACTCTATTCTGCTCTATTAGAATAGAATAGAATAGAATAGAATAGAATAGAATAGAATAGAATAGAAGAGAATAGAAGAGAGAAGAATGGAATAGAATCACTAGCGTAGAATAGAATAGAACAGAATAGTGTAAAATAGAATAGAATAGAAAAACAGAATAGTGTAGAATAGTATAGAATAGAATAGAGTAGAATAGAATAGAATAGAATAGAACAGCGCAGAAGAATAGAATAGAACAGTGTAGAATAGAATAGAATAGAATAGAATAGAACAGTGCAGAAGAATAGAATAGAATAGAACAGAACAGAATAGAGTAGAATGGAATAGAATAGAATTGACAGAGTAGAATAGAATAGAATAGAATAGACAGAGTAGAATAGAACAGAACACAGAATGATATCAAACCTTCATTCAGCATCATCAGTTAAACATCATCGTCCTCGATCAGGAAATAGGATGAACAAATGCAGAGGAAACAAAAACACTGAAAATCCCACCAAATTACAGACGTTGATTCACGCAGGACTAATATAATCACAGATGTCTGTTTCTGTTCTGTGTGAATATGGCTTTTGACTTCACTAGAAACCAGGTAACAGTTGAACTAGGAGGAAAAAATGGAAATCAAAACTGCATCAAACTGCATGGCAGTGGACATCACACTAAAAATGTAGCCGATTCTAGCTGCAATTTTTTGAGCCATTATTTGCCTCCAAGGTCTGTTATCCTAGCAGAGGATAATATAATATTAGTCATCAGATGCTGTCACAGCCAAGTTCTACAATGAGCAACACAAACCCCCAACTCTGCGAATCATTTACCCACTGATTAAATAAAGAAATAAAGGGTTCTTCTTCTGCAGGAATTGCACATGACGACTCAGAAGATTGAACAGATTGTTTGGGGATTTTTTTTTTTTCTAATTTGCTGTCATTGTGTGCATGTTCGTATCATGGTGACAATAAAAATATGATTTATCAGTTCGAGCTGGCATCAAGAAGATGCTTTAGAAGAACATTAAGGGACGAGAAAGAAAGAGATGAAGCAAAAGGAAAGGAAAAGAGAGGTTGGGGGGATGAAGAGAAGACGAAGGGACATGCATCAGACACGCTCCGCTGCTCTCTTCATACCGGGCAATTTATTAAAATAATAAAGCCGAGCCCGGTGCTGAAGGTTGAGCCCACAATAAACCTGACAGGAAGACAGAAGGAAAGGCTCTGAGGCCGAGGCGTCGCCAGGAAAATAAACCAAACAAACGCTCTGTTATGTCAGCGTCCAGTTTATTATCTGCACCCGACTCACAAGGAGTTAATTGCTTTCTTTTAAACCCAGACACCATCATATATTTCATCATTACCCTAAAATGCCCCTCATGAATCACAGAGCTCCGACAAAAGCCGGAACAGCGCTCTGCATAGGCGAAACCTCCTCGTCTTCCGTTAAAAGACTCAGACTGAGACCAGATACAGCTGTGGTGCATTCTGGGATGGGAGGAAATTAGAGCCAAATGGACATCTTAAATCCGACAAAGATGGTAAAAGGTTCTGCGCTACTTCTCGTCTGCTGTAAAACTGTCCCCACCCCGGACACTCTTCATCTATCACCTGATACCACCCCATCCACAAGTATGCTAAATTGGATAATGAATCTCTGCCCCTGGGGAGATGCGGTAGATGGATAATTTGTTGGTTAAATTACGAGCAGGGGATGTATCACATCACTCGAGGTGTGAGCTGTTAGCGTAGTTAAACGGATGCAACCTTTTGCACGAGTCCACGGGAGAAACTTGAGTGAATTAGGACCCAATGAAGATGTAATTAACTGAGCGAAGAGAAGTTCATAAATAATAGTCACACCGACTCGGGTAATGAAATATACCCCTCTCATTGTATCAATACTCGGAGTATTATCTGATCGAGCAAAAAAAAAACAAAAAACCAGACTCTCTCCATCTGTTTTCACTCAATTTTTCAACAAATACCTACAGAACAAGACCAAAACTTTAATCGATACACTTACAAGGCGCTGAGAGCAATTTTCTTAAAATTTCACAGCCTTTTATACACAAGGGATTGTTTAGACGATGCTCACCAGGAGCTGAGTGGGAGATTTTTCCTGCTTGATACAATTGCATCTAAGCAAAACAGTTACACTTTCCAAAACAACAGGATTTGTCTTTGTAAAAATGTTTTGTTGAATATAAAAAGGAAGCAAGTCACAGACAAAAGCGCTCAATTTCAGCTTTCAATTTTCAAGGAGTTAATTTTATCCCTTTGTCAATATTTTCTAGCCTTTACATGTCTTTTTGTTGTATTTATCATATTGTTTTGTTGTCTGTGAATGTTTATGAATGAAGGTGAATGATGACTATTGTGTGTATTGTGTGGGAGAGTGAGTGAGTGAATGAATACCTCATATATGAATGCAACACTGGATTATCAAGTTGTATGGTATTTTAAATGATGTATATTTTATATATATTATATTTTTATGCATGGTGTGATCATTTTAAATGATGTATATTTTATACTTGTACTGCAGTGTTGTGGAAGAGCTCAACCAGGGACTGGAGTTGAGAATTAGTACTAGCTATAAACTATATATGCATCACATCAGCTGCAAACCTGTAACTATGTTTGACTGCATTGTCCCTGTCAAATAAATAAATAAATAAATAAGTTAATTCCACTGTTGCACAACCAGTTAACCCTCTACAGACAAAGATCTACTTACTAAAAAAAAAAAAATAAATAAAGGATGCATGCAATAAAGAAAAGGTAACGAGAGTAAGGGAGTCATCAGGGCTTAAAGGAGTGATATTTTGCTTTTTTAAATGGAATTATGCATTTTCAAACATTTCCCTGTGGTCTCCATAAACTGTAAATGCTCTGCTTGGGTCTGAATTCTTCATTAATTCAACTCCACAGGTCCATCTTCAGCCCTATTTCTGAGTAATGACACCAGGAAGGTGGGTTTGAGCACTGGCCCTTTAAATGCACATGAGCCACTTCAGGCCCCACCCCCTCCAGGTTGTTGGCTGTGCTGCTCTGTCACGTTCAACCAACAACTGAACATTTTAGGTAACTGGCTCGAAGTTTGGACATATTTTCAGTTTTTACTACAATCGCTGCTGCTGACAAACAACTACAGAGGAGAAATTTTTTTGGAATTTTTGACCTTATATGTGCAAATGTCGTGACATAACCAGTTATAGACATAACAAATTAAGCAGGAATTAAAACAGGTTGTAGAAATCCACTCGATTTTTGTCAAAATGAATATAAAGATAACTTTGCAACACCTGGAGGGTTCAAATTCAAATTTTATGAACTATTAGGGTCCAAATACACAAATAAATGAACCAAAGACTAATAAAAGTAGGTTTAGCAAAATATGACCCCTTTAACCTGCACCTGTAGTGAATTTTCATTAGTAGCTATCTCAAAAGATCACATATCATACTAGCTAGTAGTGCTTTCAGATTAGGTGAGCTGAGATAAACTGGTCACTGACCTCGTGCAGCAAACACCAGTCTATGATGACACATTATCAGCCAATGCTGTGTCACATCTCTAGTACAATGGTGGAGTGCAAAGCTTATGCCTACACAAACAACAAGCGCCAACCTGTACTTTCCACTCAATCGTACTCACTGAGTGCTGCTTGTTTACTTGCACTCATCACCTGGAAACAATACGGGTACGTCACCTCCGACTGGCAACACTGATCTACAAGTAAAATGCTTCCAGAATAAAAGTAGTTAAACTTTTACCAAATTTGAGTCACTAATAAAGAAGAAAAAGCTCAAAAGTGCCAGTCGGTTGTAGTTTCTATGATACAGTCTAGGGCCAGAAGGTGAAATTCTGAGAATTAATGCGAGAATGGGTTTTATGAAAAAGGAATGTTTGTCTCAGAGTTACCAGATCTACCTCAAAACAGTGTCTGCACATCGTAATATATTCACTTTCAGGTTCTTTCAAGTGGAACATTTATAAATCTTTTATATAAATGTACATAAACCAATATGAACGTGTAATATCATACCATCATATAGAATACTACTACTACTACTACTAATATATTGAAAACATGAGCTAATCAGCACTTTCGTCATTTGTTTTCTGATTCATCTTATTAAATAATGTAAGATTTAGCACATTTAATGTCTGAAGCACATAGTTTGTAAGAAATTGTAGAGCAGTACAATGGCTGCTCTCCATAGGTTCTGCCCACGTGCGTAATTCACGTTATAAAAAGGTCCAGTGTGGTGCATTTATGATGATTTTTTTTTACTGAATTTGCACCTCTCTCTTGCTTACATGTGATGCACAAAGCATAATTAATGCCATAAGCATGACCAGGATAGATACACTTTAATGGAAAACACACATTTGCATTTTGGGAACTTCATTTTTTTTGCCTTCTTTTGGGAACAATCAAACAAGAACCTGTTGTTCTGCTGAGAAATACTTGTGTTGCCAGGCCTGTATTTAGTCTCTGCTTCCAGACATTGTGACAGTATCTATTTTATCTATTATTTGTAAAAGCGGCAGCGTAATAATTACGATATGGATATGCTCAGTGGTGCCTGAACGCGGATATGTGGATGCATCAATAGAAACAAAGAGATGAGAAACAGAATAAAAAGAAAACAGTAGTGGAAAAACAAAATGTAAAAATGCTGCCAAAGAAAACCAATAATGCAGGAATGAGAATGAGTTGGAGGAGATCGATACAGCCAAACTTCATGTCAGGTGAGATGAGTAAAGTGGGTGGAAAACAAGGGATGCTGCTCGGCTTGATGGACAAAGCAGAAGAACTGAAGAACTTTGGTAAAGAAGTGGAATGAGATACAAGAATGGACGTAATCACACATGTACCGGATACGACCCTGAACTCAAAGACAGAGAGGACGTCCTGACAGAAGACTTACAAACATTCAAATGACAGGTCATAAAGTTTATAGAAAGTAATAATATGGACGTTCATGGTGTTAACATTGCAGTTGGTCGTAACCTTGAATGAAGGACAATGAAATAAAACCTGCCATCGTTCGTTTTGTGAACAGAAAGTATCAAACTGCGGAGAGAAAGGAAGCTGAAGGGGATGGGAGGATGATTCATATTGATTGACCAGTAAAACCCATGGAGTTGGATCAATGACAGTGGATGGACACACTTGTTTTTACATTCAGTTATTTCTTTTTTTGGATCGATGTATTTTTATTCAGTCTTTCAAACATACAAAAAGTAAGACAAACACTGAGACATGCAGTGGTGTGCAAAACTATTACAACACTTGTCAAATCTTACAAAATTGGTGGTTTATTTCTTTCCCAGAGCCTGAATTTTTACATTTTAATCTGATATTTAGTGCCCCCCCACTTCGTAACAATCACAGCAGCACATCTTTCTGGCACTGTGTCGATGTATTTTCTGAGAGTTTCAACCCCAATGTCATTCCATGCTCTCAGAAGTTCATTCCAAAGAGTTTCCTTAGAGTTTCCTTAGATTGTTGCCAAGGGGGGCACACTAAATATTAGAGTAAAATGTAAAAGAAAAAAAAAAAAATGGACTGGACTGATAAATTTGTAGGTGAAATATTCTCAGTACCTTTGCCTTTACCTTTCGCAATGGCAAAAAAGTGAAATTCAGGCTCTGGGAACAAATAAACCACCAGTTTCTTAAGATCTGACAAGTGTTCTAATATTTTTGCACACCACTGTACAGCAGAGGTATAAGATGCCAAAAATAAAAAAATAAAAAAAAGGGTTCCACTATGTAATTACCCAGTTACTTTGTACACAGCATACATTATCCAGAGTCAAGGTGCATTGTCAGCTGTTCTACATAAGAAATAAAAGGAGGCCATACCACATTAAACTTCCCCAATGTGTAGCTAATCTTTTCAATTTCAAGCAAAAACGTAACATCACATATCCATCTGCCAAAGAAGGGGGGTTTGTCATTCTTCCAATTGAAAAGAGTGAGTCACAGTCATATGCCTCCTTCAAATAACAACTTAAACATTGGATGAAGGAAAACCAAGCCTGTGACCATCAGTAGATTGTCCTCACTGTGTTATTCTGTGTGTTTTTATGATATTTTGCCTTTTTCTCAACTGTCCAAAGAAAAAAAAAAAAGAAAGAAATTGGCCCTGCTGCTACAATTGGGCATATTTACAGCTGCAGTTGTTGCCGATGTTCATTAATATGCACTGTACCTAATAAATACATAAATAAATAAATAAATAAATAAAAGAGGAAGGAGTAGGCTATACTATTTAATTGTGGCCTTTGTAGAGGGAGATCTTCTAATGGTACGTCAAAAAGTCTGATAAAAAGGTAGGTCAGACCTGAAACTGCTACATTCATTTATTTATGTTTGCAGAAAAAGTCACTTTTGCTTCTGTTTTCTGTATTTTTGATATTATGTCAATCTACTTTATTCTGAGCTTTTATGACCATCTATACTGACAGTTAATAGAAACTTTGAGGTAGAAATGTCTGCATATTTCTACTTGTAGGGGGGTTGTAATTATTCACTGTGGGTTTATTGATGACTTAGTGCTTGGGTAGTTGAGATAGTGATGAGTTGTCATGTTGTCACGGTTCATTGCACATGGGTTGGTCTCTTTGCAAAAGTGGACCAAATACACATTGAGCAATACTCAATGGGTATCTGCACAATTTGAGGATTGCTTTTGAAGGCCTGTATAAAGGCCCAAAAAAGGCCACCATTGTTAGTCCAGTGAACGGCATCATGCCACGTCTATCACATGAACAACGTCTCCGGGTTGGCACTGGGTATGGTGGAGGCCGGTTTGAGCTCCAGTGATATAGACAGGCCTATGTATGGGCTGTTCCAAACCCACAATCAGAAACCTGGTTGAACACCACAACATGACAGGCTCTGTTGACCATAGACCGCGTCCAGGGCGAGAGAGAGTGACAACTGCAGACCAGGACCGCTACTGTTGTGACTTTGTGTTTGGCAGGTGCCATTTTCTTTTGTTAAGTTTTTTGTTTTGAAATTATTCTTGAAACTTTAGATTTTTCTTTCTGTATGCCAATATCCTAAACAAATGATTCATATGAAAAAATTCCAGTTTAGGGTTTCAAAATAAAAATTATGTCGAAAAATATGGTCTCAAAGTTTTCATTGACTGCACTGGGTTACAAAAAAATGTTTTTTGCAAGTTGTCTAGGTTTTTTCAACTGAATTAGGACCATTTTGCACCGCTAAATCCAAAAATGACATCTGTTTTTCTCAATCAGGTCAGGTTTTTTTTGCTAATTTGATTTTGAAAAATTTGATCTTCTCACAAAATATAATAATTAATACCAAAATAAGATTGGTAAGCACACTTTATGAAACTTGTGACTTGATTCCTGTTAGGTACAATGGTGTATTCACCGCAGATGTAGCAGAATACGTCAGGCTTATTTTTGCAAGATCTTCTAGTCGAAGTCATTTCATTCACCTGTAATATTAAAAAAAAACATTAATCATAAATTGGCAAAAGTCAAATCTTCAGAACTCGTTTATTGCAAGAAATATGAAAGAATTTTGTATCATATGATGTGAAAATGCCCATAAATGTAAGCAAAAATGTCAAAAAGACAATATGTAGCATAGTTCAGAAAGTTGACCTGATTGAGCAAAATTAATGTGATTTTTGGATTCAGCACACCAAAATTATCCTAAATCAGCTCAAAAAACTTAAACAATAAATTTGTTGTTGACCAGTGCTGTGAGTGTACATTGTAGTGGCTTCACCTTTAGCCACTACTATGGTGTGGAGGGGTTCAACCTGTTGTATTTTTTGACCCGTGTATGAATGAATGTCCGGGTGGTTTTCTTTGTCTTTAGATATGCCAATCCATTTATTCACTGACATCAAGTCCAAGTGTTCATTATAGGTCACAAGCATTTCATTAAATCTCTTCTGTTTACGCCCCAGTGAATTCATGTTAGTGACTTGACTTCTTCCCTGGAGTCTCTGTGCTTTATCACCTCACAGGTTTTCCCATTATCATCACCGGTTTTTCCCTGGATCTTCACAAGTTTTCCTAAGATCATCTCTGACATGCTGCTGTGGTCCTGCCTCTCTCCACCTTTATTGTCATCACTCACTTATCCATATAGTTACGATAGTGTTTATTATACTGTTCTATACAGGTTCTAGTTCAGTTATCTGTGCATGTGTCTCCCCCTACCTCCCCCCTCTCCCCCAGTCTCTCTTTATCTCTATTGCTCTCTCTTTTCTCCTCCTTTACTTTCTCGCTCTAACCCCAACTGGCCAGGGCAGACGGCCATCCTTCAGGAGTCTGGGTCTGCTCGAGGTCTCTGCTGTTAAAGGGAAGTTTTTCCTCGCCACTGTCACCAGTCATAAGTGTTTGCTCCTGGACGATTCTGTTGGGTTTCTGTAAATTGGCTTAAAATTTGATTTGATTTGATCTATCTCCCCTTTATGTGAAGCACTTTCTAACATGTTGTTTTAAAAAGTGCTATATAAATAAAGCTTTACTTACTTACAATTGTTGTTCTATATCCTGTCCTAGCACTGGCAGACATTCCATTTTAAATATTTTAATAAAGTTCTTCCCAGGATTATCACAGATTTTCCCAGGATTATCTCTGGACCTGCTGCGGTGGTCCTGCCTCTCTCCTGGCTTCATCATCATCACTCACCTATCCTCAGCTGCCTCCATGTGTCTCCCCCTACTCCCTCCTTCTCCTCTTCTCCCCCTCTCCCCCATTCTCTATCTCTATCACTCAATCTTTCTCTCTTTCTTTACTCTCTCTCTTTAACCCCAACTGGCCAGGGCAGACGTCCATCCTTCAGGAGTCTGAGTCTGCTCGAGGTTTCTGCTGTTAAAGGGAAGTTTTCCTCACCACTGTCACCAGTCACAAGTGTTTGCTCCTGGAGGATTCTGTTGGGTTTCTGTAAATTGGCTTAGAGTCTGGTTTTGACCAACTCTATATATAAAGTGTCATGAGATAACTTTTTTGTTGCGATCTGGCGCTAAATAAATAAAATTTGATTGATTGAGTAATTTAATTGGTTTTCCCCTGTAAGTCGCTTTGCAAAAAAGCGTCTGCCAAATGCATAAATATAAATATATAAATATATATACTTTCTATAAATACACAAAATAGGCTGCTTAACATAAAAAACACTGAAAACACCGACCAACTTAACCCTTTCATGCATAGTGGTCACTACAGTGGACAGTTATTCAAAACTGTTGTATATTTATGGGTTTTGTTGTTTTAGTTCCATATCAGCCAACACAGTGGACACGTATGCATCATCTCATACACTGCAATTCATACCATTACTGTAACTTTGCTGTTCTTGATAAACCTGATCTGCACTAACAAGTGTAAATCTGTTGTTAATTGTTAGACAGTTTTGTTTTGTTTTTTGTTTTTTTTGCATATTATCTCCATGAAGTGAGTAATTACTAGCATTAGAATATGTTATAATGTGAGAAAACATCAGATTAGCAGCATCAAAAATGTTTTCTTTTCTTTTTTTTCATTGTTTTCATATCACTTTATGATATTGGGATTTAAACACATGTTTCTTAACTTCAAAAATTTAATGCACAGACATTTTTGTAACTCAATGAAAAAAACAAAAAAAAAACAACTCGATTGCATTGTTTTTTTCATGCCCAAGGAGGAATTAAAACATTCAAGAAAGACATTTTGACTAAGGTTCTCATAATTCATGCATGAAAGGGTTAATTTACTCTGTGTCCCACAGTCAGAAAATTGTTTGGGGCTTTCCTCACACACACCGCCCACCTCACACAGCAGGTATATGTAACCTTGCAACACCCATATCAACACCCATGATGAATTGCACATGTGGTGATCATCACAGCCACTCCCACTAAACAAGTATTAAATTAAGGTCAAAACAAAAAAAGAGGAATAAACAAACAAAAATGTATTTTGGCTCCAGCATACATGATAAGTAGATTAAATACAGGAAAAAACCTGATTTTCATTGAAAAATGCAAAAATACAGAGGATAATATTGTAATAATTGGTGATAAATCACTTTTTATAAAGGTTAAATAAAGAGAAATATCCATTTGGGAACTGACAAAAGTAGCACTGGGTCTTTATGGGTTAAATTTATTTCTAACAAAGACTGTGTAGTGTATAAAGATGCAGCTGTTATTTGCAGAGGGTCCGTGTAAAGGCGGTTTCCTTCCTGTGTACGTTCGCTCCTTATTTGAGCTCAAACAGACACATCACAACACATGTCACTCAACTCAGATTAATGCCATCGACCTGTACTTTGTCACGACTCGACATAAGACAGACACCGTACCTGCTGCTTGGTCCGGACTCCATGGGCCACCATATGGCACCACTATGATTAATGCAGTTTCATCTTAATACATGGCATGAATATGATTAAATTCATGCTTTGAGGCTCTTCATACTTATACTGGAACAGCGATAATTATGTTTCCAAATAGGAGCTCAAACAAACACTGAGTCTTTAGTGTCAAACGTAAAGAGGCAAAAGGGAAAAAGAGGAGGCGGTTTGATAATAGACTGATTTAATCAGAAACTCTCAAAGCCAGGTAGTTGAGAGATGTTTCTCCTGTTTTATGTGTTGTTTTCTGGTTTGATAACAATCTTAATTTAATTCTTCCTGGAAAAAATACTAGGCATTAGATGTACTTGATTCCTAAAAATCCCAAAAGACAATGTCACAGTTTGATAAATGACAGCAGTGGGAAAGTCTAGTATATATAATAATAAAAAAACAAAACAAAACACCAACCAATCAACACCATGTATCCACATCCAGTGACTGTATTACACTGAATTAAAGGTCATTGTTTCCACACATCTGAATTATGGTATCATCAAGTTTTCTTCTTCAAACAAATACTCAGATGATTATTTTTGACAGTTGCTCAAAATAACACTGTCTTATAATCTTCACGTCATCTGATAGTTTACATTATAGCTCTGTTAGCTTAGCTCTGTTTTTAGACAGAAAACAGCCACAGTAAAACCACAAATCACCTCTGTTTTCTGTACGGTTTGTGTTGTCAGTAGCTGCACTAAAGATCGGTTTGTACATAAATACAAGTGCCTTAGGGAAATTAATCTAATTTGCAAGTTTTACTGCAAGTTTTAACATATGACCACTGTTTATGGTGAACTAGAGTAAAGACAACGATTCTCTCTGGTAGAGATGATATTTATTTTTAGATAATTATTGCAAGTCACTGTCCTATTTATTTATTTATTTAAATTATTTTTAATCTTTTCATCCTTTATTGTATCTTTTAATCTTTTATGCTTGTACTCCGAGTTGTCTGCACAAGAAACTCCTGTGTACCCAAACAAGTGTAATGGCAAATAAACTTTATCTTATCTTATCCAAATAAAAGTCCACATTTCTGGTCTTAAGGCAAAACTCACCTACTGTTAAACATTATGAAAGAGGAGACAGACAGGTTCATGGATATGAATAAATATAAAAAAAGACGACCATTTCAGTGGGTGTTTGAGGAAACGAGGTATTAGAACACCTGCCACCAGTGGAAAACTATGAAAAAACATTATTCTTAATGGAATGAACAGCTTCATGCAAAGAGGAATATCACTGGAATATTCATTTTCCCTGGACATGTAAACAGTGTATTCAGAATATCATTGGAATATTAATGTGCATGTATTGTTAATGTGGCCAGTGACATGAATATGACCCAAATGCATGTTTAAAGGGACACAAAACACAGAGGACAGAGTGTTTTAACATTAAATACGAAAGAAAGTATACAAATTGGTGCAAAAGTTGTCTTCAGGAACTCCAAATCCTAGTTTAACCCTATAACACCAAACATATTTTATTTGATAAATGAGTTTTGAAGCCCTCTACATGATCAGTGTGACATTATTTGTCTTGAAAAACCTGATGTATACAATTAGATACATGTAATACACAGATAATCCACCAGGGGGGAGGAATTCGTTCATCAGAGGCCTTTCCAGTGACACTACAAGACTGTCAGGAGGCAGAACTTTGCCAATTTTGAAAAGGAATTACCAATTTGTTAGACATGTTTGTCTTGTTTTTGTTTGTTCAAAAATAATATTTGAGCATTGAGACCCGATGTATCAAATATGACACAAAATTGAAAATCATACGTGGAAATTAATATTTGAAAAAAAAATTTTTTTTTGGTTGTTTTGAAGGACCAATAAAGGCTCTGGTTTCACAGAACTGGAATTTTCTGTCAACGATTGAATGGTTCAGGCTTTACGGGGTTAAAAAAAAACAAAACCCTGCACACACACATGAATTAACTCACAAGAATTCAACTACATTTTCTTTATCTTGGTCTGTGATAGTATCCACAGCCAGTACCGAGCCAGAGCGAGAGAAGCGGCAAACATTCAGACCTGATGTATGCGTCTTCTGATACTACACTTCTTTGTGACAGTTTTCCGGAGCCTTGCCATCCAGTGAATGTCCAGAGCAATGACCCGTGTGGAGAAGACAGCGTACTTCACTGGACGGCTAAATCCTGTCCTCAAGCTATTCTTCCTCTTGGATAAACCGCTGCATAGCAAACATGGCTTCAGAGCAAACATGGCTGCAGAGCATGTACAACACAAAATCCTCCATGTTCTAATGGGAAGAGCTGGAGCGGGATGAAGACGGTGGACACAGCGCTTAAAGTGGATATGGATGAGTCATAATAACACTGTTAGACGCTGAACTTACTCGTCCGGGGTCCGACCTTCTCGTCTTTTAACATCACAACCATAATTAAGTACTTACAAGGACACAACACAATGAAAATTAAATCTAAAAGCACTCAAAGCAAAGTAGCAATTGTTTTCTCAGTAATGACAAAAGAAATAAATATATAAATCTGCAGAAAGAGGGTTTTCAGAGAAGTGAACACATTATTAATGCACATAAATATTTCAAACAGTTTTCTTTGCTCAATATCAAAGAAAAGCCCGGAGAGTGAACCTTTATTAACCCTTTCATGCATAGTGGTCACTTCAGTGGACAGCTATGCTACAGCTGTTCTCTTGTATATTTATGGATTTTGTTGTTTTACTTGTCAGCCAACACAGTGGACACTTATGCATCATCTCATACACTGCAATTCATACCATTACTGTAGCTTTCCTGTTCTTGATAAACCTGATCTGCACTAACATATTTGAGTTTAAATGAACTGCTAATTATTATTAGACTGTCATTAACATTTTTTAAAAGAAAAAGATGTTGTTTTTTTGCACATTATCTGTGTGTGTAATAACTAGTATTATAGTAGAAAAATAGAAAAATAATAACATAATAACATCTAAATAATGACATCGCCAAATTTTTGTCATTGTTTTAGAGTAAAAATAAAACATAAAATTATGAAAATACTTACTTTTATAAACTATCCAAAAAAACAAACAAACTGAAATTTAAATTAAAAAACATAAGAAAATTAGTGCAATTTTAACAATATTATTCCTTAACTTAACGTGCTTAATTTTCTTTAGACATTTCAGGTTGTTCATATTTGTTCAGGTTATTCACATTTTAGTGTTACAGGATAGTTTGTAAATGTAAATATTTTCATAATTTAATGTTATTTTTTGCACTAAAACAGAAAAAAAATTTAAGTAGTTGATTCTAGATTTTTTTTTTTTTTTTTTTTTTCTTAATTCAAGATTTTTTTTTACTTAATTGAAGATTTTTTTTTTTGGGCTTAATTCAAGATTTTTTTTTACTTAATTGAAGATTTTTTTTTTTTTTTGCTTAATTCAAGATTTTTTTAAACTTAATTGAAAACTTTTTTTTTTTTTACTTAAGTCAAGATTTTTTTTACTTACTTGAAGATTTTTTTTTGGCTTAATTCAAGATTTTTTTTTGCTATATTTGAGATTTTTTTGGCTTAAATCAACATTTTTTCACTTAATTGAAGATTTTTTTTTTTGGCTTAATTGAAGATTTTTTTAATTTTTTTTTTAACTTAATTGAAGATTTTTTTTTTTTGCTTAATTCAAGATTTTTTAAACTTAATTGACGACTTTTTTTTTTTTTTTTTTTTACTTAAGTCAAGACTTTTTTTACTTAATTGAAGATTTTTTTTTTTGGCTTAATTCAAGATTTTTTTTGCTATATTTGAGATTTTTTTGGCTTAAATCAACATTTTTTCACTTAATTGAAGATTTTTTTTTTTGGCTTAATTGAAGATTTTTTTTATTTATTTATTTATTTAATTGAAGATTTTTTTTTTTGGCTTAATTGAAGATTTTTTCCTTAATTCAAGCTACATTTATTTATTTATTTATTTTTTTGCTTAATTCAATTCAAGACTGGAATTTTTGCACTTGGCAAAAACATCCCAGGGGCCGAACTGGACCCTTTGGCGGGCCACATTTGGCCCCCGGGCTGCATGTTTGACACCCTTGTTCTAGTCCAAGGTTTTCAATCTAAAAAAATACTGAGTAATAATCTGCTTGAATTAACTCTTTTATGCATAGTGGTCACTACAGTGGACAGCTGTTCAAAAGTGTTCTCTTGTATATTCATGGATTTTGTTGTTTTACTTCCATATCAGCCAACACAGTGGATGCTTATACACTATCCCGTACACTGACATTCATACCATTACTGTAACTTTTCTGTTCTAGATAAACCTGATCTGCAGTAAGATGTTTGAGAGTAAATAAATTGCTAATTGTTATTAGACTGTAATTAACAGGGGTTTTTGCATATTATCTCCATGCAGATATGTTAAAATGTGAGAAAACATCAGATTAGCAGCATTAAAAATGTTTTTATTTCATAGTTTTCACACAGCATGTTGCTTCAAAAATGAAACGCATGGTGTCCAGCTGAGTGGACATTTTTGTAACTTCTTGAACAATAGGTTCATAAAAAAAAATCAATCACATTGTTTTTTTTGTTTTGCTTTTTTGCCTAAAGAGGAATAAAAACACTTAGAAAAAAAATCTTGATTAAAGTTCTCCTAATTCATGCATGAAAGGGTTAACTACAGGCTCACATGGAAAGTGTTTTGTGTATGCATTAATAATTAGATATAAAATAGTAAAATCGTGTCAGTTTGTCCTGAACAAGGATCATGGTTCTTGACCACGACATACAGTCACGGAAAAAATTATTATATTTTACCTTCGCCTTTAAAAGCCGAGGTGTCGTCTTCCATCTTTCCTACACAGTCAAAGCTCTGAGCACTAATATCACATCCAACATTTACGTTTGTTAATTCATAGTTAAGATTCACATTAACTAAACTTACGACAGTGTGAGGCTGTTTTTCAAATCCACTCTGCAACTAATCAGTTTCCTCTGACACTCCATGCCTCTGTACATTCAATTAACTGCTATGTAAATATCATCCATAACTGTGTAATGGTTTATCTGCTCCTTAGAGGCACTGACTAATTTACTCAATTCGGAGATGAAGTACCGCTTTACTCCGGCTTCCATTACATAAACACGACTTTGTCTGTTTTTAGCTCAGCTTTATTGGAGTCCCTCACTGGTGATTTCTCTACAGCAGTTTGACGACAAAGACCTGAAGCATAAAAAGAGTTGATGTCGAGATGCTAGGAGGTGTTTTCTGAAGCATGTGCAGGAGAGCCAGCTTTTGGTTTTGGGATGATCTGGTTTCATTATGTCGAGTTGTGGAAATGCTCTGGATTGACTGACTTTATACTTCCTTATATGTCATATTGTGTGGGAGTGTGTGGCTCGACATATAAAACAACTGTAAATACTATAGTCCTCCTACAAAAACGAGCCATATGTATTATAATAAGGCCAGTTACCATGAACATACTAATGAATTGTTTATGAAATCCCATATTATGAAATTTAATGATTTGGTTTACTATAAAATAATGCAAATAATGTATAAAGTCAAATTAAAGTTACTCTCTGTCAGTGTACAAAGGTTCTTCTCAACACGAGTCTAAATATGGTTTGCGAGATGTTTGTAAATTTGTTGTACAAAAAGCTAAAAAAGGGACTAAAAGAAGATGCATATGTGTTGTGCATGGATTTAAGAATGTGTAGTCCATTTTTGATATTTAAAAAAAAAAAAGGTAAGTAAGGCAGTTTTTGAAGGATACAATTGTTGAGCTCTAATAAGTAATAGGTAAATAATTTATTTTTGATTCTACATTAAATTAAGATTAATTTGGTTGGTGAAGTTTTCTATTTTTCTGGTTTATTTTACCCTTTTTATGTTTTTGATTAGTTTGGTTGTATGTATTGCTGTTTTTTTTCTTTTTCCTATATTGAATGCTGGGTAGCTGAATTTGTTATGTAGTCCAGGCATTAATATAAGCATTCTGCTTCTGCCTGTGCCTTTTCAGTCATTAACCTGTTAGTAATGTTTGTAGTGTTGACACTGGTTGTATTATTATGTGATGACTGAATAAAGAATTTCATCTTCTTCTTCTTCATCTTCTTCCTTCATGTCTCCGGGTTGTTTTCTTTACTTAAAGGAGCGATTTTTTTTATTTTTTTATTGGAATTACGCATTTTAAAACATTTCCCTGCGGTCTACATTAACTGTAAATGCTATGCTTGGGTTTTAATTCTTCATTAATTAAACTCCACAGGCCCATCTTCAACAATATTTCTGACTAATGACACGAGACAGGTCATTTTGAGCACTGGCCCTTTAGATCCAAATGAGACACTTCAGGCCCCGCCCCCTCCAAGTTGTTAACCATGCTTTCTGTCCCGTTCAGCCACTTGTGTTCATTATTACAACCAACAACTGAACATTTTAGGTAATCAGCTCTAAGTTTGGATGTATTTTCTGTATGGACTACAACTGCTGCTGCTGATAAACAATTATCAGAGAAATGTTCGTCAGAAGTCTCGACCTTATATGTGCAAATGTCGTGACCTAACTAGTTATAAAGCTCAAAAAATTAAGCAGGAATTGAAACGGGTTGTAGAAATCCATTTGATTTTCGCCAAAATTTATTGAAGGATAGCTTTGCAGCACCTGGAGGGTTCAAATTCAAACTTTTTGAATGGTTAGTGTCACCAAATACACAAATAAAAGTAGAAAGAAAGATTAATAAAAGTGGCTTTAGTGAAATATGACCCCTTTAAACCCAAATATAGAGACTAGTATAACCTGTGGGCCTTCAGTGATTTGGAAAGTAACCTCCGTATTAGTGTATAATCTGGCATACTTGCACGAGATAAGCAACGTTTCTTTTATAACTGAATTTATTGAGATTATTCCCTGGTTCTGATGTTAAAAGCAGTTTCAAGACTTACAGAAAACTGTTCAAAAACCCTGTCATCCTTATACTTTTATACTTGTACTTCTTGCAATGTTGTGGAAGAGGCCAACCGGTGACTGGAGTTGAGAATTAGCACTAACTATAAACTCTATATGCATCACATTAGCTGCAAACTTGTAACTATGTTTGACTGCATTGTCCCTGTCAACTAACTAACTAACTAACTAACTAAATAAATAAATAAATATCATCATTTTTTCTTTCAGTGAATATCCATGCTATATCATGACGTGACCCTCCTGAATTTCCACGCTTGTAAAACTTTCATTTATCATCACCAGTGCAGCCTCCTTCACCCTCAGCCAGAAAATAGATTGAATAAACGCACAGACGATCAGAAAAACAGAATATCCAGCCAAATTACAGAGGCTAATATTATTACTGGACCTCTGTTTGCTGAAAAAGGAGAGGTCATCTGCAGACATGGACCATTCACTTGGAATTAAAATCATGGATTTGGCAGTTTCATATTTCACTGATCTACAGTTGTTGTTTTGTTTTTTTGTATATTTTTTTATTATCTATGTCAGAGATTAAATATGTTAAATCTTATATTCTTTAATAACACAAATTGGAACACAAATGACCAAAGTGCTGATTTTTTTTCAATGTCAATGATGAAGTGTTAGTACACATATATAATGGTTTACGTCCATTTATACTGTAGATTTATAGAACTTCCAGCAAAAAAAAAACGTGCAAAGTGAGTGTACTGTAATGTTTGGACAGTGTTTTAGAGCAGGCGGCTGTGGTTCAGCTGGTAGAGCTAGTGACTGATGGTTCAAATCCTGGCTCCGACTGTGCACATGTCAAAGTGTCCTTGGGCAAGACACTGAGCCCTAAATTGCCTCCAGTAGGCAGTGGCTCGCATGGCAGCAGCCGCCCACTGGTGTATGAGTGTATGTGTGAATGGGTGAATGTGAGGCTTTGTTAAGCACATTTGGGCACCATGAAGGTGTAGGAAATGCACTATATAAGTGCATTTAGATACAATAGCTCCAAGACTAAAATTCTCTCATTAATTCTTCGACTTTTCACATTTTAACCCAAGACTGTATTTTGGAAACTATAGCCAATCAGCAGTTTTTCTTTATTAGTGACTCAAACTTAGTTTTAGTACTTTTATTACATACTTTTATTAATTGTAGACCTGCGTAATCACCAGTGGACCTCAGGAAGGACTAGTCCAGTGTAGGGATGTAACGATATGGAAATTTCATATCACGGTTATTGTGACCAAAATTATCACGGTTATCATTATTATCGCGGTATTGCTGAAAGTGTGCTCAAAATGTTCAAAAAGTACTTATATACACACTGAAATAATTTAACCAAGTCATATTTTGGAAATAAAATAAAATAAAATAAAATAATAGGCTCAATGTACTTTCTGTTGGCAGAAACATTCAAATATTAACCCTTAGTGGTCTGAGCCTGTTTTGTCCGTTTTTCAGTCCTTTTGATTTTAGCTTTATATACTATATAAACAAATGTTTACTATACCCATGTCTGGGATCTTTTTTTTTCATCACAACTTCATCTATTTCATCTGTCTGTTATTTTTTCACTTTAACCTACTACAAAAATATAAAAGGACAAAAAACACACAAAAAAATATAAGATCCGATTTGAAAAATGTATATAATTTATTGCATAAATAGCCCACAGATGCTTAACGAACCTTTTCAAAGACTTTAAAAGTGAATATTGGTTCCAAATATTAGGTATAGAAATTCAAATTGTAATAAAACTACACTCAAATATTTGACGTAAAAGCAGATCTTTACATAGGCATTTTCTCTGGAAAAGTGCGGTAATCAAACACTGTTATTATGATAATTAGAATTTAAACGGTAATACTAACCGTCTGCAATTTTACCGTGGTTTATCGTTATACTGGTAATCTTTACATCCCTAGTCCAGTGCAAACAGGGGCTTAGTTGAGCTGCTGTTGCCATGATATGGATTACTATAAATAGGGTGCAATTTGTCAAAAAAACAGAGGAGGGGAATGTTTCTTTTTTGTATGAATTGGGGGGGGGGGGGCAGTTATATACATAGGGGTGTGGTTCATAACTAACATAACTAATGCTGGCATGAAACTTTACATACTTTCAATGTTCAACTCCCAGGTTCTATTCCTCTATTATACAGTGGATCTTACATGAAATTTTCACAACTTCTAATCTGTATCCACTGGACACACAAATGCTGGGCCCCATGAATTTGTCACGTTTACCCCCCCTTTACAGCACCCCAGTGCATGGGGATGTTCGCAAATTCTGAGACTGCCGACAGTTCGGATCAGGTTAACGTTAATGCCAGTGATGTACGATATAGGTGGAAGAAAACTCAGTCACAACCTGCCTGTTATTTCAATTGATTGGTTGGCCCCCCCGAGGATGAAATTCATTGAGCAGAAGTAGGGATGTAAAATCCAGAGGGGGGGGGGGGTTGATGGCCCCCATTGCCCCCAACAAATCACACACTGACTACAAAGGACAATAAGGCTATTTGCAGTACACCATTCACACCACTGATGGTCTGAGACATGTTAAAAACGCAAATAATGAGTTGTAATTGACCCAACTGTTGAATGAAAATGATCACAGACTAATTCCTGAAGCTGTTGCAGAGTGTGTGCAAAGACACAAATGTCAAATATAAAACATGTTTCTGTTTGTGCAAAACGCTTCACCGTATTGATGTTTAATCTACAACGTACACGATTATAAAATAGAGCCGTTTTTAAATAATAACCCCCACACGTACAATTCAGGAGTAAAAGGGAAACAAATATGAACAGTTATACGGAGTGGCAGATCTTATTTTTCCTGTGCTGTAAAATGAATCAATAGCAGAGAGCGGCCCTGGCGTTCGACACTAGAAAACTGCTTACTCTTCATTTGAGCTATATGTAATCAATTCTAGCCAGAGGATGGCTAGAGCCCTTTCCAAACTAAGTGGGGAAACAGTGGGATTACTAGCTCTGTGGCATTTATAAATTGAGCCCAATGAGAAGAGGGCCACCAAGAGACTCCCGGTCAACGTAATTACAGCGGCAGGCCAATAAATCCGACCCACAGATCTTTTACAGTTGCACTGCAGTAAATTCAGCAGCCAGACTCTTTCCTTGCATTGCTTGCACTACAGAAGAAAACACTAATGTTTTTGTTGCTGTCTAAAGAGAAAAAAAAAAAAAAGAGGGAAAAAAGAAAACGGCGGCCTTGGTTGCTACAAATCTCCACGGCCTTCGCTTCTGGCCGAGCTATGAGTCAGTCTGTAGTGATTTAGACCTACACAGTGTATGACAATGCAGCGCTGTGGAGAAAATCTACATTTAGTAGCCTTGAGAGAGGCGAGTGTATAGAGTTACCGAAGTCGGACTAATACTTTCCTCCTCTGAAAACACGAAGGTCACATAAGCAGCTTAAGAACACCGAATTGATTCAAGGACTACATGCATGGTCTCAGGGGATATTTAGAAATGACAAACGTCAGACAAATATCTGGAGGACATTTGTAACGGCGCTAACATCGTACTGATCTTCGTGACTTTGAAACGGCCGGAGGATAAGCGATTCTGGATCTGAGGTGAGTCTGCATACAAACCGAGCTCTGTCCTTTTCTTATGACACACATGTCCAATATAAACCCGCCCCCCCTCTGAACATTTGGACTGATATTGGTTTGAATGGATGTTCACCTTAATCCAGTCAAGATTCCTCCTCCAGACTCCCTGCATGCAACCTGTTTAGTGGAAGATTGATGGAACACAGGGCATCGCGTGCTTTTTTATTCTCTCTGGGGGACAAATAGAAACAAAGCTAGAGTATTTCAATCAGCAGGCCTCTCTAAAGCTCTGTAATACAAACAATCTCAGGTCAAAAACTGCTTTAGAGCGGTGCTGTTTTTATTTCAGTCGTCTTTTATCTCCTATTATTCGCAGATGTGATAAAAAGAAAGTTCTAGACAGCGCCACGGAGCAGTGATTAATTCTGCAGAGCAGATAGTCTGGTCTGGATAAGAACGTGGAGGGGGCTTAGAGAATAATAAGCACAGAGTAAAAAGTCAAAACCTGGAAAAACAGAGGTGACATTCTATGCCTGTAACCAAGTTAGTGTCAAAGCTGCTCCGTTGCTGTCTGGGGATGACTAAAGCATACTATTAACCTTTGTGGAAATGGTTTCTGAGCCCTCCCGGGTTGCTGTCGACTGCGTATGTGGGTCTTTGTGCATAAATATGTTTGTGCAAGCCTGTCCACGTCTAGCATTACAGTGGATATTAAGCAGAATTGAGTATGAGGACGCATCGAAACGCCAACAACTAGGACAGGCGTGTTGTTCCGTCTGGCTCGTACACACCGGGATGCCGCTCCATCAAAGCTGCAAACTCTGCATCTGCTACATGCCAAGCACCTGAACAAAACAAATCATGGCTTTTTGTTTACTGACAGGGAAAATCCCGACGTATCAGATATCCCAATTAAGTTTTGCGAGAGCAGTGTGTTAGTTGGCTGCCTTCGGTGCCGTTTAGTGTGAATGCCGCCCTGGAGGCACATTGTTGTTAGGCTT
Source organism: Sphaeramia orbicularis (assembly GCF_902148855.1). Classification (NCBI taxonomy): domain Eukaryota; kingdom Metazoa; phylum Chordata; class Actinopteri; order Kurtiformes; family Apogonidae; genus Sphaeramia; species Sphaeramia orbicularis. The sequence continues at coordinate 7,801,146 of NC_043972.1, forward strand.
TTCTTATCAAACGTGCAGTGTAGACTATGGTACCCTGTGGGCAGCACCACTTTCACAGGATTAACTGTGGAGGTTCTTGTCTAATATTACCCAGTCTGCCTTAACCCCCCCGTGTGTGCAGAGAATACCCAATGTGTGGGTAGCACATGTGCTTGTATTATTCTAAAGCACAGGTATCAAACATACAGCCTGTGGGCTAACAAAAGACAAAAGATCAAATCTGTTTCATGGGATGAATTTGTGAAAAGTAAAAATTACACTGAAGATATGAACAATCATTGGTGTCAAAATCATTTCAGTTCAGGCTTCACATACAGACCAATTGGATCTCAAGTGGGTCAGAGCAGTAAAATACTATCATAATAACCTATAAATAATGACAACCCTAAATTTTTCTCGTTATTTTAGTGTAAAAAAAAAAAAAAAAAAAAAGTAAAATTATGTGAAAATATTTACATTTGCAAACTATACTTTTACAAAAAATATGAATTAACTGAATATGAACAACCTGAAATGTCTAAAGAAAATTAAGCTCAATTTTGACAATATTTTGCCTGTTATTAAATGTTTTGTGTATTTGTAGAATCACTGCGGTCTGTAAGTTATAATGCACATGTGTAAATGATAAACTGAGGCAGAATATTGTCAAACTTGCACTTATTTTTATTATGACATTTCAAGTTCATGTTTTTTGCATTTCTAAGGAAACTTTGTAGTTGTAAACATTTTCATAATGTGACTTTTACTTAAATTGTACTCCCCTCTGACCACCACCGAACATTCATATGCATTTATTCACCAGTGTGAGTAACAGCACTGGAGACAAGGAGGGTGAAGTGTCTTCCCTAAGGGCACAACAGCACGTGACTGGGACAGAGTGGGATTCAAACCACCAACCCTTCGGTTATTGGACAACCTGCTCTACCTCCTGAGCCACGGCCACCCCACAAATAATATATCATAAAATATAGACTAAGATCTTTTCCCAAAAGTCAGCTCTCCCCAACATAAAAACTACCACATCTACAACCTGTGGTTCCCCGGGGGTCAACGCACTAAGTATATTATTACATCTATACTCATTTTCCCTCTCATCTCTCCAAACATCTTCACTAGGCCGTCGCTCTGCACCAAACACAAGCCGCTGCCTGCTGCTGTTGCTAGGAAGAATAAACACGGGCCTCTCAGGTGAATAAACAGCGTCAAATAGACGTCGAGATAGAGGAGGGAGAAGCCTGTGACCTCAAAAAGAGAAAAGAGTGGATATGAGCGGCGGTGGAAGGGTGAGTAGGAGGAAACCAAACTGAAAGCGGGTGAGAGAAAGACCCTCGATTGGATTTGTGGTGGGGCTAAGCTGCCTCCTGGTGCTACGTGACCAGCCTATACCGCCAAGGCAAGAAGGCTGGGGCTTATCTCAGCACACACAAGCAGCTCTGCTGGCAGCGGCGCCGTGGCATGGCTGTGGGTGCTGCTGTCAGAGCGTGACAGATAGCTCCGACTCACTCTCCCTCAGCAGCTCACTCCATTCCTCCATCATTCTCACTCATTCACTTGGGGAGGGCATGTACAGTGGACGGTTAATGCTAATGCAACAACGTGGGGATGATTTAAAGTGGGTCTCAGTGCAGAAAAGGGCCCTGTTTTTTACCCACAAGGTCTAAAATAAAAGCATAGGAGGAACATTTCCATTCGTCTGGTTTAAATGTTAAGACTCGTGTCTGTAAGGAGGAAGGAGGAAGGAACTTTGTTCTAAAACAATGTTAATCAAACTTTCTTCAATAGTTTTCCTCCACGTACAAATCCCTGTTGTCCGTCTTGATTCAGAAAATAGTGAAAGATCCTTAATGTCAAGAATGCCAAATATGAACCTCATAACTATAATTACACACATAAATATTTTGCACAGTTATATTGTATATTTCTTTATCATATTGATAAGATATTGTATGGTACATATTGCTGTTATTTTTTTTCCAATTCTCTTTTTATTGGTATTTTTCATGGTTCACATATGTATTCACCATTCTCACCCATTCATCTGAAAATTACAGCTGAATCTCACAGCGATGCTTGTGTGACTCCACCAACAATACAAACAAGGATGATTAGTTTTCTCTCAGCAATACCAAAGATGTAATTTTTACAATACAAAATTAAGAACTAAACTCCCTAGAACAGGAATGCTGGGATGCACATTTGTGATATTTAAAAAAACTAATAAAATAAAATAAAATAGAAAACACTGATACAATGGGATTTAAAAGGAAAAAAAGGGGTGAAATGGACATAAGACATGATCTTAAATGATAAACAATGGTGGTACTGGTGTGACATACCTAATCCATCGTTCCCATCTTTTCACAAACAGACCTTGTTGTAGTCTTATTGCAAAAGTAATTCTTTCCATCTTAAAAATGTCATAAACGATGCCAATCCACTCCTCCACTGTAGGTTTTTCTAGTTTTAGCCACTTCCTCTTTATGACTTTCCTACAAGCAGCTCTTGAAATCTGAAATCAATATTTGTCATTAGAGGAGACATTATCTGTTGGACATATTGCTGTTCTAATTGTGTTATAGACCTGCTATAACTTATTAGAAAGCTTAGATTCCCCCAGTTGATTCCCTATGTTTATTTTACAGTATTCCTGAGCGACAAAACATGATTAGTGCAAGAAGCACCTGGATAACAAAGCTAATGGGACTAGTTTGAGTTCAAGTTGTATTACAGCCACATACTACAAAACAAAAGACATTTTCGAGAGGCCGTTACCTTTTAAATGAGGAGTCGCTGATTAACCCTTTCATGCATGAATTATGAGAACCTTAATCAAAATTTTTTCCTGAGTGTTTTTATTCCTCTTTAGGCATGAAAAAAACAATGCGATTGAAAATTTTCTTCTGAAAAATAAATTTAAAAAATAAATAAAATAAAAATAATTTTAAAAAATAAAAAAAATATATATACATAAAAAAAAAATAATGAAAAAAAAATCATATGAACCTATTTTTCATGAAGTTGCAAAAATGTCCACTCAGCTGGACACCACACGTTTAATTTTTGACACACAGAAACATGTATTTACTGATAAATTGTGAGAAAACTATGGGGAGGGCTTGTGATTCTGGGGGTTTATGGTCAGTAGAGATCTACATAATGTTACCAATTCATGTCAGAAAAGATATGTAGTGTCTTAAACCTTTAATAAAGATATGTGTAAAAAAAAATAAATCCATGAATATACAGCAGAACAGCTGTAGAATAGCTGTCCACTGGAGTGACCAGTGTGCGTGAAAGGGTTAATTTTGGGCTCAAGGTTCTTCAGTTATAAGCTTTAGAGCTTGGTTTGGCAAATAGGTGAAAATGAATACAAGTCGGGTGGGAAAGAACATTAAAATGTCACTAAATCGAATAAATACTGTAGTGGTGGTCCAATAATAACAGGTGATCTCCGGCAGGTCAATCAAAAGCTCTAATTTAGAAATCACTGTCCCACTAAATTCATGAACAATATTTTCATAACATTTCTCGTGACAAATGCTATAATATACGGTTGTCCCATTTCCAAAGTCAAAACAGAAAGATGCCAGGCTGTGGTTTATGTGTAATTGCCACCCATGGCTATGATCTGCATGTGTAAACACAAGGGATGTGCCACCTGGGACAATTACATCAAACACAAAAAGAGAGCAGCACCGGTGTACCGCCTGCAGCTCTGGCTATAACTGTCACCCTCCATAGTGATTAGCTCTACTGTGATGCCACGCTGTGACTATCCAGCTGCCTCGGAAAACTGAAAAATACAGTGTTCAAGGACAAGCGCTCCAAGTATGTGTCAAACAAAACTGAAATGAAAACTGAAGAGTCAGAGCAACAGGGTGGCGACATAACGCCTGACATCACCTTCGACGTATTGGAAAAACTGCTAATTCAATTCCAGCCTTTTTTGTCCCTTTCGTGAAACTGCGTATCAAGCAAAGATTGCTAGGAGCCTACACCGAGTTAGCATATTGCTCCCCCAGCACCGGCCCCTTCCCTTCTTCGACCCCGCAGTGAAAATCCAATGAATAACTAACAGGGGAATAATCAGTCACATGGCAGCGGTGGCAGGGCCGCTGCTCTCTGGGCGTTAGGGCACACCAGCACATGTGGTTCTGTCTTGTTTATTAGCATTTCCTCTGTCAGGGGCTGCAGATACAGTGCTGTGTTAGCAGAGTCAGGCTTCTGCTGCTGCCTGCAAGCCATGCATATTCACTCAAGTAGCAAAGCATGGGAGCGGCTCACACAGCATCTATGTTTAGCACATAATAACTTCATACTGGGTGGTGCAACGTTGGCATCGTGTTAATAAAATGTTGAAATTCAGGGTTGACGTTATTTTGTTTTTGGAATATGATCAAATACAGCGTGGATTCATGTTTTTTTCCACCGATTATAGTCGAAATTTATTGACGTAACTTCATGCTGTGTCATTTAAATTTAACCTTCCAGTATCTGGGTGAGCATATTATGCACACTTTGCATTTAATGTTCTAAAAGGTCATATTATTTTTCACAATTTATATCAGGTCAGGATTCAAAAGTTGTTCATTTTGGCATGATTTTTAAAATTCTGACCCAGCCACAAAAATCTGCACATTGTAAACATTAGAAAATTACAACACTAATACCCTTCTCTGAAGTGAGTAGAAAATGCACATATAATAATATACACTACCAGTCCAAAGTTTGGACTCACCTTCTCATTTAAATGGCATGAGATGGACCGCAAATGATCAACAAGTGCTCAGCATCACTGGGAACTCCTTCAAGAATTTTGGAAAACATTTTCGGTGAATACCTCATGAAGCTCATCCAGAGAATGCCGAGAATGCGCAAAGCAGTAATAAAAGCAAAGATGTGGCTATTTTGAAGAATCTAAAATATAAAACATGCTTTGAGTTATGTCACACTTTTTTAAACTACATAATTCCATGTGTTCATTCATAGTTTTGATGCCTTAAGTGAGAATCTACAATGGAAATAGTCATGAAAATAAAGAAAAAACAGGTGAATCCAAAGAAACTTTCGACTAGTAGTGTATATAATATAATAAAATAATAATGCATATTAACAAATGTTGCTGTTAACCCTTTCATGCATGAACTATGACAACCTTCGTCAAGATTTTTTTCTTAAGTGTTTTTATTCCTCCTTAGGCATGAAAAAACAATGTGATTGAGTTTGTTTGTTTTTTTTCTTTTCATGGAGTTACATAATGTCCATGCATTTAATTTTTGAAATAAAGAAACGTGTTTAAAACCCAATATCAGAAACTGAGATGAAAACAATGAAATAAAAACATTTTTAATGCTGCTAATCTGATGTCTTCTCACATTTTAACATATTCTAATGCTAGTTATTACTCACTTCATGGAGATAATATGCAAAAAAAAAACTTTTTGTCTAACAAATAACAACTGATTTACACTCAAACATGTTAGTGCAGATCAGGTTTATCAAGAACAGCAAAGTTACAGTAATGGACTGAATGTCAGTGCATGTGATGATGCATAAGTGTCCACTGTGTTGGCTGATACGGAACTACAACAACTAAACCCATGAATATACAAGAGAACAGCTGGAGAAGAACTGTCCACTGGAGTGACCACTGTGCATGAAAGGGTTAATCATTGACATATGCCAGGCTGCGAAAATGAATAAGTAATCCAATTTTTATGTACTGTATTTGTGTTTTTTGGATCAAAAAGTATGGTTTGTTTACATTACAAACATGGCATTTAAAGGGTTAAAAATATGACAGTTATTTAGTATTTTTGGTTACAGCTCAAGTTGATGAAATACAAAAAAAAAGTTAAAAAGTTAGGAACAAATTGTATGAAAAATATTTTGAGATTACGGCAGAGCTGCACATTTTCACTTTCGTAAATTAGTTTGGAAGAACCTCTCTGGGTGGGATACCAGAGGGTTAATGAAACTGTCATAATGTTTACATATTTATTACAGTTTCTATGGTGTGGGACATGTCACGCTCTAATAAAAGCCTAATGTGATAAAATACTTGTCTTCAAGACTGCAAGCCAAGGTTGGTGCCATAGTTTATAGCAATCTGTTGGTTCTGTCTGTCTGTCCTTGAGACAGATTACCCTTCTGCCTGTACCCCCCAGTCAGACACAGAGGAAATACATTAGAGGATAACAAGGTACTGAGTGTGAAAATGGAGTGAGCGACAAGAGAAAGAGAGAGAGACGGAGGGAGAAGAGGAAGAAGGGGATGGCATGAGAGAGTACGAGGGGCAGTTGGAAGACAAAATGGCAGAAATAGCAGAAAAATCATAGAGGGGGGGAGAAGCTGTGGAGGGATGTGAGGGGAGGAGAAATGCAGCAGCTCTCCTCTTAGAGGCCATTATCTGCAGTGACATGCTGTGAAGCCTCTCCCTCTGCATCTCACAAAGGCTTCTACAGGACCACGGCAGTATCTCTCCAGCCGCCGTGGTTTAAGTGCTTACCTAACCCAGACCTTTCCTGCTTTGTGCATAAACACACACACAGACTCCAGCCCACGTGTTCTGCAGATGGGCGTATAGAGCTTTTAGCCTTGGAAAAACAACAACATTCTGTGTGCCCGTACGTACCGAATACCAACATAATGTGACGAGTCAGCCTTCAAATGCGCTCGTCATAGGCAGAATTACAAAGAAGAGTCACACGCTTAATGAGTCTACGGCTGCGCAGCGGTTCAATTCATCTCCTCGGTTTGGTGTTCTGTTACTGTGCAGAGCTCATCCAGTCCCAGAGTGGTGGCTACAGGCTGGATATAATGATGTAAAGGTCAGACGTGGCGGTGGGACTTGGAGGCTGTCAGACAGGGATGCTGGGAGTCTGGGGGGAGCTGATGTCAGGTGTCAAACCCTCTCAGGAAGCAACACTGTAGGCAGAGGGGAGATCACAGGCAATTTGGTTCTCCCCTCTCCTTTCCTTTCCTTTCCTTGCAGTTTTCCTTTTTCTTTCCTCTTCTTTCCTTTCCACATTTAACTTTTTCTCCTCGTCTCTCCTTCTTGCTCTTACCTTCTCTTTGTTTTACAGAGTTAAGACACTAGAGCTGCACGATATTGGAAAAAACTGACACTGTGATTTTTTTTAACCCTGCGATATGAAAAAATACTCAGGAGGATACAATAGCTGTGTGATGTCGACATAAATGGTCAAACAAATTAGTTGTGTTTCCTCTCGTTGTGGCAACACAGGACACATGTTTTAATATCATCCTTCTTGTTGCTGAAATAATTCCAGATAACTGAAGTTGCTTTTCTTTTTGGCACCAAGTTTTTGTATTTGGTAGGGATGTCCGATATTGGCTTCTTTTTTTGCCAAAAACTGATATGGTGATATTGTCCAACACTTAATTTTTGATATTGATATCTACCGATACCGCTGCCGATGTATGTGGGATATTAAACTAATTTTAGGTAACATCACATATCTCCTGTCATGGAATTAACACATCATGCCTAATTTTATTGTGATGCCCCATTGGATGCATTCTCAAATGCAACAAGGCTTTCAAAATGTAAACACTGTCTGTGCAAAGAATACATACTTCAACTTAAGTTGTGGAAAAAATGCCATATTTATTTATTTTCTCTCCCTTCCTCCATGAGTCTATTACAGTGTGGCAACTCACCTGTACAATTTTGAAAACTGCACATTTCTTTCAGCTACAAACAATGCTTCTTTTACAAGTTGGTAAATGCCGGAGAAATCAAGGTATTATTTTATCGGTTTTAATGATAGGCAAAAAAACGATAACGATTTTCACCGATATTACATTTTTATGCCAATATCGGGCCGATAATATCGGTGAGCCGATATTATTGGACATCCCTAGTATTTGGTGATTTTCTCTTGTACGTTGCAAGGTAATAATAGTTTTGAATTTTTCATTGTAGTTTAGTTTTATTTAGTTTTGACTTTTTTTCCCTCTAATTCAGTTAGTTTTCATTCATTTTTAGAGCAGGTTTGCTAGTTTGTATTAGTTTTCATTTTTTTCTAAATGCTTAGTTTTAGTTTCGTCACATCTTTTATCATCCTCGCCGTCGTATTCAAATGACTCTCAGACAGGACTCTGCTGCTTTCTCCCAACTTTAGTCTCCATGTTTCCAGGTAGAGTGGGGACCAGAAGATGACTCTAAACAAGTGACGAGAAGTGATGGACTGTGAAGTGCCGTATGGTGCCGCTAGCTAAAATTGCTCGAGCGAAATAAATCGATTTTGTATCAATCCGACATTGACAAAGATGAAAACTAAGGGAATTTTTATATGTTTTAGTTAGCTTTGTAAGCACACAATACAGTTTCAGTTAGTTATCTTGTTTTTATTTACTTTAATTAAAATGTTTTTTCAATTCTAGTATTCGTCATTTCATTAGTTTTCGTTAACGATAATAACCTTGGTCCGTTGCTCATTTTTCAATGTTGTTACCAGTGACTCCATGTGCAGGGGCGTGGTCTGCTTCGGCAAACTGAGTAAGAACACTTGTGATTGGTGGATCGCTGTGCGCAGTGTGTGTCAGGTACCCAGGTTGAAATTAGATGAGAACATGTTGAGTTCATTTGCCTCCTGCATTGCAGGACCTGCGATGTGACTATTGCGCACACGTACATTGCGATGACGATGCTCAAACGATATATTGTGCAGCTCTATAAGACACTCATCACATCATGTCCAGATGCTGCTCTTCTTCCTTTTGAGTTAAAGGACACTGCAGTAAGAGCCCCATCAATACATCAATCACTTCTTTCTACACCCGAGGTGAAAACTGCGGTTGGTGTCATCCTGGTAGGAGGCTCATTGGTCGGGTTATTAAAATGTCGGTGTTGAATGTGCTATGTGCCTCTAATGACAGGTCTGTCTGAAGCCTGGCAGACAGCACAGCAAGCTGCCTGCCACATTATTACTATCCCATTAGAATAAATTAGCATGATCAGCCCTGCAGGATCTGCTTGGCTTGAGTTCGACTATATGAAAATGCCACAGGGCCCTAGCTTACCAGATCCCCCCTCGATTGGAACTAGAGACAACGAACGGTCACTAATCAGCATCTAATTACGAGATACAACATCAACAGTGAGTGACAGATGCGCTTTTTCTCTACTCACATTCAAACTCAAACTCTGGGCTTGATGCGAATGTGGTTTATCTAGGCCAACGTTAGCTGGAGCAAATGATTAACTGCTATGACTCACACTTTAGAGGCTCATACAATTTGTTACTTCACAGTTAAAAGCCGTAAAAGCGCAATAAGTCACAGTCGAGTTTCATTTAATGGCTGGACGACTGCGACTTCCGACCCCAAGCTTTTAAAAGAGCCCACAGTTGCCCTGAATGGATAACAGATGATAAGAGTAGGCTGAAATATCAACAGTCCGTCCACCTGTCCTGCCTCGCTTTCATCCCACGGTTTCCTTTTATTGATTATCACCGACCGAACTATATGGATGACCGCAGATCAATCTGTCCTGCTGTCGATGCTTGGCCTCAGGAGCCGAGTCGATACATGATGACTCTGTAGAAAGCCCATCAGAGTGAGACATCAGCAGACGAATATCCTGTATGACACACCTTCACCTATTCTTCACCCGTTCCCTCAGCAACATGACCACTGGCCCATGACTCCATGTGTCATGATCCCTCTGGTGACCCTGACACCGGCCGGCCTGGCAGAAGAGCAACTCCACATTACAGATGACCTGTCGAGGACGTTTAGGCCGCACGATTTACATGACCAACATAAATCCGTGCATGGTCAAGGACATGCAAGAAAAACGGGATGATAGGATATAAAGTTACCTGAGATGTAAGAGTTTTTTGCATTATGAAAACGGCTAAACACCTCAGATTTTTGGTTTTGTTCAACAATTCTCGTGGCCTGGTTGGTACAAATATATCCACTAAGCTAGGGATCTGCACAAATGACTTCCAGCTGTGGTTTTAAGTAAAACATCCATAAAGTGACGCCACTTTAAATGTCCTCAAAGACGCTCAAACTAATTGGGCATAGTGCAATATAATGTATGTGTATATGTTTACATGTACGTGTGTATATGTATGTATATGCATGTGTGTATGTATATATATGAGCTCGTTGTAGACTGACTACCTCCTTGCGGTGTATTTATTTATTTATTTCATTTTATTGTCTCCTGGGTTGGTTTTTATGCACTTTTATTGGTTTTTATGCACTTTTATTATATATACAGTATACATAGATGTACGTGGACTTTTTAACAGAACTATGTGTTTTTTCTAGTATCTTTTATCTGACTCCCTAAACGACCACACAAAAGTTCCTATGCGTATATGTATGCACAAATGTCAAATAAACTTTTTTGAATCTTGTGAATCTTAATTTATTTTTATTCCTTTGCATCAAAATACACTAAAAAGTAGCACTTTTTCTCTAACTGTCAATAAAATGTACATAATGTGTATTATTCCACTTACAAAGTCAGTCCGACTTACATGCATTTAGCATTTTTGGAAAACTTTTCCAGGTACAAGAAAAAAAAATGGCACAGTTGCAAAAAGTTTGACAGTTTTTCCATCTTCCTGAAGATGTGCAAAAAATACTGACAAAAAAGTGCAAAAACGGTATTTAAAAAACAGTAAAGTAAAATGAAATACTTCCCAACCACTGAGTAAAGCTCTATCAAGGAGTAAAAAAAAAGGTCAACAAATGACTCCAGCATTTTCTTGCACCATTTGACCAGGTCATTGGACTAATCATTAAAAATCATAATATCACATGCAATTGCTGTATAAAAAATATTGTGTATTTGTACGAAATGTGGCTGTTGAAATCAATGCATGTTATAGGAAACCTCAAAAAAGTAACTAGCCAAAAATGTGTGAGAACTCGAAGACTCTGACCTATCCGATTACCGTCAGCAGCGTACGTTTTCCTCCAGACCTCCTTCTAACCTTGACCTGAGCGGTTTTCTAACCGAATCCCATCAGTGAAGTGAACAGAGATGCATCGCACTTATGAGTTCAGAATTAGTTTATCTCAAACTCATTTCATCATCTCTGAGCAGTCAGCTCCCACAAGTGTACTTACTCTCACAGCAGCAACCGCCCCTCTGACACAGAAATAGACTCAGCAGACAGTCCAAAAAAGAGGAGGAAATCTCATCACAGTCATGCAATTATAACACCCAGGCAGGAAATGAATTAGAAGACGTGGATGTGGCATGGTAAAATTTGGCTCAAGAAGGAGTTCACGTCAACACATCGGTGAGTACGTGAACTTTACATATCTGCACACACACGGAATAACAATAACCAGGCATTCCCCAGAAAACCAGCAGCAATTGATAATGAAGTAACTTCTGGATAATGTAACAATTGCTCATTGAAACCTAATTAAATGTTCCAGAAAGTACATAGAGAATTATGTTATGGTTGATAATATTATGATAAAAAGGTCCAGTTTGATGTATTTCATCTGTTATCACCACATGAGTGCAGAACTAAAAGAAATTGCCAGTTTGATTGTGTTTAAAAAGAGGCATAAAGAAATGATGTTCCAGAAGTACATTGATAAATAAACTCCATAAGGTGTTTGTTTGTTATTTGGATATCAATTTTGCAATGTGTTGGTGAATGTGTTGTAATATGGATGAGTGACAAAATGTACATGTTTCGAAATTGCTGATAAATTTGGGACAGTGTTGTTTTCAGTAAGTATGGAAAGGTTTAAATGGGGTCGGATTAGATCAGTTTATACTTCTTCCTACTCCTTTTCGCTCATGTAAATTTTGAGGATTAAGACGTTGCAGTTTAAAGTTACCGTTTTGTTTTGTTCTCATTCTCTTGATTATCATTTATTTGCATTTCTGTTTTTAAATTGTCATTTACATGAACAAAATAAAGATATCAATCAATCAAACATAACATTTCTTGATTTTGCTGCAAGAACAATGTAGTAATAGTTCAGGGCTCAACTGGTTGGAAAAACTTTAACATCACACAACAGAAACAGGTCAGAACCCCGGCCCGGTTTCATTTACCTATGGTGTAACCTCTTTTCAGCTCTCCACATCGGGGGCTGCGGCGCTGGGAGTTGGTCGTGTTGTTTTCCTGCACCGCGAGGGCTGCGGTTGTCTTGGCAACAGGTGGCGAAGCCTTGTTGAGCGGTGAGGCGGGCACCAAAGTCGGGGAGAAACCTTGACTGGCAATATCCACCGACTGAGACTTCTTCTTCAGTCTGCAGGGGACAAGCAGAGACAAGACCGTATTAATACATTTACATGAAGACACCAGTGTAAATAGTGCATGTAAACGTTACTGTGGAGCGGGAAATGTTGCATGACCTTCACTGTGCAAGAGAACGTGAATCAAAGCATATTTGCATGCGGGGTCGCTGGTGTCAGAACGCGGCGTCACACTAATGTAATCGTGCAAGACGATTTTTGCAGGGGCAAGGAAGTTGAAAGAAAGAATCGATAGGCTAATCACACCCTTGTTAAGGGTGAATTTATTAGCATTGCTCTGCTAGCCCCGCGCAGAGCCACCTCTACAGTAAAAGGAATGAAGCAGTGGGAGCCTGCAGGAGGACAGCAGGATGCCAGAGTTAAGACATGAAGGGAAGGAATGGAGCTGAAATAAACAACTGTTTGAGCAAATGTGAGGCTGTCTGAGTTCGCAGAGGATGAATCGAACATATTAAATTAAACTAAAACACAGAAAAGTCAGCTAGAGTATCAAGGAACAAATATATATTCCCCACCAAGCCTCTGCTCCAGTGGAAGGCTTTGGAAGTAGACCGCTTATTTAACATGTATTAGAGGTAGCGGCGAGCTGAGCCGGTCACGTCAAATCTGCAGACGCCAACTCCTTGAAGCTTATTAAAAGGATGACGAGATTCTGGGTTTGAGTTTGTAGAATTTACAAACGAGTTTACTGGGCTAATCTAAACGGGTAATCCCAGAATTCTCAGTGGCGGTAAATCTACCCACTCACTACAGGGTGGGGAAGCAAAATTTACAATGAACATTTAGTTGTTTTTTCTTAGCAGGCACTACGTCAATTATTTTGAAACCAAACATATATTGATGTCATAATCATACCTAACACTATTATCCATACCTTTTCAGAAACTTTTGCCCATATGAGTAATCAGGAAAGCGAACGTCAAAGAGTGTGTGATTTGCTGAATGCACTCATCACACCAAAGGAGATTTCAAAAATAGTTGGAGTGTCCATAAGGACTGTTTATAACGTAAACAAGAGAATGACTATGAGCAAAACTATTACGAGAAAGTCTGGAAGTGGAGGAAGCAACAAAAAACGTACCAAAGCTTTTAGTAAAGCTCTCAAATCCAAAATCCAAGGATCCAACCAAATCCATGAGAAAAATGGCAATTGAACTTGAGGTAGACAACAAGACCGTTAGAAATGCAGTAAAATATGATTTGAAGATTTAAATTCTCATGACTTTCAATAAACTAATTGGCCATACACTGTCTTTCAATCCCTGCCTCAAAATATTGTAAATTTTGCTTCCCCACCCTGTAAAGTTCTTTGAAACAGGTACAGTAACACACTGACACACAAACAGCTCATAACACAGAGTAAAAAAAAACAAGATCATATACTTGGGCAATCCAGCAAAAACTTAGAGGGAAAAAAGTGAAAAATGGCTCCTGAAACACTATCTATCTATAGTCTGAAAAAGTCCTGAAACAGCAATACAAGATTCCCAGCACTCTGCTACCTCGCACACACTTTCAATCATTCCAGCAAAACTGCTGAAGCGAACAGAATCTTTCTGGCCATTTCACCCAAGTGCCCATCCCCTGATGGACCAAAGCAGCACACATGACATAGTGTCTAACTGGCTAATGAAAATGCATAATCTCTATGGAAATGCTGTCCATCACCGTGTGTGTTCTTCCTTAAATCGAACCCAAATGGAGAAGGCAAACAGAGCAGGCTGAGCTGTGAATAAACACTGGAGAAATTATGTTCTGCTTCACTGAAGTGTTCCCCCATAGTCTTATTCAGTAAAAAACACATACTCTAAACATATTCACACATATATATTCACTAAAACCAGAAGCGTGCTGTTACAGCTTGCGTTTCTTTTTTCTTTTTCTTTTTATTGATTTGTCCTCCCTTGTATGCTATCTTTTCTTCCCAGAATTGACTGAAATGGAAGTTATACCAAAACTAAACAAAGGCGTGTTGAGTGAGTTAGCTGGATACGCCAGATTGTGCTAATGACTATTTTGAAGAAGCTGCATGTTTGCTTCGATGGCACATAATGAGGCTGGAGAATGAGTGAGAAGTAGAGACCTGCTGCCGTTAATGGCTGTGGAGGACGAGAGAGAGAGACCGAGAGTGTGTCAAGCTGAGTGAAGTCTATCTCCTCTCCCTTAGGAGTTTGTACTAATTACTGTCTCATCAGTAGAGCAGAAGCCCCTCTTCCAGCTCCGTTTCACTGAGCTATGAGGCCAACTGGTAACAAAACAGCATGTGAGAGAGTCAGTGTGAGTGTCACAGATCAAATGAGAAGGAGGAGACAGCACCCGAGCTTTAATATGAGATTCACAGAGAAGGATGGGAACGCACTGACAGTATATCCAGCACACAGTTAATACATGCTTCTGAACAGTATTACAGAAATCAAAGTTTATGGGACAAATTCACACATGGTCACCTTTTTAACCAGTGTTTGCTTTATATTGGACAATGATACTGTCTTATTAAATGTTTGATTGACAGTGAACTGGGTTTAAATAGGATTAAGTTCAGGTTCATTCTCATTGCACCAAGGTTATTATTGTTAATGAAAACTAACGAAATGACGAAAACTAGAATTGAAAACACATTTTCGTTAACGGAAATAAATAAAAACTACAATTAAAAGAAAAAAATGATAACTGAAACTGTATTGTGTGCTTATAAAACTAACTAAAACGTATAAAAATTACAGCTAAATTTCCCTTCGTTTTCGTCTTTGTCAATGTCGGATTGATATGAAATCGATTTATTTCGCTCAAGCAATTTTATCTGCTGTCACCGTATGATATTTAAGGGTCCGTCACTTGTGTTCACTTGTGGTTTCCAGTCGTCTTCTGGTCCCCACTCTACCTGGAAACATGGAGACTAAAGTTGGGAGAAAGCAGCAGAGTCCTGTCTGGGATTTATCTGAATACGAGGAATTTCAATACGAAGAAGAGAAAAGATACGACAAAACTGAAAAAACTAAGCATTTAGAAAAAAACGAAAACTAATAAAAACTAGCAAACCTGCTCTAAAAACTAATTAAAACTAACTGAATTAGAGAAAAGAAAGTCAAAACTAAATAAAACTAAACTATAATGAAAAATCCAAAATTATTATAACCTTGCACTGCACTACACTAGTGGTTCTCAAACTTTTTACAGTGGAGTACTCCCTGAAATATACTTTTTTAGCTTCAGCATTTTTGATTGAAAAAAAATTAGGCAAAATTTGTTGCTGTGCCAAAGGTGTCTGTTTATATTTTCAAAACTTTGTAAACACACAGCATATATTTAACTGAAATATATAAAAAATAACACATTTTTAAAAGTAAAATTTTGTGTATAAAATATAAACTGAAAAGTGCCCTCTTTCATTGATAAGAAAAATAAATAAAATGGTCATTCACAAATGAACCTTTCAGCAACAAAAATAATTACTTAGCTATTCAAATAAACTCATTTTTAAAAATATAAAATACAAATGTTCTTAAAATGTTACCAAAGCTTAAACAATGATTGACAATAAAAACTATTTTAAATACAGTATTTATTTTGTATTCGGTACATGATGACTTATTTCATATTTCACAAGATCCATATTACAGATCAGACATTTTCATCCACACTAATTGGGCCCCAGTTTGAGTCCATTTGGTTTAATGACCATACATGTTGTGTTTTTACATCTTTGGAGTATAGTTATTGTTGTAGTTATAATGTTTGGTGCAAAAGGAAGTCAACTCCTGTAACTCCAGTAATTTGCACTACACAATAGTACTATTACATGTATTTCACTGTAAATCAATCAGCAAGACATGAGAAAGAAAGTAAATAATACAACATAAAAAGAGCTCAAATTAAATACAGATATATATATATACACAGACAGTAAATAAGGTTTCTTATCATATAAACCAACAAAAATATTTGGAGGGTTCAAAAACAGCAAATTAGAGAGAACAAATGTCTGGTCGCCTTCATTTCAAGTGTAAATCTACATGCATTTTTCACATTCAAGCTGCAAAATACTCAAGACAAAGTTGGAACAGAAGAAATTTAAGACTAATAATGGGTTAAAATAAAGAAATGACCAATTAGAAACAGGTGACTAACATAGATTGTATATAACACTGGTCAACAACAAATTTATTGTTTAAGTTTTTTGAGCTGATTTAGGATAATTTTGGTGTGCTGAATCCAAAAATCACATTAATTTTGCTCAATCAGGTCAACTTTCTGAACTATGCTACATATTGGCTTTTTAACATTTTTGCTTACATTTATGGGCATTTTCACATCATATGATACAAAATTCTTTCATATTTCTTGCAATAAACGAGTTCTGAAGATTTTACTTTTGCCAATTTATGATTAATGTTTTTTTTAATATTACAGGTGAATGAAATGGCTTCGACTAGAAGATCTTGCAAAAATAAGCCTGACGTATTCTGCTACATCTGCTGTGAATACACCATTGTACCTAACAGGAATCAAGTCACAAGTTTCATAAAGTGTGCTTACCAATCTTATTTTGGTATTAATTATTATATTTTGTGAGAAGATCAAATTTTTCAAAATCAAATTAGCAAAAAAACCTGACCTGATTGAGAAAAACAGATGTCGTTTTTGGATTTAGCGGTGCAAAATGGTCCTAATTCAGTTGAAAAAACCTTGACAACTTGTAAAAAACATTTTTTTGTAACCCAGTGTAATTAATAACAATAGGAAGTGTGATGTTATCCATTGGTTTCAGGACAGTTGACACCAGTAGTTTGTGATTTGTAGCTTTTTGGACCTAAAGTGGCCATTTTTGGACAAAAGGGGTGGAGCTGCAGGAGCATGAGGTAAGCTAATGCTAAATGCTAGCTTAGTGATTCGGTAAAATGGTGAACTTTTTAGAGGAACCTATTAACTACAACTGCAGTTGAGCTGTTTGACAGGGAAAAAAAAGTGTCTTATTCAGTGAACAGTAACTCCATAATTCAACTTCAGCTGTCAAACTCACCTGTCAATCCAAGCCTGATATGTGTGACATAAGATCTTATATTTGATCTGAGATCTAATTAACGGAGAACACCTATTAAAGGGTGCAAATGGAATTTATGAGACTGGAATGACTCCTGGAAGAAACTCTAATATTTTTGAGAGGCTCAGTGTAAGTCTACGTGAGCCAGGCCTTTTTTGGAGCAGCGTCTAGTGGCCATCAGTGGTATTACAACTTTAAGACACTTCTGCATTGGTTTCATTACAGTCTCATGGTTAATTGGTCAAAAGTAGTATCAAGTAAAGGTCTAGTCATTTAGGAGGAAAGCTAGGACAAGGATCGACAGTTTGTCAGCAAATTTATGAGAAAGTTACTCAAAGAAAGATAAGAAGGAGATAAGACAGGATGAGGGTATTTCAGCCTCTAATGATGCAGAACAGACTGAAAACTGGAAAAAAAAAGAATACCTGTCATCGCTCAAATTACAAGCAAAAACAGCTTTATAAAAGCATCTGTTGTTGGGAACTTTTTTAACTTTTAATTGAGTATTCCTGCATGATATCAGGAGAATCTGCAGTGTGCTGTGACGACAATGCAGCTTGAAATAATTAAATAACCATATGATGTGAATATGCACGTCAAACGTCCACATAAATGAGCACGAAAGCACGTCAAATGGGAAAAAAAAAGCTTTATATGATCTGTTGGCATGTGTCAGAGATCCCACTCCTGTATCCTGAGTTGAGTTTTGGACAATAACAGTTGTTTATTTATTTTTTTATTTTATTTTTCTGCAGCAGTGTATGTTCTTGTAGAGTCAGCACTTTCTTGGCTTACAGGCTGCGTTGCCAACTTTCTCCATCGCCTCCGGCTCTGTTCTCTGGTAAGAACAACTCGGACACGGACTCACCTGCGACGGCCGACAAGGGACAACGGTCGCATTTACACCCCAATACGTCAAACCGCTCGACAGTAATGTGCACAAGTAGCTGTTTTCTTCCCATATGTTCGCCGTGTAAGGTTTTGTTAGATCGCGCTCCGGAGCCTGGTCTGTTCAAGTCGTGCATCTTACTAGAGAGCGGGGAGGGGGGGGGGGGGGGGGGGGGGAGTGTGCAAAAGGTTAGAGGTTTTCACACAGATGGTGATGATCATCCTTGCTTCACAGATTGCTCCTGTCTCCAAACCGCATGACCCACTTTGCATCAAGGAGTTTCACAACCTCGCCAATAATCCGTGTGAACACAACACCACAGATGCACCTTCCTCAACTGTGAAAATGAGGAGAAGGCCCTTGTGAGGAAATTTCACTGAGTTTAAGAGGCTTTTCCTTTTAACACCAGGGAAGAAATAGCTGTTCGGAACACCGCTGGCTTTGACGTAGAGGTGTTTTTTTTTTTGTTTTGTTTTTTCTTCGTCTGGGTAAATACGCTCCGTCCTGGGCTGTAATTGCACCAATCTCCATCTCCCCTGCAAGCAAAAGAACTCATGAGCGCCGCAGAGGAACGAGGGAGGCACGTCGACAAAGCCTCCAGCTCTGACAGATTCCTATCTATGAGCTAATGCTTAAACAAAGACGAATAGAGGGAGGGAAAAATGAAGGCAAACTGACGCAGAGGCATTTTGTTTTTTACCCCGTTGTTGTGATCTGACCTGGGCCAGGAGGCACTGCTATATTTGCAGCCCTGCCAAACTGGCATCACTAAGATTATCAGTCACTTCAGGGATCCACATGGTTTGGCAAAGGATGCATAAACAACAGGAAATTTGGGGCCAAGTCAAAACACGCTTATCGCTCCCCTACTAAGAGGGATTAGACCTAGAAAAAAAAAAAGGGGCTGCGTCTGAATCGTTTTCCATTCCTAGTCATTGCTTTGCCTCCGGTTTCCTGCCTTGAAGCCACAATATAACACCTTTTTTTTCAGGAAACTGCTGTTTACATATTGTAGTAGATAGCGTAGTGTGCAAAATAAAGCCCATAGGCGACGGCTGGGTTGACGTCATAGTTATTAGTTACGGAGCTGGCAGCAGAATGACCCATCTGACAGTAATAAAGCCATAGAATCACAAATACGATGGATGCTGCTTATGTAACTTTGAAAGAAAGGGAAGTGAAAGGATTAGATTTGCTGCAGATTCCTCATACATTAAACGGATGTTTGAACTGAAGCCTTTATGTGCTCTTAGATGCTCTTATATGTATATAACCAACTGTATTTATCTTCAAAAGCTGCACTAAAAGACTTTTACTCTCACCTCAATACTCTATTGCATCTATAAAAAGGTAGTAATATGTTTTTATTGCTTAGTATAAATAATAAGTCTCAATAAATTACTTGTCTTTTTTTCTAATGTTTCAGGACTGATTATGATGATTGTGATGATTGACTCATGTTTACCTGGAATTAATGCATCATTTATATGTCAATGACCCTGATCCTTGATTAGACAGTGATTTTAACAAACATCGACATGACATTATGCATAAAGATTACCTGCATTTATTTATTTTTAGCATTCATGTTAATCCATTTGTATTTTCTATAAATATCATTAGCATTTTCCCCTTTTTTTCCTTCCTTTGCTGTGCTTCATTGTTATCGGACGTGTCCAGGGGTTTGTATATTTGCATATATTTGTGGCCAAAACTGTGTTATGAATTATTTTTCCGGCTACATGAACTGAAGACACATGGGTTGAATGTGAATCTGTTGTGAATGAATTGAATATGACTCAATGTTCTGTCCAGCCCTCCTTTGTATGTTTTCATCTTTGAAAATACTTATACAAGTCTTTAAAAAAAAACATATAAATAAGTAAAATACATTTTCAAGATGAGACAGTTTGTAAATTATTGGTATAATACTGTAAGCAACTGTAGAACATGCTGTATAATTACATTTTTCTACACAAAATCCACAATATACCTGAACTATATAAATTAGTAGCCTATTACAGTGTAATATAATTACAAGTTTATTTGTTATTAATGTCCAAAAATGTAAAAATGAATGAAGAGTGGTGCCATATTTGCATATTGCTGCTCTATGGAGACAAAATTCACTTTACCATTGAAGAAAAAATATATTGGTTTCAAAGATGAACACTTTCCCTGCATGTTTTTTTTTTTCTTTGGGGGACTTTTGCAGAAATTAATTAACAATTAGTCATTAGATGCTGCTTTCACGTTGAGGAACTTCCTGATCATGTGGCGTGCATTCATCCAATCAGAGTAAAAGACCTCCTTTTCATAATTAAATAATAAGACCTAGATTCTATTTCACTGCCTATCCGTAAAACTGAGATAAAGTCACTGTCACCATAGTGACACCAAGTGATTCTGCTATAAATCATGTTTTCATATGAATGATGACTCAAAGGATTGTGGGTAATGGGAGATGCTGCTTGTAGTGACAAACCCATAGGCAGTTATTACACAACTCTGCAGATCCCCTCGGCTCGACTAAGCATCTTGGCGTCATTAATTCATGGTTTCATTCACCAGTGGAACTGCGCGATTCACAGTCAAGATTCACTTTTATTCTCACTTGTACATGACCCGTACAGCCAAAAAAAGAAAGACATTACAAATCTGCTGCTAGAACTATTTTATAGACTTTTAACTATATACACACAGCACTTTTTATATTTGAGATTTGACAAACTGTATTTATTTTTTATATTATATTTTAAAGAGTCAGTGCGATGAAACTTCATTCTAAAGCACCATTTCTATCTATCTATCTATCTATCTATCTATCTATCTATCTATCTATCTATCTATCTATCTATCTATCTATCTATCTATCTATCTATCTATCTATCTCATTTAGTGAAATTTAACACATATGCGAACAAACAAAACATGCATAATAATACAAATATCAACTAGAAAAGCACTTGGAGAGTGCCGACCTCCGCCAAGGCAGATCTGTCCTCCCCCGATCACCACCAAAATTTAATCATTTGTTCCTTGAGCCAGCATCAACATTTCCTGAAAATTTCCTGAAAAATCCGTCCATAACTTTTTGAGTTATCTTGCTAACTGGCCAATAAACAAACAAACAAACCCTGGCAAAAACATAACCTCACTGGCAGAGGTAACAATCATAACAATCTTAGACAGAAGAACAGCACAATAGTTCCATTTACATGCCTGAAAAGGGGTGGGAAGAAGTGCAACTGATTTAATCCAACCCCCTCTCCCTAAAATATTATTAATTACATATATATAAAATACACACACACGTCCCTCTTCCTTTTATGTAACTCTTTTATATTTATATATCTATTCACACACACACACTCCTTCATCCATATACACATACATACATATACCCAAAGCATACAAGTACACATACACGCATACAAATACACAATCTTTTACTTATGCATTTCTTAGTTGTGCTGATCTATCTATCTATCTATCTATCTATCTATCTATCTATCTATCTATCTATCTATCTATCTATCTATCTATCTATCTATCTATGCTGAATGGCAAAGGTCACAGCAGATAGAGACGATTTAGGAGGAAAATATTTGAATATTTGACTTACATCTGAACTGTGAATCCAAATGATCGATCATTTTACTCAATATGTGGTGGATGTATAAGGAAACAGCTGTTTGCTCATACTTTTGTTTATTGTAGCTTTAAAGAACCATCGATTTGCAGCTGACCAGTGAGGGTGTCGTGGTCTTATGTTGAGAATACAAAATCTGTTTAGTCAATAACAGGTAATAAACACCACAGCAGCTCTGAACTGCCTAAACAAAACATGGAGTAAAACTGGGATTTACACCTGAAATTGTCTCATCTCTTGCATCGACAGATCAAACACCAGGTTCTGGTACGTTTCCAATATTCTGTGTTGCTGATACAGTGACATACTAAACCCTCGCCAATTTTAGTTTTCCAGGCCGAGGTAATCATTCGTGAAACATGAAAACTAAGAGCGCATTTTGTTCTCCTCATTTGGAGTAATTGTCATGAGAACTGATGAGGTTTACAGACTATCTGCTAATCATCTACTGTCAATATCTTCACACCATCCGTCAGACTGTTTGAGATGGGACGTAGGGCGTTCAGCTCCGGCGTTCTCTCTGAGGCGAGCAATCATAACAAAACAATTGGACAACTGCAGACAAGCTTAAGCCTAATAAGAATGAGTCAGTCGGAGGCGAGGCCGTCAGACTGGAGCTGTGCTTCTGTTACTGACACACAGAGAAAGAGGGCAACAACAACCTGTGGCCATGCATGTTAATGAGGCCCTCTATTGCATCCGGAAGCATAATGAAATACAGCCGGACCTCGCCGCTCTCTGCTCCGCTGTCGGACACCTCCGCATAATGATGTATGGAGCGCTACGCCGCATTATGCTCATCTGCCCTTGCTAAATGCCACAGCAGCAATTCTGTGTCAAGGGGTTATGTGGCAGTTTTGACCAATGAGGCTTGAAACTTGGGTGGCTTCTGTAACAAAGTGTTCAAAGCGTAGCAACTAAAAGGCCAGCGACGAAAACAAAAAGATGAATAAAACAGAACGTGGCCGCTACCTGTGTGAATGTGGGTTTTTACTTGATTTCAATAGCTTTCACCACATCTAAAAGAGTTAAGCGGCAACAGTAATTTGACAGAAAACGACAGAATGAAAACGTCAAATCGTGTTCATCTCTTTTATCACTCATAACACATTAAAGGAGTGATATTTTGCTTTTTTAAATCGACTAAAATTTACTTAAGGGGTCAAATGAGTGGTCATTTTTGTCAAGAAATGCATAGAACTGTGTTGAAATAATCCTAATCCATTTGTGCACAGACTACTGATATTATTTAACAGTGGAAGCTCTATTTTCAGAAATATTGGATTTGGAATAGCATGTGTATGTGAAAACTTTTGCTGGTTGACGGATGTGACATTACCCATGATGCTCTGGTCAGTACCAGTACTTTATTAGTAATAAACTTATAGACTTACTATTGCTAATTATCCTCTTATTCATAAATGTTAGTATTGTGGATCTAAAACAGTAACAGCTGACACAAAAACACTAAATGTGTCAGTGGACGAATGTGACATGGTTGTTACGGATCCCATCATACTGATGCTCTGCAGCCATGTCACCGTTTACACTAATGATCCCTGTGCAAAAACTAGGATCAGAATTATTTATTGTATAGTTTATCATCATGCTAAAGAGTAAATAACAATATAGAATTGTTATTTCTTTATAAAAGAGCTTATTGTTAGAAAACTGTTGATTTAAAAAGTGGCGTGTGATATTCTTAATGTATGTATTGGCGTAACATAAGCAGGATGGATCAGCACCATACTCCAGATTGAACCTGTAAAAATAAAACATGTGATATGTAGGAGAGAATCTGGTAAGAAAAATTGGGGAATCTAAAAGAATAGAATATTTGTTTTTCAGGTAAATTCAGTTCAAATATAACTTGGCCATTTGTGACATGAAAATATAGCATTAATTGTGATGAAATTGGACATTTTTTACCTGAAAACATAATTCATATGACCATCAACATGTTGGAACAGAACTGAAATCCTGTGAATTTGCAGAACTTGCATTTACCAACACAAAGTTCCTTTGGGGATTCACTTATATTGATTTCTTATGCACAAAGACATAAATAAGACTGCTAAGCAAATTTTAGCCGAAATGGAATCATGCATTTTAAAACATTTTCCTGTGGTCTCCATAAACTGTAAATGTTCTGCTTGGGTCTGAATTCTTCATTAACTCAACTCCACAGGTCCATCTTCAACCTTATTTTTGAGTAATGACACCAGAAAGGTTGTTTGAGCGCTGGCCCTTTAAATCCAAATGAGCCACTTCAGGCCACGCCCCCTCCAGGTTGTTGGCTGTGTTGCTCTGTCCCGTTCAGCCACTTGTGTTCATTAATACACCCAACCACTGAAGAGTTTAGGTAATCAGCTTGAAGTTTGGGCATATTTTCAGTTTTTACTACAACCGCTGCTGCTGATAAACAATTATGTCATCTTTGGAGAAATGTTCATCGAAAATCTGGACCTTATATATGCAAATGTTGTGATGTAACTAGCTATAAAATGTAAAAAAATTAAGCAGGAATTAAAACGGGTTGCAGAAATCCACTTGATTGTTGCCTAAATTAATATAAATATAACTTTGCAGCACCTGGAAGGTTTAAATTCAAACTTCATGAACTATTAGGGTCCAAATACACAAATAAATGAACCAATGACTAATAAAAGTGGGTTTAGTAAAATGTGACCCCTTTAAAGAACCCTGGTATTTCTACAAAGTGCGAATCACTGTGGGGGGGGGGGGGGGTTCTGCAGTCAGCTGAATATCTGCTTCAGTTTGACTTTTTCATTCCTGTCACATCTCCACTTCAGTAAATGCTTGTTTTGTGAATTATTTGCAATCTCCGACATCCTCTTTGACATTTTTTTGGTGCTTTTTCCCCCTCAGTCAAAGCAGAAAGAGGACGACTTCTGCAGCTCGGTAGATGGAGGAATGGGAAGATAACAAACACTTTCTCTTTGACTCTCTCAGTGTTTGTCATTACAGTCTCAGCTGTTAGACGGCAATAAGGAAAGGAGGAGGGATCCGTTACTGAGAAACAGCAGAACTGTACTGTAAGGAAACCTGCCTGTGACCTTATGGTGGTGACGGAGCACTTTTGGTTTATTTTGGTCTGTGTGGAATGAGCCATCGCTTCCATTTTGTAAAACATGATTCATCATTTATTAATATCAGTGGAATCTGGTATTGATTAGGTTCAAATAATCTACTTTAAAAAGTCTGTACAATTAAAGATTTTTTTTTGCTTAATTCAAGCAAAAAATCTGCCAATGGAACAAATGAAAATTATCTTGGTAAGATTTCTTTAAATAAGATTTTCAAGATCTATTGTCTAAAAATAAGTTCTTTATATCCCACTGAAAAGTTACTCTGTAGGTGATTATGTCTTATTTGAAGTGTGATGAGATATTTTGACTAGAAATTAGAAAAATACACTTAGTAAGATTTTTTGCAGTGCAGAGGTGATTTGTGGTTTTACTGTGGTTGTTTTCTGTCTAAAAACAGAGATATAATGTAAACTATCAGCTGATGGGAAGATTATAAGACACAGTGTCATATTTAACCCTTTCATGCATGAATTATGAGAACCGTAGTCAAGATTTCTTTCCTGAGAGTTTTTATTCCTCTTTAGGCATGAAAAAACATTGCAATTGATTTTTTTTTAATAAACCTGTTTTTTATGAAGGTAGATTTGTTTCTTTATTGCTTTAACTGAAAAAAAAATTCAATTAAAAAAAGTGTTTGAATAAAAAAAAAAAATACAATCCAAAAAATTGCATTTGAACACTTTTTTTTCCTTGATTGAAGTGATTTTTTCTTTTTTTAATTGAATTTTTTTTTTTTTGTTAAAGCAATACAGAAACAAATCTACCTTCATAATTTTTTGTGGAGTTCCAAAAATGTCCACTCCGCTGGACACCATGTGTTTAATTTTTGACTATCAGAAAGTGATATACAAAATCAAAACATTTTTAATGCAGCTAAACTGACGTTTTCTTTCACATTTTATCATATTCCCAATTTTTATTAGCAATTTATTTACACTCAAACATGTCACTGCAGATCAGGTTTATCAAGAACAGCAAAGTTATAGTCATGGTTTGAATGTCAGTGTATGCGATGGTGTATAAGCGTCCACTGTGTTGGCTGATATGGAACTAAAACAACAAAACCCATGAATGTACAAGAGAACAGCTGGAGAAGAACTGTCCACTGTAGTGACCACTATCCATCAAAGGGTTAAAGACTGTCAAAACAACTGTCTATGAGTTTTAGTTTGAAGAAGAAAACTTGACGATACCATATTACAGATGTGTGGTTGGCAGTTCTAAAGCCCTTTAAATGTAGGATACATGTTAATAGAGCACGTAAAGTCGACTTCAAGCTGAACAGAGGATGTTCTGTGTTTGAACTCGGCAGGAAGTTAGAATCCATCTGATCTGGCAGGAGCAATCTCCTGTTGTGAGCCAAATGTGTGAAATGGCAACTCCAGATACTGTCTGGACCAAGGTTATAATAGTTTTGGATTTTTCATGATAGTTTAGTTTTATTTAGTTTTGACTTTTTTTCTCTAATTCAGTTTGTTCTGGTTAGTTTTTAGAGCAGGTTTGCTAGTTTTTCTTAGTTTTTTTTCTTTTCTAAATGTTTAGTTTTAGTGTTAATTGTAGTTTTGTCGTATCTTTTCTCTTCTTCTCCGTCGTATTCAAATAAATCCCAGACAGGATTCTGCTGCTTTCTCCCAACTTTAGTCTCCATGTTTCCAGGTAGAGTGGGGACCAGAAGGCGACTGGAAACCACAAGTGACGGACCGTGAAGTGCTGTATGGTGCCGCTAGCTAAAATTGCTAGAGTGAAATAAATCGATTTCGTATCAATCCGACATTGACAAAGACGAAAACGAGGGGAATTCTATCCATAATTTTTATCCGTTTTAGTTAGTTTTGTACACACACAATACAGTTTCAGTTGGTTATCGTTTTGTTTCTTTTAATTATGTTTTTTATTTATTTCAGTTAACGAAAATGTTTTTTCAATTCTAGTTTTCGTCATTTCGTTAGTTTTCGTTAACAATAATAACCTTGGTCTGGACATGAGAAAACAAGTTAGTACGTATAACTCCACATCAACCAGTCCTCAAACCCAGCCAAACCATTTCTCTGTCACTTAGCAGCATCTGCCAACAAACTCATACAACCGCATTTTAACCAAAAATAAGCAAAAAAAAACGACATAAATGAACAGAGCTATTGTTCATTTTCTAAAACGTATCAATATCACACAGAAACAGCCTTCAGCTTTGGCCTTTCACTTCACTAACAGAGGAATTATCTTAGCTGACACAAGGCGGGGAAGGAAAAGAGGGAAAAGAAAAAAAAAAAAAAAAAAGCAGCGTTACTGCTTTATTATGTGTTGGCGCTGACTTCGGGGCATGCTTTTCTCCTTCACTTTCTGCTTCTGTGTGTATCACTCAAGCAGCAAATACAGTCACATACATGGAAAAAATAAAAGAAAGCACACACATTGGCACTCTTTGTCCCCGTCGCTTCAGACAAACACAAACACACCCCGTCAGACCCGGCGCTCCATCACACACAGCCTTCAGCGTTTGCTTCGGCGTGGATCTGCGGGGCCTTGGGACCGTTACTGCTGTTACTGCAGTCTTCCACCGTCCTCCTCCTCCTCCACCTCCTCCTCGTTGCTAGCCTCAGTCCTGCTCTCCGGCTCTCATTTGCCGAGCGCCGGTGACAAGCAGCGACACAATTGGTCAGCGCGAGTATTGGATGTTACGTCATCCCGCTGTGGCTTGTGGTGGTGCAGAAACCAGCGACGGACGGGTTCTGAGTATTGGCAGTTTTCAGCAGCGTGTGGAGTATCACACTGGATCATTATAGCTCAAAAGAGCAGGAGGAGGGGCAGGCAAGACAACAGAGATGAAAAGCAGAGTTTTAATTATTGCAGTTAAGCTGCTTCCCACACTGCATCTCATTTGTTAGTAAGGATAACGTGCAGAGACATACCTGGGAAACAAATATGCATTTCTAGAGATGTGACAGTTTTTCACACAACTGCTTCAATTAATGTAAGAACAGAGAATACTGGATACTACGTGACATTATATCTTATTATGTTGTACTTAAATACTATACACACATTATCAGACTAAAAAAAATGCACCTATTGCTTTTATTCTTATAAACATGGTAATTATTTGAGAAGTATTTCATTTTCTAAATAACAGAGACTTTTGGTTGGGTTCATTTAACCCTTTCATGCATAACGGTCACTACAGTGGACAGCTATTCTACAGCTGTTTGCTTGTATATTCATAAGTTTTGTTGTTTTAGTTCCATATATTCTCTCTGTAGCACTTTGAGATTCTGCTGAATGAAAAGTGCAATTATTATTATTATTATTATTATTATTATTATTATTATTATTATTATATCAGCCAACACAGTGGACACTTATGCATCATCCCATCCACTGCAATTCATACCATTACTGTAACCTTGCTGTTCTTGATAAACCTAATCTGAAGAAAAACATTTTAAATCAATTGCTAATTGTTATTAGACTGTAATTAACACTTTCTTTAATCAAAAAAAATTTTTTTTTGCATATTATCTACATGAAGTTAGTAATAACTAGTATTAACTAGTATTAGAGTATGTTAAAATGTGAGAAAACATCAGATTAACTGCATGAAGAATGTTTGTTTCATAGTTTTTCTTCTTCCCACTCCTTTTCGAGTGTAGATGAATGATTTTGGAAATTTGAATATGCATTTATTCTGCAAATGCTCGAAATAAACAAAAAATGAATGAATGAATGAACAGTTTTCACACAGTATATCACTTTCTGATGATGGGTTTTAAATCCATGTTTCCTTACTTCAAAAATTAAATGCACAGTGTCCAGCTGAGCAGACGTGTTTGTAACTCCATGAAAAACAGGTTCATAAAAAAAATAAATAAATAAAAAAATTCAATTGCATTGTTTTTTTTAATGCCTAAAGACGAATAAAAACACTCAGGAAAAAAATCTCGACTCAGGTTCTCATAATTCATGCAGGAAAGAGTTAATTAGTCCTGTTGAAAAGGCAATATTTGAATCACTTAAAGTGACACAAAACACTATAAAATGTTTTATTTTTTTTTAACTGTAAAAATTTTAATTAAATGCATCAACGCAGGTGATAATGCACATAAAAACTGACTGACTTTTTCTACATTCAAACATCTCCTGGATGTAAGGAGGGAGAAGATTATTGTGTGCCTTGTACATCACTACCATTGTATTGAGGTCAACAAAATCATGTATTTTCAGTAAATTAAGCTCTGTCCGATCTAAATGGGAAAAAAAACTATTCAAAACTCTTTGGTTTTCTTATCTGCACAATATAAATTATTAACATAAACTAATGGGAATGAGATGATTGATTTAGGTTAAGAGTCAAACACTAATCTTGCTATTTTTCTCATATCCTGCCATCTGACGTGAACTTAGCAAAACTAAACTGATTATAGTTCATTATTTAAAGCAAAATTGTGCATTTGGACTCTTAAAAAATGGTGCATTTTCCCCAAAAGTCCTTTAAGAAATGAACAAACATTGATAAAAACCTTAAAATACAGATAGTATAACTGCATGTTGAGTCATTTTGATCTGTTACAAACTTTTCCATCCTTTTTTATTTTCGTTTTGCTAATTGGTGCATTAGATTAGAGCTGGAGCAGCGACGGGAACAATGTGGGCAGAAAGAGCAGCCATTGATGTTGGTCTTCTGTGAATGATGACTCCTTTCATGGTGAAAATAATGTGATAAATCTAACACAAAACATCTCCCTCTTACTCTCCTTTGCAGATGTCTGGTAGACGGATAAACAAGGCCGCCGCTGGTGTAAACATCCCATCTGACCCAGAGCAGAGGCAGCCGTGGAACCATGTTGATTTGTTGAGGAATGAACCTTTGATTGGCTGCCTGCTCTAATTAGCACAAAAAGCCCCCGTGTCAGACCCCGTCCATCTCATTTAAACCGTGTCCTTGAAACACCAACGAGCATCCCCGCTGACTCTGTGCGGACAGAGTCGAGCTGTTCACATGAAGGACGCCACATGACGACACTGAGGACACGGCCTTGGACTGACTCACTTAGTGTTTCCTACGGACACAAACACAAGGACACACACCTCTGTGGAGATGAAACCACCGGCAGCATCATTTCATGTCAGCTTTTACATGATCTAGAGATAAATGTTCAAAAAGTACTTTAAGTGTTTCTTTGTAGTATTAATGTTTTCAACTCTTACCAGTAGGGGGAGTCTGCTACCAAAACACATGTAGGACCAAAACCACTGATGAATTAATGCTATGTATCCACAGACTGAAT
Organism: Sphaeramia orbicularis; assembly: GCF_902148855.1. Taxonomy (NCBI): domain Eukaryota; kingdom Metazoa; phylum Chordata; class Actinopteri; order Kurtiformes; family Apogonidae; genus Sphaeramia; species Sphaeramia orbicularis. The sequence goes on from NC_043972.1 coordinate 7,831,391, forward strand.
TAAGGATAAAGCAATTGTTTTCATAGTATCATCAAGTTTTCTTCTTCAAATTAAAACTCATTGGCACTTATTTTAACAGTCGCTCAAAATAACACTGTCTTATAATCGTCATGTCAGCTGATAGTTTACATTATAGCTCTGTTACCTTAGCTCTATTTTTAGACAGAAAATAGTCACAGTAAAACCACAGATCCCCTCTATTTTCTGTACAGTTTGTGTTGTCAGTAGCTGCACTATCCAGATCTGTTTGGAATAGGGATGCAAATTATCGATTAATCCATTAGTCATTAGTTGGTTGACCCTAGCGATTGATTAATGATTAACTGATAAGCGGCGAGAGAACCTGAATTTCTCTTTCGATAGTGTCTATAAGAATAAAAGCTAAATATTGTTAAATACGTCCTGAAAAAAACATGTCATATTCCTTAATGATTGATTTATTGTACCATTAGATACAGTACAGGCAATGAAACTTATGTAAAATCAAAAATCAAATCAATGTTTTTTATATAGCACTTTACAACAACATAGCGAAGCCCAAAGTGCTTTACATCTAAAAGCATGATTAAATTATAAGATAAAAAAACAGGTTAATCAAGTACCATAAATATGCATAAAGCAATAGGACACAACACACAGTGATCAAAGAGACCACAGATTAAAATCTAATAGTGTAGTAGAACTAAATAAATTCTGCAGAGAAATTCAATAAAATAAATGGATTTGAAGAGGGGCAGTTTAGAAGAAATGGGCATTTCTGACTTTGCCTCACTAGCTGACATGACAGAGCGAGATTTCAGTGGAATTTTACATTCTTTTTTTGAAATCTTATTTTTAGTTTTTGTAATTTTTTATTCGCTCCATTCTTGTTTTCTGACATATCGGTGTTTAATTCATATTGTTGCACAGACTGAAGTAGCACTCCTAATTCCACTGTACACACAATGACAATAAAGGCTATTCTATTCTATTCTATTCCATTCTATTCTATTCTATTCTATTCTATTCTATTCTATTCTATTGTGATGGTTGGAAAACAACAAAGACTTTGTGGAGAATGGATTTGCTTCAATCAGGCGATCCATTTATTTGTGCACAAATAAGCTTTGCCCTCTCTCAAGAGTCAGTTCAACCCAATACAGAAAATCAGTCTAACTTATAGAGGCTGTGCTAAGCTAACATGGGATTGGTTAATATAAAATATGATGTATGATACTGTTGCTAAGCAAAAGAAAGAATGTCAGATGGACACAGGACAGAATGTAAGACCTTGGAGTCATTCTGGGAAGTTTGGAAAGTAACTCTGTTGAATTCCAGAACTGAGAGAGCTCATGCTCTGCTATGGGCTAAAAGGTCAAACTGTAACTTGTGCTATCTTTAGAGATAAAGTAGCTTACAATATGCAGAACGGAGAAGCTGACTGAGAGAAACATTCATGTTTTGAAGGACACAGGTGTCTTGCAAACTAACAGTTGTGAGGAGCCAAGAAGAGAAAACTTATGGTCAGCATTAAGCACTAAAATCAGTATTAACACTATTCTATTCTATTCTATTCTATTCTATTCTATTCTATTCTATATTGGCATCTTGGGCAGAACTTCACATCTCTTTACTCTAAACCAGTGGCGGCTGCTCGTCTTTCAGACAGGGGAAGCACATTGTCGGCTTACATCAAAATAAATAAATAAATAAATAAATAAAAATTTAAAAAAATAAATAAAAATTCTTGAGTTATTCAAACATACATTCGGCCCTCCGTTCCTTTTTAAGAAAATGCTCAGTGACCTTATCGTACCAAGTAGGCGTCTTTTCCAGGGACTGGACCAGTGTCCTCTGAATGTACAGCAGAGCTGGGCTGCTTAGATTGCCTTGGCCCATTGTGTTGTGGGTGTAAGACTTCAGCCTTTTTAAACTACAGATGCTCCTTTCACTCCGACCTAGCCGACAGTATGATTGATTTAACTATATACAAAACGATATTAAACTCGAACAAGAAATGATTAAATTATGTAACTGAAACAAGAAAACATTGAAATTATGTTAAATTGAAACAAGGAAGTAAGAATGAGTGTGTTTTATTTACAGTGCAAGAAATGAACGGGTAATTTCGTAGTAGTTTCTCTGATTTCACAGCAGAATGTGTGACGGTGTTAAACTGAACTGTGTCAGTGAAGGAGGAGATCTGAAACTAGCTGTCAATCAAACGGGATTCAGCCTTTCGACTGATCTTCCAATCAGCACGTGGGGTTCTGGCGTCCAGCCCGGCCGAGCTCCGCCCACAGCTCCATTCACCCCCAGAGACGCCCGGTGTCCGGGGGCGGGACAACATCGTGGCATTTATCCAATTACCGTCCAGTTTTGAGGCAATGAAAACAACTGTTCCACTCAGTCCCATTGAAGCCCAGAGACGCCCGCAGTCTACGGACAAATGCACTGAGCAGAGATCAAATGAGAAAACAGCACGACAGGAATGTATGAGAAGTGAACAACATCGAGTCTGTTGATTTGTGATAAAGCTGATTCTGAACGAACTCATCTGTGAGATGAACGTGTTCTAACACATTTGTAGTCAATAAAATGTCAACATAACCGTACATATTTAACCATTTAATTTTCGTAATTTTAGGGGAAGCCGGGCCTCCCTTACAGTCTATGAGAAATTGCCACTGCTCTAAACATACCCCTTTAGTAATTTTCCGTACATGAACGGAGTCACAACGTAAGTCACTTTCAGGCTGAAGACTATAAATATCACCTCTCACAGCCAAAACATGCATGCGCTGATTGTGTTCTGTATTTTTTGTCAGCCAGTTGTCTCACTTGCACATCTGTTCGTTGTGGGTTAGAGAGCGGCGGGTAGCCGACGGCATCGACATCTGTCACCACTGGTGTCACTGGCAGCAGCTCATCAGGTCACACAAATCCGGATGTTGTGAAGGGGAATTATTTATTATGACATTGGGATATGTATTCATGGCCGGAGCATTAACGTTGTTTTTCTGCTGCTTAAATAAAAGCGCGGCAGCAGGAGGCTTCACCTGAACTGACCCCTGAAGTGCATTTAATCCTCCAGACCTCCTCCTCTCTTTCTTCTCGTCTTTAGTCGTCTATAACGTCTCCTTTCCCACCTCTCTCCTCTACCCTATAGGCAGTTGGCAGCCTGGATGAACTCAAGCTGGTCAACCTGATGCCCCTTTTTCAGCAGCAGGCTTCATTGGCAGCACTTTGCACATTCTGCAGGCACGTTCGCTGGGCGCGCACACACATTAGCTTACTCTAGTGTGATACAATTAAACTGATGTAAGAGCTGAAACGCACGAGAGCAGAAACAGGAGCTGTCTCAAAGCCTTAACTTTAACATCGTAATCTGCGGGAAAACGTTCCGCAACATAACGGAGTGATACGGAGTTGATACTCAAACCTTCTGACAGACTTGTTAACTGAGGTTCATGTAAAAGCTTTGCAGTTCTGTACATTTAGACATCAGCGCTCTGGCAGCTGTTTAACCTTTCTGTAGGAGAAGATGTAAGGAGGACAGGAGGAGTGTAAGAGGCCAGATCTACATCACCCAGAACAGGAACAAGTCCAGAGTGTTAGAGGACTGATAGAAGAGGGAATAGCTCCAGAATGGAAAGTGACAGGAGAGTTGGATGTGGTAAATGAAGACAGAGGCTTTCAGAAGGTTTCTGGGCAGCTGTCACTCACGTCTCAAACTGAATCAGTGCAGAAAGGCTGTAGACCAGGATCTAAGACCCTGTTCACACCTATAGGTCAGAGTCTGGTCCACATCAGTTGATATGAGCTGTTTCCTGGTCTGGTCTAGAAGCATACATTAGGTTATTATTAAATTTCAGAGTCCTAGAACAAGTGTGGTGGTATTCATCCTTTACTTGGTTATTTAGTTTAGTATTTTCATAGTATCAGTCTGATTTAGGAGAACCTTATTTCTATTTCATTTAACATAAAGACCTAGTGCTGCTTTTGTGGCAATTCCAAGATTTTTTTTTTTTTTTGGCCAAGTTTAACTTTTCTTAATTTATCACCATTTATTATAACATTATCCTCTGTATTTTGCTTCTTTTTTTTTTTTTAAAGTCAGAGATTTTTGGCTGGGCTTGTGTGATATTTTGTCTAATGTTACCAAGAGTTCAATACCCCTGGATCCTGAAATTTGTCTAATTGGAAATTTTATGAAGATTAATGAACCACTAAACAAATATGAAACAAAATTCCTCGAAATAGCCTTGGCAGTGGCTAGAAAAATTATTGCTGTTACATGGAAGTCTGATTCTCCCATTCCTTTAACCGAATGGTACACAGAGATGAACAGTTGTGTCCTTTTAGAAAAAAATAACATATAGCCTAAGAAAGTCATATAAAACTTTTGTCAGAATTTGGCAACCTTACTTAGACTATGTAGGTGCAATTGTAATTTAACTGGACTTATTGTGTCATGCCATGTGTCCTTCTGAACAAAGAAGTAAGAGCAGGAGCTTTTTTATTATTATTATTTTTTTTTTTTTATTTTCTTCAAGTGAGCAGGGGAGGGAGGGAGGCAGTATTTGTCACATGTGTTTGTTCCATTGTACTCTTTCTTCATTTGTAAAATGAAAATTTGAAAACCAAAATAAAATATTAAAAAAAACAAAACAAATAGAAGCATAAATTAAGTTATTATTAACTTTCAGAGTCCTAGAACAAGTGTGGTGGTATTCATCCTTTACTTGGTTATTTAGTTTAGTATTTTCATAGTATCAGTCTGATTTAGGAGAACCTTAATTCTATTTCATTTAACATAAAGACCTAGTGCTACTTTTGTGGCAGTTCCAAGATTTTTTTTTTTTTTTTGCCAAGTTTAACTTTTCTTAATTTATCACCATTTATTATAACATTATCCTCTGTATTTTGCATTTTTTCAGTGAAAATCACAAATTGTCCTGTATTTAATTTACTGATCATGGAGATGTTCATAAAACTAAGACTGAAGTTGAAGGTTATTAAATCGGAAAACTGAAGAGGAAGTGACTTTTTCAAGCATCTCCATCCACTGTCATTGATCCAACTCCTTGGGTTTTACTTGTGAATCAATGTTGTAGAAGATGACGGAGTTTCCACATTCACTATGAAGCCTGTGAACGTCCAAATGGGTTATATCTGATGACCATGAAAAGACGACAAACTATATTTTACGCCAATTATTTCAACATATTGATAGGATGAGTAGATCAGAAGTTATTAAACATTTAAATCAGTAGATGCTTTTGGTCGCCAGTGGCTGTTTGGGTCTTTAAGGATCAAAGTCATGATTTTATATTTGCTTCGAGAATGAATAGATTTGAGAAAAAATACTCTATAACTATAATGCTTCTTTTAATGTGTTATCATTGGTTGCTGATGTTTTAGACTTCCAAAGGAGTGTTGGGCTACATCTAATATTTCCAAAGCAGATTACAGCCATTTATTGACTCAAACGATGAAATTATAATGAATTAATTCTGCATGTCAGGGCCAAAACATATTCCCATTAGAGTGTCTAAAAGTCTAAACTAAGCTGAGGAACTGCACTTAACCAGACTTCTTAGAGCATATGGGTTGGATTAGTGGTGAAAAAGTGGATAGCATCATAGCATTTTTACTGCATTAACCCATAAAGACCCAGTGCTACTTTTGTGGCAGTTCCAAAATAAATTAATTTTTTTTTTCTCTATATTTAACTATTCTTAAGTGATTTATCACCATTTATTATGACATCGTCTGTATTTTTGTGTTTATTTGGTGAACATCAGGTTTTTTCCTGTGTTTAATTTACTGATCATGTACATGTTCATAAAATTCAAATTAAAGTTGATGATTATTATATGGAAAACAGAGAAAACTGAAGAAAAAGTGACTTTTTCAATAAAATATATCATTAACTGAACATAAACCACGTTTCCATCCACTGTCATTGATCCAACTCCATGGATTTTTACTGGTGAATCAATGTTGTAGAAGATGACGATGTTTCCATGGTAACTACGGAGCCTCTGAATGTCCAAATGGGTCATATCTGATGACCATGAAAAGATGACAAACTGCATTTTACACCAATTATTTACATGTATTGATAGGATTAGCGGATTAACAGTAAAACATTTTAGATCAGTAGATGCTTTTGGTTGCCAGTCACTGTTTGGGTCTTTATGGGTTAAAAGCTGTGAGGAAAGAGTTAAAACCAAAGCGAATGAGTGTAATGCCGCGTTCCACTATGTGGAACCAGCTCGCCTTGGCTCGGCTCGGCTCGACTCTGTATTCCTGGAGAGCGTTTCCATTACAAGATACTGCCGACTTTATAGTACCTGGTCGTCATAGTGATGCAGCGCGTTAGTTCCATGTCATTTGCTCAGAGAGTTGTTGATAAACTCGCTCATTGCGTGTTGTCTCGTCTGAATTTTTACGTCGGCCACCAAAGACTGAATCTCCTCGACCGACCATGGTGTAGTTTTGGGCTGTTATCATGTAGATTAATGTATCGCTATATTTACTGTCAACTTCCACATCTGTTTTTTGTAAAACGGCGGGTCACAGAAACAACTGTTTGACCAATCAGTGGTCTGCAGCATGTACATGTCACGTTTTAGTATCTGGTCCCCAGTCCTGGAACCTCGGCGGAGGTGATACCAATAAAGTAGTACCGGGTACCAGATTCCAGGTCCTTTTTCGTAATGGAAACGCAAAAAAGGCCGAGTCGAGTCGAGTCGAGCCGATACCACGTAGTGGAAACGGGGCATAAGAGTCAGTGAAAGAGGTGAAACATCCCATCTACCACTGACCACACCTACCATCTAAAAACATCTGGGTCTAAATAGACCAATGTTTCATCCAAATGTGGGAAGGATCAATGAAAAAAGCAAACGGGGTTCGAAGTTTGTCAAAGCAAATCAATGTATTCTGAAGGTGGGGGCTGAAATTGGACTGACTGTTCCACGCAGGTCGCTGTAATGTAAATGGCGATGGGTGTCGTCACTGTGGATGTGTTAGCTAACAGGCTCTAACATGGCTGAAAAGGCCCCATTAATGGAACCGTTAAAGCCTGAAGATGCAAATGGAGAAAGGGGGGATATATATGCAGCAGCTTTATCCGTAGAGTGGTGGAAAGAGCTTTACATCGACCCACGCACACACTTTATATCTAGTCTACATATGACAACACTGATGATTCAGTTTCAATAATTCAGTGATTTTTTTTTATGCTTTACAATGTTTTGCAGCTTCAAAAGATGGATGATAAAGTGTAGATGTATATATGGAGAGAACTTTTCTGTGAGGGAGGGTCTTATGTATCTTCATGAGACACTTCTCAGAGCAGAAACAAGAACCATTAGGGAATTTTCATAAGAATAAATCAATTCCAGATAAAAAAAAATATATATATATAGAACCAACGTCCCTGTATCTCAGCGTCATGTTCTATCAAGATTCAATGACAAGTTGAATTTGTGAGGTTGTCAGGTTCTGTCTCTGTTAGAGTCCTGTGGTCCTGATGCAGGAGATCAATCTGCCAATAGAAGTGGGCGGTACTTTCACTGGAGGAGAACTCAACTAATCCAATCAAAGACTTCTGATCAGTGGTCAATACTGATATCTCTAAATATTTACATGTTATAAGGCATCAAAATATGGACCATTATAAGTAAAGGGACATTTTTAATAGATCAAATTTTTTAAAAAATCTGAATTTCTCAAAACTGTTAACAAACTTCGTAGATATTGTCCCAAGACAGCTACACATAAAATTTTAAATCAATCCAACCAGTAGTTTTGTCGGAGAAGATGTTTGAAGAAATTGTTAATGAAGATGATGAATTCAAAAATCTAAATTTGTCAAAACTGGGAACCAACTTTGCTGTATTTGAAATGAATCCAACCAGTAGTTTTAGAGAAGTTTTTTGAAATGTAGACATTGATGACCTTGAGTTTGACCCCTCAAGGTAAAAGGTCATGGACTCAAGTAAAGGTCCATATATGACTTCCTTTCAGTCCTCCATAGTAACTATATTGATATCACTAAAAATCTAAATTTCCTGCTGATTCTTGACATTCTATATCTTTGTAACTTTCAGGACACTACCATTTTTATAAAGGACAAATACTTGGTTAAAATAGCTGCAAAAAAACTATAACAAGAAACTGGGGGAAGGCAACCATTCCATCAAAGGACCATTGGATATCCACAATTGAAGAAATATTTCCAATGGAAAAATTAACACACAGACTGAGACTGCAAGAACCGCAACTGGATAAAAAGTGGAATAAATGGACTATATTTACACAAAATCAATAGACTGACTGTTGCTACCTGGGCACATTGTTTTCTTTTGTACTCATTTGTGCTCTTGTTTGTCTGTCCTTTTTGTTGTTTTGTTTTGGGTTTTGGGGTCTTTTTTGTTTGTTTTTGTCTGTTTCTTTTTTTGGTTAGTGTTACAATTCTACATAAAACTCAATAAAGATTTAAGTTACAAAAAAAAAAAAAAAGAAATCTAAATTTCTCAAAACTATGAACAGATTTTCTAGACATCGTCCCAAGGAAGCTCATTATTATTATTTTTTTAAATGAATCCAACCAGTAATTTTGACTAAAGATGTTTGAAGAAATTGCTAACAAACATAATGATGAAGACAATGATGAAGACGACGACAAAGATGACAAACACAACACCTTCGCTATAGCTCATGGCTATCGACCGATGAGCTAAATACGAGGAAAAAGACAATATAAATGATCAAAAGAGAAATAATAATCATAAATCCACTCCTCTCAGTCCCCTTGGATTACAAAAAACTAAAAGGTTATTTTGGTATTTCTGCCCAATGACGCCAATAGCCCTGCAGTTTTAAATGAAGTGACCGATATGCTGCGATGAGAAAAAATCTACGTCATGTAAACTCCGGCTACGTGAGTACGTCATTTCCATTCTTTGCGTGTCCCTTGACTTCTGCATCTGCCTTAAATATGCTGACTCATCATGAAGTTGTCACATCTGACCAAATATTACCACGGGTCATGGTGTGACTTATCGTGTCGGGGCAGGTCGAGACAGAGCGAGAAAGATGACGGATTTCTCCCACCGGGCAGCACTTAGCGAACAGCCTGTCTTCCTGCTACAGCGGCCAACTAACACCACGCAGCAGCTACACTTGATATTCCTAGCACAGCTCAGCTCAAGTGGGACATCTGTTAGCATCCTGCGGCTCAGCCTCCATAAACCCACCTCCCTTACAATAAGGTATCCTCACAGGAATATGGATCAACTGCCCAACTGCTTCTATATTAATTAGCAACAAAAACTGACAGAGCGCACTTGATTTTTTTTTGGTCAGAACATGCTGTGAAGCCTTCAGGTCAGGGGTGTCAAACATAGGGCCTGTGGGCCAAAAGCGGCCGGCCAAAGGGTCCAATGCGGCCCGCGGGATAAATTTGTGAAATGAACAAAATGACACTAAAGATTAGGCCTGTAACGGTACACATACCGAACCGAACTGTTTCGGTACACACCTGATCGGTTCTGTACACAGCTGTACCAAAATGGCACAGTATGTTGAGAAAAAGAAAAAAGAAAGAAAGACGTTCGATGCGGAACTTTAAATCTGCGCAAGTTCCACATGGACATGTTGAAATAGCGCACAATGACCCGAAATATGAAATAGCTGCTGCCATAAGGTTAAAAAAAAACAACAAATATGATTCAACCTGAAGGGAAGAGAGTGAAGACCCTCTGCCATCATTACAGTCCCATTTGGGATCAGTTCAGGTCCCGGTGAAAGACAACAACGAGGAAAGAGAAGATAAGACGAACACTGTTTGGCCCCTATGAACTACGGTAGTTCTACAACACTTACACTAGCTCTGTCTGTCTCTCTCTCTCTTTCTGTCTGTCTCTCTCACACACGCTGTATGATAGAGGAATAGAACCCAGGAGTTGGAAGTTGGAAAGGAGTTGAAAGGATGTAAAGTTTCACTTTCATTTCACGCCAGCATTAGTTATGTTAGTTATGGACAGAACCCCCACGTATAATTTTGTGTACCATTACAGGCCTACTAAAGATATTAACTAAGGCTACGTTCAAACAGCAGCCTAATGTGGCCCAAATCCGATTTTTTTGCCCATATGTGACCTGTATCCGATCTGTTAAAGACAGTTTGAACAGCACTAATCCGATTTGGACTAACATTACTTTTTTTGCAGCTTGCTCATTTCCCAGACACATTTAAACACAATACAGTGAACAAGTTTATGGCAACATAACTTAAGACCTACCAGATCGAATTTCATACCTTTTCAAGACTTTTTTTTAAAGGTATTAAATGTGGATTTGTAAATTCAAGACTTTTAAGACTCTTTAAGACCCCATGGGATAAGGTTGCACTGATCTGATATTAGGATCGGATATCGGCCCTGATATCAACATTTTAGCTGGATCGGGGATCTGAAAAAGGACCCGATCCTTAAGACCGATCCTTCCCCTTTAAACCTTTGCAACACAGGCCACATCACGCATGCTGACAGTTGAGTGGAGTTGTTCAAACAGACAGGAACATGGAGCGAACTAAGGCCTCTGTGATTCGGAGGTTGTAGTGGAGTTGGAGTTTGGGCGTTTAATGACCAGAAGGGTTTCTCCTCAAACTGAACGTTTATTATAAAACATGCTACAGCTACAGAATACAAACAGGTAACTGGCACTCCACATCTGGAAAGTGTAAAGTTTTTTTTCTTTTGTCAACACAATCTAAAGGTACTTCCTGTTTTGACCGACTTCAAAATAAAAGCGCTTCCTGAAATTACGTTTTCTCTTAATAATTATCAGCTTTTTTGTGGCTCTTTTACTATTAACAATCAACTCAAACATCTAAAAAATAAATAAATAATGCATCCTTTTAATATAAACATGAATTGCCTGGTTTCTCTCAACTCAAATAAAGTAGTCACAACAGAGGTATTTCAGCTGAACCACACCAGGTAAGGCTTGTAGGTTCTTAAATCAACAATGATATCGGATCATTATCGGGTAGTGACCAATATGCAAGGCCCCAGCATCAGTATCGGAACTGAAAAAGTCGGATTGGTGCATCCCTACCGCGGGAACCCAGCCAGTAGAAGTTGCACATCTGAATAGTTCTTGTCCATCTTTGGGACTTTAGATTTCATTTAGCATGCAGAGCAGTAAGGATAGAAAAGGTTGGGAGGACAGAAAGTACCAGAGAGAGAAATCGATCCAGCTCCTTTGTGAAACGATTTCCCAAATTGTACGAGCGTGCTGCCCTAAGGCTGCAGCCGACTCGTTGTTCTTCAGGACGTCCAGAGAGCGTTCTATCGACAGGCTGACCCAGTTCAACACCTCCCTCCAATCTAGTCTTCTGCTTCTGAGAAACGCTCAAATTGCTCCTTTGACGCAGGTCACCGTTGCACATCGCAGACGCCGCCGTTCGTCTCAATAAAAAGGTTTTCGATTGAGCGATGAACTCCGGTTGGCAATGTCAGTCCATCAAAGGGACTGTCAACACGCTGCAGCATTCAGATGCAAACATCACTATTTCCAAAGACTTTGATTTCGCAAAATGACAGTGTTTAAGAAAATGGTGGAAAGTAAAGGGCCTCGCTCTTTGAACCTCTCCTTTCTCCACTTACTGCTTTCCACATCACTTACATGCAATCATCGACCAAGATAAAATTTCGCCGGCTGCACTACATTTTTCCTCAAGCTTTTATGTTACGTTTATTAGCTACTCATAAATAAATCAATTCCATCAAAAAAAAAAAAAAAAAAAAAAAGAAAATGCACCTGTACATACTCAGATGTAATTATAATAAACACAAAACCACTGTCTATAGAACGAACTGATGCAGGAATTAAATATTAATCAAAAAGTTAACCCATAAAGACCCAAACATCCACCAGAGACCAGAAGTATCTGCTGATGTAAACTGTTCAATACCTGGTGATCCATTAATCCTATCAATACATGTAAATAATTAGTGTAAAATACAGTTTCTCATCTTTTTATGGTCATCAGATATGACCCATTTGGACGTTCAGAGGCTCCGTAGTGAACGTGAAAACACCATCATCTTCTACAACATTGATTCCCCAGTAAAACCCATGGACACACAACGATGAAATTATGTCAATCCACAAAAGTTTAATATAATTTCAGCCTTTTGTCCACATGTCTGCGCCCTGAAACAGTATTTTTGGAGAACGGGTCCCAGAGTGGAAACATCTAACACCGAAGCGTTACTGTATGGATAGGCAAAACACCACATTTTGGAAACGATGACGCCATAGTACCACGTGACCAGAAGAAGAAAACTCTGGACTTAACCTCATGCACATGCTCAGTCCATTCTTCTGTGATTTCACTGGATCCTGCAGCTCTGTCTGTGTCTGTGTACAATGCCACATATAGGTGTGGCATATGTATTACACAGTTTGAACCCAGTTTTCATGTTTCCACCTGAAACTATACATGTATGGATGCGAAACTTTAAGAATCCACAAAAGAAAAATACCATAAGCGTTGTCGTCTGGACGTAGCAGTAACTGGTCCCTTAGCCTATTCCTGTACCCAGATAGGTCCATAGCATGTGTGATGCTTATGTCTAGAGCTGAAACCGATTAATCAATTAAGTGCTTGAAGTGAAAGCAAAAATTCATGATTTGATTAATCGACTGGAATTGAAGGGAAATATTCTATACTCTGCAGTTTTCCTGAATTGAAGCTTCTTTGTGCGTCACAATAAGCGTCCGTGTGAAACACAACAGTGGAACCAATGTTTAACAGCAGAGAAATGAAGGAAACAAAGCTTTGATTCAGGAGAATTGTAGTTGAATGATTTTTTTGGATCACTTTGAGTTGATTAAACGGTTGCAGCTCTACTTATGTCCACAGTACTGAAGCAGCAGGGTAACAGGTTATCAGTCTACACATGATATAAGGAGGGCGCTGATTGACTCTGTGGTAATAGACAAATGAGAAAGTTAGTCCCACAGGACTGTGGTAATAGCTACTTCGATATTTTTTTATCATCTAAACTTTTTCCTTATCACACCTGCACAGCCATTCACACAAAGAGCCAAAGCTGTTTCAGCCCAAGCCGTAAGTAAGTAAACCACAAATCCATGTGAGTGACCTGTGAGAGATTAGTAATCCTATTTGCTCATGCGCACTCCACCACAGAGGTCTGTTTTTACGTATGTGCTGGTATCCGTTGGATTGGATAATCTACATATGACAAACACTTATTATCTGCGCTGCATTATCCTCCCTAATACCCATCCATCAACAAACTGCTGTGTATTTTTAGCCTCTAATGTGTTAGTGTGCTCTAGTACTGCGGCTTTGGATATGTGGAAATCTGTATAGAGTATCATGTTGTTTTGTTTTCAGATGTGCATTTGTTCAAATTCAGACATGAGTTTCAAGTTTTTTTAACCCATAAAGACCCAGAGCTCCTTTTATGGCAGTTCCCAAATGAATTTTTCTCTCTATTTAACCTTTCTTAAGTGATTTATCAACATTTATTATATATTATCTTCTGTGTTTTGCATTTATTCAATGGAAATCGCATCTTTTCCTATATTTGATTCACTGATCATGTAGATGTTCATGAAAGCTCAGAGCAAAGTTGAATCATTAGATCAGAAACTGAGAAAACTGAAGAAAAAGTGACTTTTTCAGCAAATATATTAATAACTGAATCTAAAAACAACTGTCCTCATCCACTGTCACTTATCCAACTCCATGGGTTTTACTGGTGATTCAATGTTGTAGAAGATGACGGTGTTTCCTTTTAGCCTGATAATGTCTGTAATACAAAGTATGTTACTCTTTTGTATTTATAATGACATGATTTACTCAACTGGAAAAGAGTTCCATTAAAGCAACAAATACTTATGACCATAATAACAACAAACATTTGTAAATAAGACATGTTTAGGCGATCAGTCGGGATGTTACATTCACTTCTGTATGGAAAGTATAATTTTTAAAAAAATCTTAATTTGCCTTAAAATTGAATATCTGGCCCTCCTTGTAGATTCTAAAGCCTGATGTATTTGATGTATAAATATAGTGTTTAACATACAGTATATAAGGAGGGCAAGAATTTTATTTTAGATTTTAAAAGTCAAATCTAATGATTTTACTGTATTTTCCAACACGATATTCAAATGACTTCAAGGATTCAAGGATTTTTATTGTTATACCAGCACACATGAAATTTGGTACTCAAGGTCCCAGATTTTAGCCCAATAAGATCTATATATAAACAATAAGTACATTGTTCAGGTCAAAGGTCATGTTTGGTCATTATATGGAGCTGGATATGTATTAAAGGCACTATTTAACCTCCTCAGACCCAGCTATGGGTTTTCTGTCCACATTTGTGGACAAGAGTTTCACAATTTTATACAAAAAAAAGGAAAAGAAAACTTTCCACCACAAAGGACATTCCACAAAAATGTAAAAACTGCATCTGAAAAAATTGTTGCATCACAATGTTTTCAATATAGGCACTTAATTAATAAAAAACAAAAAAAGCTTGTACTTTGCTGACATTTCCTGGGTCTTAGGAGGTTAAGGATTATATGCATTAATGTTATACAAGTTGATACAATTGCATAAGAGATTTGATTTTTAGGAAATAATGCTGGTGCAAGGTGATGTCAAATGGGCTGTAGAAGCATCTGGAGGTTTAGATAGTTGGAGAAGATCAACAGATGGATCCTTCTTGGAGTAAAAAAGTCAACTATCTCTGAGTAAGTCTATGAAAGTAGGCCAGGTAGGGACAGAAAGGACACAAACCCTTTAGGATTAGACTTATTTTGGTGCGAGGTCAAGGTTAAGGGTGTTGTGCTGAGGGTTAGAGCCACAGGTTACAGATTAAATCATCAAATGCTCATAAGATTCAACAGTCCTGCAAAAATCATCAAAAGGCACAGTGACGCATGTCTTTAAGCCCCATGAATTTAACAGTGAGTCTAGTCTTTCTCCTTCACTGAACGCCACTAATGGCCGCCGCTCGCAGCAGCGGCGTTGAAGGCTACAGCCGCGGAACAGCATGACGTCTGCTTTTTCTCACCCGACACAAAAAAATACACAGAAAGCCTGTGGCCTGTCTTTGCTTTGTCCTTGTCATGTTGACTCTCCCTTCCGTTCCCTTCTTTCCTCCTCACCCCACGCCGCCACCGCCGCCGCCGAGCGCCAGCCTGCCCCAGCTGGGTTTTTACAGGCGGGGGGTCGAGCACGTTGGGATGGAGCAACTACTTCTCTCAGTTCACTCGCTTTCTCGCCGGGTCTCGCTTTCTCCCTCTCCCCCCGGAGTGTCTTCTGCACCACTGCTCTGCCACCATTAATTCATCAGTGCAAATCTCCCGCGAACTTCCTAACCAAACAAGTGTGTCCGACTTCTGCTCCCGAACGCACACTCAGGTTGCACACGTACGGACCTCCACAGCCGCGGACACACACCGAACAATGCCATATCGACATCTGATTAAGGATGTAACAATATGAAAATTTCACATCACGGTTATTGTGACCAAAATTATCACGGTTATCATTATTATCATGGTATTGTTGAAACTGTGCTCAAAATGTTCAAAAAGTACTTAAACACACACTGAAATAATTTAACCAAGTTGTATTTTGAAAAACAAAACAAATAAAATAATAGGTATAATGTACTTTTTGTGGCAGAAACATTCAAATATTAACTCTTAGGGGTCTGAGCCTATTTTAGCCATTTTTCAGTACTTTTGGTTTTGCTTTTATAAACTATATATAGAAATGTTTATTATACCCATGTTTGGTATCTTTTTTTTCAGCACAACTTCATCTATCTCATCTGCCTATTATATTTTCACTTTAACCTACTGTAAAAACATAAAAGGCCAGAAAACACCAAAAAATTATAAAATCCAATTTCAAAAATGTATATACTGTACTTCATTGCATAAATAACACAAATATGCTAAACGAACCTTTTCAAAGACTTTAACCCTTTCATGCACGAATTATGAGAACCTTAATCAAGATTTTTTTCCCTGAGTGTTTTCATTTCTCTTTAAGCATGAAAAAAACAATGTGATTGAAAAATTTCTTATATAAAAAATAAAATAAATAAATAAATAAATAGATTAAATAAAAAGTAAAAAAAAAAACATTAAAAAATACAAAAGTAAAAAAATTATAATAATAATAATGATAATCAGCTGGACACCTTGCGTTTAATTTTTGAAGCAAAGAAATATGTATTTACTGATAAACTGTGTGAAAACTATGTGATTCTGGGGGTTTTTGCTCAGGGGAGATCTACACAAGGTTACCAATTCATGTCAGAAAAGATATGTAATGTCTTACAACTTTAATAAAGATATATGGGAAAAAAAAAAAACACGAATATACAAGAGAACAGCTGTAGAATAGCTGTCCACTGTAGTGACCAGTATACATGAAAGGGTTAAAAGTGAATATTGGTTCCAAATATTAGGTAAAGAAAATCAAGACTGTAATAAACAAAAACTATACTCAAATATTTGACATGAAAGCATAGCTTTACACAGGGTTTTTTCCCCTAAAAGTGCAGTAATCAAACACAGTTATCATGATAATTAGAATTTAAACAGTAATACTAACCGTCTGCAATTTTACTGCAGTTTATCGTTACATCCCTACATCTGATACAAACAGACAGAGCCTCCTTTTGGCTTTGACCTGACAGCTAATGCATATTTTCTGATTCACTGCCCACAAAAAAAAAAATGAAACTGCAGATGTGAATGTGGTTAATGATAAGTTGCTAATGAGTTTATCCACTCGGCGATCCACATCTGTTTTGTTTATTTCCCTCCACGGTGAAGCCCCTCAGAGAACCCACACCAAACCAATCAGCTCCATCACACAGACCCCGTAAACACATCTCAGCCTCTTGTTTACTCGTTTAATTGTTGATTCACTGTTGTACATGACAGTTTAGGAGGCTACCACTGTCTCCTTCACAAAACAGGAAAAGGTCTGAGGAAAAAAATAAACAGAATACATAGAAGGAAAATGACAATGAAAACAGAATATCAATCGACAATGGACATCTTTTATATTTACCTCATGAGCAATTCTAAAGTTAAAAAGGTCAAATTCATTCAGTTCACTTCTGTTTTTCCATCACTGAAGCTTTTAATTTCATGGATCTGATTCTCACACTGCAAAAATTTAAATCTTACCAACTGTATTTTTCTCATTTCTAGTCAAAATATCTCATCACGCTTAAAATAAGAAATAATTACCTAAAGGGTAACTTTTCAGTGAGATATAAGAACTTGTTTTTAGACAATAGAGCTTGAAAATTGTATTTCAAGAAATCTTACCAAGATAATTTTCACTTGTTCCATTGGCAGAATTTTTTTTTGCTTGAATTAAGCAAAATAAATAAATAAATAAATAAATAAAAATCTTTAATTAAGCAAAAAAAAAAAAAAAAAAAACACCAATGGAACAAGTGAAAATTATAATAATATCATATAAGATTTCTTGAAATAAGATTTTAGTTTAGTTTATTTCAGACACAAACATAATACAAAACATAGGGAAAAAATAAAACAAATAAATAAATCAAAACAAAAATAAGAAATAGAACAAAGAACATCTGTTGTGCCTGAAAGGGAGAAAAATATAAAGGGATTTTCCAGATCTATTGTCTAAAAATCAGTTCTTATATCTCACTGAAAAGCTACTCTTTAGGTGATTATGTCTTATTTTAAGTGTGATGAGATAATTTGACAAGAAATTAGAAAAATACACTTGGTAAGATTTTGATTTTTGCAGCTCAAAATAGGAACACTTAAAAAACTGTAGCCATCATAGTATTTTTTTCAGGTAATAACAATCACTCATTAAACTCTGAGCTTTTATTTTGAATAAAGTTAACAGATCATTTACTAGTTTTACACTTAGACTTCTGCTATCAACAGACTCCATGAATACGGGGGTCAAACATATGGTCCGCAGGCCAAAACCGCAGGCCAAAAGGGTCCAATCCGGCCCGTGGAATAAATATGTGAAATGCAAAAATTACACTGAAGATATTAAATAAGATATCATTTTAGTTCAGGGGCCACATACAGACTAATATGATCTCCAGTGGGTTGGACCAGTAAAATACCATCATAAAAACAAGTCCGACATTTTTTCTTGTGAAAAAAGTTAAAATAAATGAAAATGTTTACCTTTAAAAACTGCACTTTCCCAAAAAATGTGAATAACCTAAATAAATATGAACAATCTGAAAAGTTGTAAGAAAAATAAGTGCAATTGTACCAATATTCTGCCTGTTACTAAATGTTTTGTGTATTTGTAGATCCACTGTGATCTGTAAGTTGTAATGTACATGTGTAAATGTTAAGTAGTGGCATAATATTCTTAAAATTGCACTTTTTTTTTTTTTTTTAAAGAAATTTCAGGTTGTTCATTCATTCATTCATTCATTTTCTGAACCCGCTTTATCCTCACTAGGGTCACGGGGGTCGCTTGGAGCCTATCCCAGCTACATAGGGGTGAAGGCGGGGTACACCCTGGACAAGTCGCCAGTTCATCGCAGGGCTCAGGTTGTTCATGTTATTCATATTTTTAAAGGATAATTCGTAGATGCAAACATTTTCATAAAGTGATTTTTTTAGCTTTGAATTTATTTATTTATTTATTTATTTTACTTATTTCACTCTAAAACAGAGAAAAGTTTGGAGTATTGTTTTCCTGGTCTGACTTACTTGAGATCATATTGGGCTGGATAAGATAAGATGAGATAAGATGAGATGAGATGAGATGAGATGAGATGAGATGAGATGAGATGAGATGAGATGAGATGAGATGAGATGAGATGAGATGAGATGAGATGAGATGAGATGAGATGAGATGAGATGAGATGAGATGAGATGAGATGAGATGAGATGAGATGAGATGAGATGAGATAAGATAAGATAAGATAAGATAAGATAAGATAAGATAAGATAAGATGTGACCTCTGAACTAAAAGGAGTTTGACCCCCCCCCCCCCCGGATTAAATCACCGATGTTCTTTTCAGACTCATGATATGTGGTTTAATGATGGATTCCAACTGACTTTAAGGTTATATTTACATCCAGTCCAAATAAAGTGGCAGCTAATCGGCTGAACACTTGGCTCCGTTACAACTGGTACCATCCACTGGCACTTCCTGTACCTTCTGGCCCACTTCGAACAAGATTTAATGCCCCGTCCACGTCCACACTAAAGCACATATATTGCAAAACAGATTCATGCCTTTCATCTGTTTCCATGCAGACGGGAAAAATAAGTAGATCGGATCACAAATGCATCACCTCTCAATAAGTGCATGTCTGTAATTGTTTTGTGTAATGAACATGCACCTGAAACATCTAATATTAGAATATATATCGATAAAATAGATTATCCAGAGGAGATTAAGTCATCATTACTGCTCTGCTTCATGACAGATTAAAGCCTCTGCATTGGTTACATCAATATCATCTGTGGTGTCTGCAGTTTCTACCAGTTAATAGTCATTTTAATGTTGTTTTCTGGTAAATATGTTTGTAATTTAATAAAAATATCTGTATAAGAGTAGATATGTCAGACCTTCTGCTCTCTCTCTATTCGGCCCAAGTTAATATACTCGTGTCCCATCCACAATAATGTGGATATTTAGCAAAACTGATATTTTTCTCTTTTCTCTGATACCATGTACATACATATCTGGTATCTGGAAAAACATGCTTTCTCATGCGCTTTCTGTAGCAGTAGTAGTAGTAGTAGTAGTAGTAGTTTATTTGATCATTAATTACTTTAAACAACAAACAAAACAACATATCCATCATTCTATACACCACAGGTGTCAAACATGCGGCCCGGGGGCCAAATCTGGCCCGCCAAAGGTTCCATTCCAGCCTGCGGGATGAAAGTGCAAAAATGAACCTGAACAGTCAAGGTTGTCAAAATCCTTTTGGTTCAGGTTCCACATACAGATCAATGTGACCTCCAGTAAAAATAAAAACACAATAACCCATAAATAATGACAACTACAAATTTTTTTTGTGAAAAATTATGTGGAAAATATTGAAGTGAAAAAAATAACATTACACTGTGAAAATATTTACAATTACAAAACTATTCTTTCACAATAAAACACAAATAAATACATAAATAAAACCAAAGATGAACAACCAGAAATGTGCAATTTGAATAATATTCTGCCTGTTACTAAATTTTTTGTGCATTTATGGATCCACTGTGATCTGTAGTTGTGTTAACAATAAGAGATGTAATATTGTAGAAACTGTTCAAATTTTAGTTCCAAACTCCAAAATTTTGACAATATTCTGCCTGTTACTAAATGTTTATGTAACATTGTGTGTAATGTACATGTATAAATAATAAGTCAAGGCATAATATTGTTCAAATTGCACTAATTTTTCAAATGAAATTTCTGTTTTTTCAGGTTATTCACATCTTTTTTGTAAAATATAAATATTTTCATAATTCAATTGGGGTTTTTTTGTACTAAAACAAAAAGAAAAACTTGGATTTGTCATTATTTATAGGTTATTAAGTCATTATTTTACTGGTCTGGCCCGCCTGAAATCAAATTGGGCAAAATATGACCCCTGAACCAAAATGAGCTTGACACCCCTGCTATACACGATACGACTGAAAGGGTTTAGGCTGAAGTTAAGACTTATTTTGCCAAACCCTATTTACAATTAACACAATGTTCCCACATGAAAACAAACAAACAAACAAAAAAAATGTTCAATGTAATCCTTACTAAATATACAACAGAGGAGAATACATATTTGATTTTAATTCAGGTACATCATGTCCTTATCTCAACTACCAATATTGATCCTAGTCTTTTAAACAAGTATTATCTTTAGTCAATCCTGAGCTCTATATTTTTGAATAATACTTAATTTGTACATCTTTTTTACTGAAAACGATTATTTCTGAAAAATCCGGCCAAAGTGGAGATTTTGTTAAATATTTCAGGGTCACAACAACACAGTATGAGACCAAAAATGCATCAAGATCATGTGTCAGACATGTATTTATCTAAACTCTAACCCCATGATGGCGCTCTACAGCACATTTATGCAGATATGACAGTAGGGATATATTCTTTCTATAAATACCAGGATGTGTGTATACATGGCCTGAGAGTTTGGACCAATTTGGAGTTGTTTCTGCGCTGTCATGCAGACAGAATTCTTTTAACCTTCCGGTATCTGGGTGAGCATATTATGCACGCTTTGCACTTCATGTTATAAAAGGTCATGTTATTTTTCACAATTTGTATTAGGTCGAGATTCAAAAGTTGTTCATTTTTGCATGACTTTTAAACTTCTGACCCAGTCGCTAAAATCAGCACATTGTAAATCAGTGTTTCGCAACCTTTTTTTTTTTTAATTGGGGAGTTGGGGGATGGGGGTAGCACTCTGCAATAAATTGGGAAGCGGGGGAAGGGGGGGGGTCGGTCTGACTGAGCTTATAGATGTTGAATAGATAGTGCCCCTCTCACGACTGAGGGTGGCGTGGGGGGGGGGGGGGACGGACATTACCACCATAGACCGGAGGAGTGGGGGGTGCCACAACATATGTTATTGCAAAGGAGCGGGTGGGGGGGGGGCACACGAAAAGTCACCATTGACATAACATGCTGCTCTATATCACTGGGTTACAAAAAAATGTTTTTTGCAAGTTGTCTAGTTTTTTCAACTGAATTAGGACCATTTTGCACCGCTAAATCCAAAAATGACATCTGTTTTTCTCAATCAGGTCAGGTTTTTTTGCTAATTTGATTTAGAAAAATTTGATCTTCTCACAAAATTGGTTACATTTTTGTGACTTTATCAGTTGATTTTTTATATAGTTCTCACCAAAAATAGATTTTAAGAGAAAAAAATCATTTTCTAACAGGATTCCTGTTAGGTACAATTATGTATTCACTGCAGATGTAGCAGAATACATCAGGCTTATTTTTGCAAGATCTTCTAGTCAAAGCCATTTCATTCACCTGTAATATTAAAAAAAAACATTAATCATAAATTGGCAAAAGTCAAATCTTCAGAACTCGTTTATTGCAAGAAATATGAAAGAATTTTGTATCATATGATGTGAAAATGCCCATAAATGTAAGCAAAAATGTTAAAAAGCCAATATGTAGTATAGTTCAGAAAGCTGACCTGATTGAGCAAAATTAATGTGATTTTTGGATTCAGCACACCAAAATTATCCTAAATCAGCTCAAAAAACTTCAACAATAAATTTGTTGTTGACCAGTGTATTGATACTTATACAGACTAACCCCCTCCTCCCCCCAAAGCGCCCCCCTCTCAGCTTTCTCGTTCCAAACGCCCCCCAACAGTACTGCCTCCGTTGAGAAACATTGTTGTAAAGGATGGAAAATTACTACACTTACACCCTAAGTGAGTAAAAAAAATATGCATTGACACATTTTAGCATTTGAGCTAGCACAAAAAAAAAAAAAAAAAAAAAAGTATATTAACCAAAGTTGCTGTTAATCCCCGACACATGCCAGGCTGCAAAAAAAAAGAAAAAAAAAATTGAAAATAAAAAGTGTTTTGTGCATTTGTTTACATTACACACAAGGCATTTAAACAGTTAAAAATATGAGTTATTGAGTATTTGGTATTTTTGTTTATGGCTCAAGTTGATTAAATCCAAAAAAAAATGTTAAAACAAAGTGTATGGAAAACATTTTGACATTACTGCGCTGCACAGATTACACACTTTTGGTGGTTAGAAGGATACCAGAGGGTTAATGAACAGAGGAAGAACAGTTCTGTTTAGAAAAACATCCATGCTGTTGTGGACAGGGTGTTCAAAGTAAACAGACTGGTTTCCTCAGGCAGGTCATGATCGTAAAGGCCCCGCCCCCTTTAGTTTCCAACCTGAAGTTTGATAGGTCTAAAATCTAATCTGGAGCCAGGACATTCATATTTAACGTCATCAGCTGTTTGTCAGAGTTTAATATCTTCAGATGTGAAAAGAGCTGACAACACACTCAGCTCGTCGGTCCTCCTGGGTTTGATGATACTCACAGGAGCAGACAAACACAACTGGCTGCCAACCATCACACAGACCAAACATGACAAATTAAAGGAAAAACTGACGGCTGGGGACGTTCCAGGACGTCCTCACAGAAGGTTCAGTGGATGCTTTGATGGGAAGGATGGTGTTCACGGTCACCAACCCAGATTTTAGACCAAAATATCAGACAGCGCTCGCCATCATCATCATCATCACCAAAACACAAAAAGAAGGACTATCTTTACAGAGAATGATGTTTGATCCTTTTACTAGAGCTCAGAAAAAGTACTGAAGCTGTTCTGACTGAAAATAGTGGCTGGACACTTTATTAACCCATAAAGACCCGGAGCTTCTTTTATGTCAGTTCCCAAATTGATTTTTCTCTTTATTTAACTTGTATTAGTATTGCGGCTCTGAATGTGTGGAAATCTGTATAGAGTAACATGTTGTTTCAGTTTTAGATGTGTATTTGTTAAAATTCAGACAAGAGTTTCAATTTTTTTTTTAACCCATAAGGACCCAGAGCTCCTTTTGTTTCAGTTCCCATATGAATTTTTCTCTCTATTTAACATTTCTTAAGTGATTTATCCCCATTTATTATAATATTATCTTCTGTGTTTTGCATTTATTCAGTGAAAATCACACCTTTCCCTTTATATAATTCACTGATCATGTAAATGTTCATGACAGCTTAGAGCAAAGTTGAGTCATTACATCAGAAACAGAGAAGACTGAAGAAAAAGTGACTTTATCAATAACTGAATCTAAAAACAACTGTCTCCATCCACTGTCATTCACCAAACTCCATAGGTTTAACTGGTGAATCAGTGTTGTAGAAGATGACGGTGTTTCCTTTGAGCACGATAATGTCTGTAATAGTAGGTTTGTAACTCTTTTGTATTAATAGCAACATGATTTACTCAACTGGAAAGGTGTTCTACTAGATCCTTCTAGTAGAACTCAGAGAAAGTACTGAAGCTGTTCTGATGGAAAATAGTGGCTGAACACTTTATTAACCCATAAAAACCCGGAGCTTCTTTTATTTTCCCTTCCCAAATTAATTTTTCTCTCCATTTAACTTTTATTAAGTGATTTATCACCATTTATTATAATATTAGCCTCTGTATTTTGTGTTTTTTTTTTTTTTTTTCTCAGCGTAAATCCTGTATTTCCCTATATTTAATTCACTGATCATGTAGATGTTCATTAAAAGTCCACTTAAAGTTGAGGGTTAATGTCAAAAAATAGACAAAACTGAAAAAAGTGACTTTTTTTTTTTTTTTTAGCAAAATCTATCAATAACTCAGTGTTTCTCAAACTGTGGGGCGGGCCCCCCTAGGGGAGGCGCGAAGGCTTGCCGAGAGGGTCATGGGATCACTCCTGGGTGTTTTTTTTTTTCTTCAGGTTAGAACATGTACCAGGTGGAACTACTGTTTTAGCATTGGAGCACTCTGGACTCATTTTAGGGACGCACAACAAACCAATCTACTGCCATGGTGATCTGTCACTGGATTAGACAAAGAGTTTAGGTTTGGACAATGGATAAAGATTGGGCTGGAAAAGAAACATGTGACGTGTTTGTGTTTTTATACAGTTTGTACTTTAATGCTCTGAGATGTGCAATGGAAACAGGCTCAATGCAGCCACTGATATTGTTAAAATGTTCGTCTTTGTCACCAAAATGTGTTTGTTCTTAAAAAAAAAGTAATTTTATTGTCATCGTTGTAAGATAATTGCGCATTACCTAATTTTATTTGGAAAAATGTTGTCTCAGGGAGCAGTCTGGTTGAGTTCATTTGTATTATTCAAGTAAACTTTGGAGTTATTTTCATTCATTCATTCATTTTCTGAACCTGCTTTATCCTCACTAGGGTCACGGGGGTCTCTTGGAGCCTATCCCAGCTACTTATGGGTGAAGGGGGGTATACCCTGGACATGTCGCCAGTTCATCGCTGAGTTATTTTTTAATTTGAATTAAAAATTATTCAAGGAAAAGCAAAAGGTATTGTTACAATACTTTTGTTTCTTCCAATAAAAGTCATAATTGCACCACTGTTACAATGTTGTTGGGGTTGAGGGGGGCCTGGAGATTTTTCATCCTCCAAAGGGGGCCCGACAGAAAAAGATTAAGAATCACTGCCTTAACTGAAGATAAAATATGCGTCTCCATCTACTATGATTGATCCAACTCCATGGGTTTTACTGCTGAATCAATGTTGTAGAAGATGGTGGTGTTTCCACGGTAACTACAGAGCCTCTGAATGTCCAAATGGGTCATATCTGATGACCATGAAAAGATGAGAAACTTCATTTTACACCAGTTATTTGCATGTACTGATATGATTATTGGGATCAGAAGAGAGAGAGATGTCTATTCTACTTTTGTGATACATTATTTCTGTTCAGAACAAAATTCCATTTGTTCTACTGTAATTTCAAGCACATAACCGAACCCAACATGTAGATAAGTTGTATTTTATTTAGGTCTACTTCTGTCCTTTTAAGTTTTTATTCTGTTTTAACCTGTGTCTGCTCAGCTATAAGAGTCTAATTGTAAGAGCTGTACTATTTAACAACAAATTTTTTATTTATTTTTTTTTTTGGTTGATGATTTGAAATAAAAATTTTTCAAAATAAGTGCATCATTTGGAAATGTGTACTGAATCAACAAACCAGACACTTTTAGCAAAGTTGCATTGAAGATTCATTCATTCCATTAAATTCATTCAAGATGTTTGTTTTTCCAGGTTATTATGACATTTAATCAACATTTTTAGCTGTGGAACACAATTCAACTGGAATGATAAACAAAAATCATCCCTGAAATAAAAAATAAAAAAAAAATACTAAAATGTTTTGACTAAAACTAGACTAAATGTTGAGACTTTTAGTTAACTAAAACATGACTAACCAAAATAACATGTGAATGATTAAATATGACTAAGACTAATAACGAACTTTGACATGAGACTAAGACTAAATTGAAAAATGAGCGACAAAATTAACACTGTTTTGGTTAACGTTGGACGTTTGGGTGTTTATGGGTTAAAACACAGTGTTGATTCTTCCTCTGTCACAGTCTGTCGTGTACAAACACCCACTGACACCCTTAATAATTCATGTCTAATAATTAACATACAGAAAACTGATGCTACATAATTCAGCATTTACACTCCTTTTCTGTTGAATAAAATATAAAATACAGCCAATCATCACTTTACCTCCTGTAGTTTATAATGAATAAATTACATGCATCCAAAAGTACAAAGAACATCTCCCACAGTTCCAGGTGAAGCTTCAGTAACAGCAGGAAGTGGAAAAGTAGGAACGTAACACCTAATGGTGGCACTGCACGCGTGTTTATCTGCACAGAAGCAGATGTCATGTTAAAAGATACACTTATCTCAACAGATTTACTGCATTAATCCCAGGCATGGTTGAGTATTTATGATCCCTGTGGACTTTACACATGCCGATATAACATACTGCATTAATCACAGCAAAGTGATCACCCTCAAGCTTCTTCCAGCATCACATGAATTATACGAAGCCCCAGGAGAGTCGCTAAGTTCTGCTCACATGTTGTTCACCCTGCAGAGCCAAAGTGCCCGCTTTTATGTGACGGATTTTATTTGACGTTCATGTTTACCGCATGTGCTAAAACATAACTTAAATCTTCCTTATGCATAACCTGCGGCACAATGAACACAGTTAAAACTGTCAGGTTGTGTGGTTAGCGCTACATGAAAAGATCACCAATGTCACATGTTTGGGTCTGTTTGGAAAAATGTGGAGCACAAAATAAGAGAAAGGGTGCAGCTTGAATTAGCGTTAGCATTAACACACCGCCATAAAATAAAGAGAAGACGTCCTGTTTCTTCGAGTTGTGGACTATATTTGAGAAAAAAAAAAAACCTATTGAATTATGCATCATATACACATAAGATGTTTGTGAGGTTAAAAGATAATTTTACAAGTCACAGTTTGTCGTTAAACTGTTGTGACATCATCATAACTAGGCGCTTTTCACTGACCCTCAAATTGCATGAATATAACTTGCGCATAAAAATTAGCATAATGGAAAAATGACAATTTCGCCAAAACTCTCGTCATTTGTTGAAAAGGTTTTGCGCTGGCAAGAGGTGTTTTTTTTTTTTTTTTTGGTATATCACATAAAACTGCAATAGAAAGACATTTTTCCGCAACTACAGTCACGTTAACCAAAAAAAGAATGTTGATGGATGTTAATACAAGAGAAGAAGACAAAGAGTTTTAAAGGAAACATGGTGCGGTACGTGTGGACACACCAGAAAATTATTTTTTAATTTAGTACGGGATACAGGAGTAATATATAATAATAATGAATATATCTGTAAATCAACACAATATTTATCTTCGTCACCATGTTTATGGAATGACTTCTCATGTCATCTCGCGATAATAAATAAACAAATGATCAAATTTGTGATTTTATGGAAAAACCAACATTACGCACTTGTGTTTTTTTCAACATTTAGTAAATATCGGTAAAGTTTTGTTTATATGTCCAATGGAAAAGGGACTACTGTATCTGCCCACAACCTGTTCAGAGTCTGAAGACATGAGTTTCAACACATGACCAGACTCGAACTATAATTGTCTTTAATACTTTATACCTCTTTCTTAAAAAATTTGGTAAAATATGCAGAAGAAGTGGTCGTTTTGAGGTTGGTTACGTATCATATGAGACTAGCGATGTAGTCAAATGAGCCGTTTAACAAAAAACAAGATGTTACTTTACTGTCTTTAACAGAAACTATGATGTTCCTGACTTGTGCAGTCCCTTAGGTCACCTTGGGTGGAAATTAACTTGCATATATACAAGAAAATACAGGAATTATCTGCACAGCTTTAAAAGACACACAAAAAAACTGAACTAAATGTGTTGTAAAGGTTAAAGTCAGTATTTAGTTTGACCTCTGACCCCATGACAAGAAGCAGCACGAACAGTTAGAAACATCTGACATGTGTTGAATGACAACTGGTATAAAATATTAGAAAATGAATGCCTTAAATCTCATATTGTCTCAACAAAAGGGTTGAAGATATTAAGTGCAAAGGAAGGTCACACTAAATACAACAATATTGGTTTATAGAGCTGTTTTTTCTCCTGAAAGTTTAGTTTTTCCTCCTGTACATACTTCACACACAGTTGCGGAAAAAAATTATTAGACCATCCCTTGTTTTCTTCAATTTCTTGTTCATTTTAATTCCTGGCACAACTGAAGGTACATTTGTTTGGACAAATATAATGATAACAAAAATAGCTCATAGTAGCTTAATTTCAGAGCTGATATCTATCCATTTTCCATGGTTTTCTTGATAATAACCAAAATCACTTCAGTTCTTGCATCAATGTCTATGTCATTGTGCTGACAAAAACAGCGCTTTAAGGCCTTCCATGTTTTCTTTTCTGTCTGTTTTTGTCACATGATACACACAGGAGTTAGTACTTGATTACATAATCATGGTTTTTGATGACTTTTGATGGTCTAGTCATATTTTCCGCGACTATATCAGATTGGATCGAAATAGAGACTAACAAATGCAAAAAAAAAAAAAAAAAAAAAAGACAGAAGAAAACAAGAGACAGAAAAAAATGTGCATCCATTTAAAAAGCATGGAGATAGTGAAGAAGACGAACAATACACAAAATTATAGCAAGTAATAAAACTTAATAGGCTATATACATATTTACATAATCTGGTATTTATGTGGTTGGTATTTATATTAATACCGACACTAAAAAATGCATATGTGTGGTTTTTGACCATGCAAAATTCAGACTTGCACGTACTTGAAGAAAGATCGTGTTCATTTAAATGTTATTTTGTTTTTGTCTTAATTAGCTTTGTGTTGTTTTATTTTGTTTCTTTGCATGTTCTAAATAAGTAAGTAAATAAGTAAATAATTAAAGAGGGATGGATGGATGGATGGATAGATGGATAGATGGATAGATGGATAGATGGATAGATAGATAGATAGATAGATAGATAGATAGATAGATAGATAGATAGATAGATAGATAGATAGATAGATAGATAGATAGATAGATAGATAATTTGTTGATTACTAACTAAACAAACCTAAAGATAGACCAAGACTGAATAACTATGCTTTTTTGACACTTAGGTTTTATTAGTTATTTATCTTTTTTGTCATACAGAACATAACAAACAACAATCGGCAATAGACAGTCATCACAATCTAATAGTAATGATAATTTAGATTACAGTTATGAAATGGCAATCAAGTTACCTAATTAATGACATTTTTAGAGCAGCAGTTCATATAGAATTTCACAGGACTATGAGACAAACCACAAGCTAATTGTATTTAAAGAAACTAATCCATTTGCCCTGATCTTATGATGTAAAGTTCAGTTTGCAGCCTCAGCATAAATGTTAATCTCTCCATTTTGTGAATTTCATCAATAATTTTCACCCAGTCTGTATAACTATGTTTTAAATGGACAAATATCATATGTGTAAATGGTAGCACACATTCAGTTGGATTCTAAATATATTTTTGTCTTTCTCCACTGAAGTTTTGTCCTGTTTGTCCTTCAGTTTTCTTCATTTTTCTGTGTTTTACAGACACATGGTCGTACGTCTTCCGTCCTTCTAACCTCTTGCTCTAATTCTCCTCCAGGATCATTCATCAGTTTATCTGGGCCACCAGGTTCTTTTCAGATCTACTTTTTCTGATCAGAGTGGATTAAACGTACAGTCCTGAAGATTAAAAACATGGACTGAAGCTCTCGTTTCACTTTCTCTGCCAAGGTTCAAGTCAACTGACGTATCAAGGTGTGTCTGAGCAGAGACCTACATGGGGTTGTGGACAAAACCATTAAGACGAAGATCCAATAAGGCAGAAATAATACAGATCCAATAAAGATTTACTTTAAGACCCGTGTGGATTTAAAGCTTAGGTCATTGAAGAACTAGGCTTGTAGTTCACTATGACTTTAGGTGAAACTTCAAAGCCAACTCACCACGTTTCCTGACATACTCCTGCATTAAAATTAACTTTTAATTACTAGCCTTATCCTTGGATTTGACTGTTTCCAGGGTCAGTGAATCTTTTGGCAACTGGATTTTCTTCTCAGAAACAAAAGAAAAACTAGTGATTAATGGATTTTCATTGTAAAATAGAAGAATTAAAATTGAATTTAAAGGCGATTTTCTTTTTCAGTGTCAAAACAGATAAACCAAATTTTAAAAACAGACTGATTTTAGATTTCTCTTTCTAATAACAAAAAAAAAAAAAAATTACTACCTGACAGAAATCGAAAAACGGACCAAAAATGCTTGGTTTTTTTTTTTCATTTTCTGAGACCAGATGTTGTCATTTTCAAGGAAAGAGTGCTAATGCATAAGTCACAAAAATTCTTACAAACGATGGGTTTGTATGAATCTTCCAGTTTGTATAAAATCTGGAGTTTGTAGACATTCTTGGAGGGAACATGTCTACAATGTCCAGATTTTGCGTGAACTGGAAGATTCATTCATTCAACATTTCAGAAAATGAAAAAAAAGGCATTTTTGGTTTGTTTTTCCATTTCTGTCAGGTAGTAACTTTCTTTTTTGTTATTAGAAATAGAAAGCAAAAATCAATCCATTTTTAAAAATTATTTATTTATTTTTATTTTATTATTTATCATTTTAAAAATTAAAATCAATTAACCACTAGTTTTTGTTCAGTTTCTGAAAAGAAAATCCAATTACCAAAAGACACACTGACCTTCCAGAATAATGAGTTTTTCCAGTCTTTAAAAAATATCAAATTCAAATTCTGTTTTCTGAGGATTCTCCAACCACTCAACTAGTTTCAGTCTGTCAGTCAGCTCATGTTTCATGCATCATGGTGTTTTGCATTTTGAAAATGTGATTGTTAACAGCAGTAAAAATGATAAATAATGTACTAAAGTATATTCACATCTATTTACACATACTCATATATTGTAAATGTTATGGACTTCTCCACATAGTCTTAATTAACTCCTAGAGCTACTATTGTTGCAACTTCTAAATGATTTTTTTTCCCTTTACATTTAACCTTTCCTTAGTGATTTATTATCATTTATTATACTATTGTCACCTACGTTTTGCATTTATCAGTGAAAATATGGTATTTTCCTATATTTAAGTTACTAATCATGTAGATGTTTATAAAAGCTCAGGGTAAATTCCAAGGCTGTTAAAACACAACAAAGAAAAACTGTCTTTTTCAGCAAGAGACAGCGTGAACTCTATATAAAATGAAGTGTCTCCATTCATTGTCATTGATCCAACTCCATGGGTTTCACTGGTGAATTAAGGTTTCAGAAGATGACGATGTTTCCATGGTAACTAAGGAGCCTCTGAATGTCCAAATAGGTCATATCTGATGACCATGAAAAGATGACAAACTGCATTTTACACTAATTATTTACATGTATTGATAAAATTAGTGGATCAACAGGTATTAAACATTTTAGATCAGTAGGTGGTTTTAGTTGCCGGTGGCTGTTTGGGTCTTTGAGGGTTAAGAAAGACATTCAGAGATAAACTATTATATATGAATGGGATGTTTTTTTTATCTTGACTTCAGCTAAAATCCACAGCGACAAGTTTTCTCGCACTTGCACGCACCTCAATAATCATCTGTTCAATCTTATTCCATAACTGATGTGTTAAAAAGCCATTTCTGCTCATACTATTCATGCACAAGGCCATTACCGCTCCCAGTTGCCGAGGCCGCTCTGATGCTTTACGACTGTTTGTCCAGACGGTCGTGATTTTGTGTGATCATACAATAGCGGCGACGACGATCCTGCAAACGGAGGATGTGTCTGCAAAAAGCTGGTGTGTCAAGTGACGCTCAGCTCTCTCCACTTCAGAAACGCCGCCAGCGCAGCCTAATGATGACTCTACCATCTGGTGTTAAAAATCAGAAGGGTGTTTTTCCGAGTGGCCTATTAAGAGGCTATAGCCGGTGCTGAAAAATGACCCGCTGCCTTGATGGATGCTTTAGAACACATCTCTGACAAACCAATTGTTTCCCCCACAATCCCACTAAGCCTATCAAATCTCTGCATTCTGGTCTCTGGGGAGGAAAACGCCGCTGTTGTCGACTGCTGTTTTCATTTTCCCATTTCACAATAAAACCTTTGCTTCCAGTTCCCTAACGCAGTCGATTGAAAGGGCTTCCAGTACCACAAATTTGCAAAAAAAATCAACTATGCAATTAAAGTCAAGCTCTGGAGAAGCAGCCATTATTCCTTCTTTGATTCACTTGATCAAAACAGCCTTCACAACCATTTCTGTTCAACAGTCGCCTCCATTTGCACAAGAACTGTGTGATTTTGCTTTTTGCCTCCTCCTTAAAAACACATCTCATTTTATAATAAGCCTACTGTTCAGACACTATTAGCAAGAGAAATGATCTTTGGATGAAAAAAGAGAAAATCCAGTGAAAAGAGTTGGTACATACCGCGCGTTTCGCTCAACGGTTTCCATTGACTCTTGTGCTGAAGAGATAATGGAATTGATCCCTCAAACTGCTTAACTTAAGCGTAGGAAAAGGCCTGTCATGTGACCTTGTCCTCATTAGCAGAGTGGGGCACTGTGCTAATTTATTTACCCGATATAACCCAGACAAGCAGAGATGCACAGACAGGAGGAAGAGGAGGAGGAGGAGGAGGAAGAGGAGGGAGGTTTGAGCCGGCCAAGCTGATTTAAGCCCGTTACTGATGCTTTAGCCAAAAACCTGAGAAGTGGGAGGAAGTGGAAGTGTGTGAACATGTGTCTGGGGAGGAACAGTACATGAGATGATGGAGGAACAGATTGAGATGGACAGGATGGAAAGGAAACTGATGGGGAGGAAGGACACAGGAGGCTGGTAAACGAGTGGAGGAAAACAGTCCTCCGGTATCTGTGTAGGTATCGAGGTACTCTCAGATGTGTATAGATTATTAGTTCATCATTTACAGATTGAATGAATGAATGAATGTTTGATTTCAAATATAAAAAAAAAAAAAAAAAAATCAAAATGCAACCACCAACAAAAGCAAATGCTTCAAACAAATGATCAACATAAGAAAACCAAAACAAAAAGACACTTACACTAATATAAAAATGATGTACGAAATGGGTCTTTCCATAAAACTGGGTTTATTTTGCTATCTGGCACTTTACTAGCTTTTTAGACCCAATAATAAAAGAGAAATTTAGACATATTTCCCCCGAGGATGTACCTAATGATGACCTGGATTCATTAGTTTGTCTGTAACTTTGCATTATCTTTATTAACTGTTCGTTGTTTATAGCCAACATTATAGAAAGAGAAAGGTGGATGATGACACTGGAGTTTAGGCAGAAATAAACAAAATTGTGCAAAACTGACTTGAAAGATTTAAGTGATGATTCTGTGTTTTTCATAGATTTTTGACCCACTCACTACTGTACCTGGGTGCTTCTTTGAAACTGGGTACATTTTGGTATCTGGCACTTTACCAGCTTTTTAGATCCAATAATAACAACAATAATAATAATAATAATAATAATAATAATAATAATAATGATAATAATAATAATAATAATAATAATAATAATAAACTTAGATATATTTTCTCCCAGGAAGTACCTAATGATGACCTCAGATAAATGCAAATATTGATCTTCTTAATGCTCTGTTGGATTCATTAGTTTGTCTGTAACTTTGCATTATCTTCGTTAGCCGTTCATTGTTTATAGCCAATATTATAGAAAGAGAAAGGTGGATGATGACACTGGAGTTTAGACAGAAATAAACAAAATTGTCCAAAACTGACTTGAAAGATTTAAGTGATGGTGATGCGTTTTTCATAGATTTTTGACCTACTCACTTCTGTACCTGAGTGCTTCTATGAAACTGGGTATATTTTGGTATCTGTCACTTTCGAATGTGCAAATGAAGCTATACTTTGTTTTCACGTACATGTACAGGTTTTTTGTTGTTTGTTTTGTTGCATATTCAAAATAAACTAAACTAAACTTTTCCACCTTTTTAGACCCAATAATAAAAGACAAATTTAGACATATTTCCCCCCAGGTTGTACCTAATGATGACCTCAGATACATGCAAAAAATTATACTCTTGCTCTGAGCCATCCCATAATTAATGAATTTCTAATTAAATATTTGAGACAAAAATAGGACCAAAATTGGGACATGAAAACCTACCTAGGTGTCAATGCATTTGATCTTGAAAACATGGCTGTAAATGGTCTTATATGCCGCTATAAATAAAGACACTTAAATTTGATGATCTTAGTGGTTTTTCTAATCCAGACATGTGGGTTTTTCATGAATCTCCGTCTCATTCAAGGTTTTGTATGTAACCCATCATGTCCACTTGTGTTACATGCAGAACCTGCCCAGTTAAATGCATATAAATCATAAATGATTTTGCAACAGCTGTCATTTTGTGAAACACTCTGCCTTGCATAATTAGTTCAATTCCCAAAACGTACCTGTGAGAGAATAAAGAGATATTCAAAAACATAGCAAAATGTAATTTTCGAGTCCTTCTGACGGTGTTAAATACAGATTTTTGTATTAAATATAACGTAAAATAATATAAAAATGTGTTTTATCTGAAAAATAGTTTCTGTTATCTCAGTAAGTATTTATTTTTAAAATAGACCCCAAGTGCTTCCAAACTTGCTTCATAACATTAGTCTACATCTAGTTTGAATTTTTAGACCCATGTCCTGTTTTCAGGACCAGTTTCATAGAAGCACCCTAATACAAATTTAGTGTTATTCACACAACCAAAAAGGAGTGGGAAGAAGTAAATAGTTAATTCCCCACAGGGCTCTGCCAAAAGGATCAATAAAATTCTATGTAATCTAATCTATTCTAATCTAATCTAATCTAATCCCACCCTTTTTCCCTAAATCAAGTTCTTACTATATTTCATGTTACTCTAACCTGAGTAATTAAGTAAAAACCATCTCTGAGGCTTTTGAAGCAAAGATAACAATTTAAACAAAACTAACCAATGCAATTTTCTGCCGCTAATGATTGGAATTCTTTACAACAATCCTTACGTTTCACCTTATTTGTACAGCTTTCTTCGTTTAAAAGGTCAGTGAGTAACACTTCAGCTTTCCTCTTTTCTCACTTTATCAATGCTGTTTTCTTTTGTTTTTATTTCTGAATGTGCGTTTGTTATGTTGATATCAAAAATGAAGCATAATGTAGCAATCAGAGAATCTCAAA
Source organism: Sphaeramia orbicularis (assembly GCF_902148855.1). Classification (NCBI taxonomy): domain Eukaryota; kingdom Metazoa; phylum Chordata; class Actinopteri; order Kurtiformes; family Apogonidae; genus Sphaeramia; species Sphaeramia orbicularis. The sequence goes on from NC_043972.1 coordinate 7,866,813, forward strand.
TAGAGAGAGAGAGAGAGAGAGAGAGAGAGAGAGAGAGAGAGAGAGAGAGAAACCCCCGCCATATAAGCCTCTTAAGTCCACCCCCCACCCCCTGCTCCACCTTAATGGACAGAACAAAATAACAAACACTTGATTTTTTTTTTTTATTAGTCGTTTAGATTCGTTGACTTATCAAAAAAAATTGTTGAAAGATTAGTTGTTAGAAAATTAGTCATTAGTGGCAGCACTAGAATGAATGAATGAATGAATGAAAATGATATTTATCACAATATAAAACCGAACCCTGTTAGAAAAGAAACACCTGAGTTCAATGTGTCCCAATACTTTTGTCCATATTGTGTATGTCATGATGTATGGAATAGTATCTTTGAGTGATGGGTAAACCTGTCCAGGCTCGATGCATTTGAGGGGTTGGGGGGCGGGGGGCATGATTTTTTTTGTTTTTTTTCAATTACTCATTTAGATTAGTTGACTAATCAAAAAATTTGGTGAGAAATTAATCATTAGAAAATTAGTCATTAGTGGCAGCACAGGAATGAATGAATGAATGAATGAATGAATGAAAATGATATTTATCACAATATAAAACTGAACCCTGTTGGAAAAGAAACACCAGAATTCAATGTGTCCCAATACTTTTGTCCATATTGTGTATGTCATAATGTATGGAATGGTATCTTTGAGTGATGGGTAAACCTGTCCAAGCTCGGTGCATTTGAGGGGTTGGGGAGGCATGATTTTTGTTTTTTTGTTTTTTTTCAATTACTCATTTAGATTAGTTGACTCATTGGAAAACTTGGCGAAAGATTAGTCATTAGAAAATTAGTCATTAGTGGCAGCACTAGAATAAATGAATGAAAATGATATTTATCACAATATAAAACTGAACCCTGTTGGAAAAACACTTGAATTCAATGTGTCCCAATACTTTTGTCCATATGTCATGATGTATTAAAGGCTATCTCTGTGTGACGGGTAAACCTGTCCAGGCTCGGTGCATTTGAGGGGTTGGGGGGGGTGTCATGCTTTTTTTTTTAGTCATTTAGATTAGTTGTCTCATCGCAAAATTTGGTAAAAGGTTAGTCTTTAGAAAATTAGTCGTTAGTGGCAGCACTAGAATGAATGAATGAAAATGAAAATTATCACAATATAAAACTGAACCCTGTTGGAAAAGAAACACCAGAATTCAATGTGTCCCAATACTTTTGTCCATATTGTGTATGTCATAATGTATGGAATGGTATCTTTGAGTGATGGGTAAACCTGTCCAAGCTCGGTGCATTTGAGGGGTTGGGGAGGCATGATTTTTGTTTTTTTGGTTTTTTTCAATTACTCATTTAGATTAGTTGACTCATCGGAAAACTTGGTGAAAGATTAGTCATTAGAAAATTAGTCATTAGTGGCAGCACTAGAATAAATGAATGAAAATGATATTTATCACAATATAAAACTGAACCCTGTTGGAAAAGAAACACTTGAATTCAATGCGTCCCAATACTTTTGTCCATATGTCATGATGTATTAAAGGCTATCTCTGTGTGACGGGTAAACCTGTCCAGGCTCGGTGCATTTGAGGGGTTGGGGGGGGTGTCATGTCCTGTGTTCGCCCGGTCCTCCTTGTGTTTCCCGGGTGGCTGGACTCCAGGGGCGAGTCACTTGGGTCTGGTCCAGGTGGTAAAAGCATAAGGGGTCCTGGTGGCGGAGATGTGCCACACTCCACCATCTGCTGATGAGTCACTCGTCTCTGCTCTTGTTTGCACTGACTGGGCTCAGGATTGCAGCCTATCACAGTGTGTGTGTGTATGTGTATGTGTGTATATGTGTGTGTTTATGTGTGTCCCTGCAGCGCATTAGCATCCTATTTTATGTGATGGCAACTCAGTGGAGACGTAATCAGTAAAAGCTGAAAGGTTGCATATCTGGATTCCATCTGCGATACGGTGATGAGAGAGGCTGTGACAACTCATTTAATTTAGCAAGGTTGTAACCCTCTGAAATAGAAGGCCTGTGAATCAAAGTGCATCAGGGGTGTAGCTATTACCACAAGGAATCATGGGTATAGCTTTACATATCCCAGTCAAGCATTAGAAACAGAGGCTGAAAATATGCAAACGGAGATGCAAATTTGGAACAACTGATAAGGTCAGGGAGGAAAGTTAAAAAGGCGTACACACACTCAGAGAGCAGGGCTTAAAAATGCATCCGCGGAGCTGCACATAACGTGTGAAAATATGGGAGACAGGCTGGGGGCGATGCACACAGTAATCTCTCCAGTATTGTGCACGGCTGATGGCTGCATGCACGCTGCCTCCTAGATAGACGCTGCCAACGAACAGCCCTGCTCCTGTGTGACAGCTCCCCTCCCCCGGGCCACGGCTGACCCAAATCCTGATTTTTTTGGTCCCTCATTTTCACATCCAAGACTGGGACGGCGACAACTCCGCTATCCGGAATCCCAGTAACGCAGCTCATGCACTTAGACTGGGAAAGCGGTTGAGCAGCTACACTTCTACTGCCCCCTATCCTCCAACATGCACATGGAATCACAAAGCAGCAAACCGAGGCAGGGTTTAACCCTTTCATGAATAGTGGTCACTACAGTGGACAGCTGTTGTTTTAGCTCCATATCAGCCAACACAGTGGACTCTTATGCATCATCCCAAACACTGCAATTCATACAATTAGTGCAACTTTGCAGCTCTTGATTAACCTGATCTGCAGTAACATTTTTTAGTGTATATCAACTGCTAATTGTTATTAGACAGTTTTCTGAGACAAAAAGGGTTTTTTTTGCATATCCTCCGGACACCAAGCAATGTATTTTGTCCTCTACAGGGGACAAAAGTTTGAAAGTTTAACCCTTTCATGCACGAATTATGAGAACCGTAATCAAAATTTTTTCATGAGTGTTTTTATTCCTCTTTAGGCATGAAAAAAAAAAAATGCGATTGAAAATGTTCTTCTGAAAAATAAACAAAATTACAATAAAATAAAATAATTTAAATTAAAAAAAAAAAAAAACATTAAAAAAATAATAATGAAAAAAAAAAAATTCTTATGAACCTATTTTTCATGAAGTTGCAAAAAATGTCCACTCAGCTGGACACCACACGTTTAATTTTGATGCACAGAAACATGTATTTACTGATAAATTGTGTGAAAACTATGGGGAGAGCTTGTGATTCTGGGGGTTTATCCTCAGGAGAGATCTACATAATGTTACCAATTCATGTCATAAAAGATATTTAGTGTCTTAAATCCTTAATAAAGATATGTGTAAAAAAAAAAAAAAAAACAAAACAAAAAAAAAACAACGAAAAGAACAACAAAATCCATGAATATACAAGAGAACAGCTATAGAATAGCTGTCCACTGTAGTGACCAGTATACATGAAAGGGTTAACTTAAATGCTGTCCATTGCAAAGGACATTCCATTAAAAAAAATCAATAAATAAATAAAAATAAATTTTAAAATGTATGTTTATGTGTATGTTTAAAAAAAACTTATACTATGCAGATTCCAATTAGGAAAATTTTTTAGTGTAAAAAAGCTAAAACTGTCAATTTCCTTGGTCTCAGGAGGATATTATCTTCATGAAATGAGTAATAACTAATATTAGGGTTTGATAAAATGTGAGGAAACATTAGCAATTTAGCAAACAGCAGGATTAAAAATGTTTTTATTTAATAGTTTTCACACAGTATATCACTTTCTGATGTGTTTTAAATATATGTTTCTTTGCTTCAAAACTTAAAAGCATGGTGTCCAGCTGAGTGGACATTTTTGTAATTCCACGAAAAATAGATGCATAAAAAAAAAAAAAATCAGTTGTATTGTTTTTTTCATGCCTAAAGAGGAATAAAAACACTCAAGAAAAATATATTGACTAAGGTTCTCATAATTCATGCATGAAAGGGTTAAACTACGCCGTTCACTGAAGAATCAGCAGATTCATACTTTATAGCAGGGGTGTCAAACTCATTTTAGTTCAGGGGCCACATTCAACTAAATTTGATCTGAAGTGGGCCGGACCAGTAAAATAACAGCATAATAACCTATAAATAATGACAACGCCAAATTTTTGTCTCGTTTTAGTGTTAAAAAAAAAACAAAAAACATTAAATTCTGAAAATACTTTTATAAACTATCAAAAAAAAAAAAAAACCCTGAAAAAACTGAAACTTAAATTAAAAACATAAGAAAATTTAGTGCAATTTCAATAATATTATTCCTCAACTTATCGTTTCTCCATGCGCATTATGGATCAGATCTACAAAGACACTAAACGCTGAGGAACAGGCAGAAAAATTGTTAAAATTGTGCTTAATTTTCTTTAGACATTTCAGGTTGTTTGTATTTGTTCAGGTTATTCACATTTAATTGTTTCAGGATAGTTTGTAAATGTAAATATTTTCATAATTTAATGTTATTTTTTGCACTAAAACAAAGAAAAAAAAATTAAGTTGTTTATTCTAGATTTTTTTTTGGCTTAATTCAAGATTTGTTTTTACTTAATTGAAGATTTTTTTTTTGGCTTAATTCAAGATTTTTTGCTAAATTTGAGATTTTTTTTGGCTTATTGAAGACGTTTTTTTTGGCTTAATTCAAGATTTTTTACCTTAATTCAAGCTCAATTCTTTTTGCTTAATTCAATTCAAGACTGTGGAATTTTTGCACTTGGCAAAAACATCCCAGGAGCCGAACTGGAACCTTTGGCAGCCGCATTTGGCCCCCGGACCGCATGTTTGACACCCCTGCTTTATAGGATAAGATTAATGTCAAATATTTCAAGCAATGTGAATCTCACACTGTGAATCTCTTCTATCATTCCATTTCCACTGAATAATTTCCACTTTATAATCCTATATCTTCCATCTACGTTTCTCTATTGCAGCATCAGTCAGGTTTTTAATATAAAAGCACTGGAAAGTGGTTTTGGTTTCAGATGATTCAACTCTTTAAATAAAACGCTAAAACTATATTACACTTCCTCTCAAGTGAAACAATCTGTACAGAACTGACAGTCTGTTAAAAATATGATTAACCTCATAGTGACAGAGACGTAGAAATGGAAGATTTAATAAGATAAACTTCAGCTGCCGGCAAAAGCAAGCATCTACTGATCTAAAAATGTTTAATACCTGTTGGTCAACTAATCCTATCGATACATGTAAATGAATTGACTCAGGGCTGCTACAAACCGATTGCACTTAATGTATTTATTGATATTAACTGTATTTTAAGTGCATTTTAAACTGTATTTTAATTGTCTTGCACTGTAAAGTACTTTGTGACTCCCTGTCGGTGAAAAGTGCTCTATAAATAAAATGTACTTACTTCCTTACTTAAATTATTGGTGTAAAATGCAGTTTGTCATCTTTTCATGGTCATTAAATATGACCCATTTGGACGTTCAGAGGCTCCATAGTTACCATGGAAACACTGCCATCTTCTACAACACTGATTCACCAGTAAAACCCATGGAGTTGGATCAATAACCTTTGAATTTACTCTGAGCTTTTATGAACATCCACATAATTAGTAACTTAAATAAAAGAAAAAATGATTTAGAAGTTGCAACAATAATAGCTCTAGGTCTTAATTAAGACTATGTAGAGATATCAATAACATTTTACAATATATTAGTATGTGTAAAAAAATGTGAATATACTTTAGTACATTATTTATCATGTTTACTGCTGTTAACAATCCACATTTTCAAAATGCAAGACACCATGATGCATGAAACATGAGCTGATTGACAGACTGAAACTAGTTGAGTGCTTGGAGAATCCTCAGAAAACAGAACTTGAATGTTTAATACCTGTTGATCCACTAATCCAATCAATACATTTAAAAAATTGGTGTAAAATGCAGTTCGTCATCGTTTCATGGTCATCAGATATGACCCATTTGGATGTTCACAGGCACCGTAGTTACCATAGAAACATCGTCATGTTCTGAAACCTTGATTCACCAGTAAAACCTATGGAGTTGGATCAGTGACAATGAATGGAGACAATTTCATATAGAGTTGATGCTGTATCTTGCTGAAACAGTCACTTTATCTTTGTTTTGTTTTAATAACCTTGGAATTTACTCTGAGCTTTTATAAACATCTACATGATTAGTAACTTGAATATAGGAAAATACCTGATTTTCACTGAAAAATACAAAACAGAGACAACAATAGTGTAATAAATGATAATAAATCACTAAAGGAAGGTTAAATGTAGAGGAAAAATTCATTTAGAAGTTGCAACAATAATAGCTGTAGTTCTTAATTAAGACTATGTGGAGAAGTCCATAACATTTTACAGTATATTTGTATGTGTAAAAAATGTGAATATACTTTAGTACATTATTTATCATTTTTACTGTCGTTAGCAATCAACATTTTCAAGATGCAAAACACCATTATGCATGAAACATGAGCTGATTGACAGACTGAAACTAGTTGAGTGGTTGGAGAATCCTCAGAAAACAGAACTTGAATCTTCAATACCTGTTGATCCACTAATCCAATCAATACATGTAAATAATTGGTGTAAAATACAGTTTGTCATCTTTTCATGGTCATCAGATATGACCCATTTGGACGTTAAGGTGCTCTGTAGTTACCGGGGAAACGCCGTCATCTTCTACAACATTGATTCACCAGTAAAAACTCATGGAGTTGGATCAGTGACAATGAATGGAGACAATTTCATATAGAGTTGATGCTGTATCTTGCTGAAACAGTCACTTTATCTTTGTTTTGTTTTAATAACCTTGGAATTTACTCTGAGCTTTTATAAACATCTACATGATTAGTAACTTGAATATAGGAAAATACCTGATTTTCACTGAAAAATACAAAACAGAGACAACAATAGTGTAATAAATGATAATAAATCACTAAAGGAAGGTTACATGTAGAGGAAAAATTCATTTAGAAGTTGCAACAATAATAGCTGTAGTTCTTAATTAAGACTATGTGGAGAAGTCCATAACGTTTTACAATATATTAGTATGTGTAAAAAATGTGAATATACTGAAGTACATTATTTATCATGTTTACTGCTGTTAACAATCCACATTTTCAAAATGCAAAACACCATGATGCATGAAACATGAGCTGACTGACAAATTGAAACTAGTTGAGTGGTTGGAGAATCCTCAGAAAACAGAATTTAAATCTGATATTTTTTATAGACAGGAAAAACTCACATTATTCCCAAAGCAGTACAATCCGAGGTTAAGGCTGTGAATTAAAATTTAATACTGATATAATAGCCTTTGAATTTATTCTGATCTTCAGTGAACATCTACATGATCAGTAAACTAAATACAGGAAAATATATAATTTAAACTGAAAAACGCAAAATGCAGAGAATAACGTCATAATAAATGCTGATAATTCACTTAGGCATGGTTAAATGTAGACAAAAATTCATTAGGAAGTTACAACAATAGAGTTAATGTCAGTGACTTCAATGCACATTTATGCACATATGTCATTTAGATCAGTATAAATGACTATTAGTCACGTTTCAGGACTTGATCATCGACGCTCCTATTGAGCCAGTTTTTCTGAGTCTGGGTGTTTAGATGCTGAACACATTGTGATGCAGAGATGTGAAACCCACCGTTCTTTTTAGGATTCCACACACGGGTCACAAAATGCAAACCCAGATGTCCTGTCTGGAAACAGCAGCAATAAAAGCTGCAGAGGTAACATTTCCGTTAGCGCCACATCCATCTGTCACTGTCAGAGAAACTCGATAGCACCTCTGGCAACACGGAGACCGACAAACAGACCGGACTGGCACGGAGGCCCACAGTAAATTAAAGGTGGGGTGCGAGATGTTTTCCTGGAGCATTTTTTACTATATTGCTTAAAATCCCCTTCACACCCTGATTACAACCAATTAATTAACTGCTCTAACACACACACAAAAAAAAAATAGTCACCTGTGGAACGGACAGGACTGAAAAAACACCATCCAAACACTTTAAGTGCCCAATCGAAATGATTAAACGGTGATATGTCTATCAAACTCAACCGCCATTTGTCCCTCCCCCATCTGTGCGTACCCCTCTTCGTGCATGAACCGTGCGTTCTCAGAGGCTTGGAGCACTTGTACAGGAAACTAAACCAGAGCCAGAGCTTGGCTATATTATCTATATTAGGATGCAAAGTTCACCGGCAAACTGTTATGTCACCAACATAAATTACTAGGAAATGTAATGTTAGCCAGATAGTTATGAATTGGGCGGTGGTGTAGTGGTCCCTGGATAAGTGGGTATATTCTCAATTTTTTTTTTTACCTTTTTTTAAATTTAAGTAGTCCAGAAAAAACGTCCTGTTTTAGAAACAGCGACATGTCAGACTACTCTATTTAGTTTACCCAAAAATCTGTAAGTTGTATTTGCTCACTTTTATAAAATTAGCATAAATTGATCAGGAGCAGTTTATAGGTTTTCCTGGTCACACAAGCAGCTGCATGAATGTAAATGTATTCAACATGAGGCAAACATAGGATAACATTAGCCTTTCATAGTGCTAGCCTTTCATAAAATTAGTCTTTCATAATGCTAGCCGTTCATAACATTAGCCTTTCATAACTTTAGCCTTTCATAATGCTAGCCTTTCATAACATTAGCCTTTCATAACTTTAGCCTTTCATAACTTTAGCCTTTCATAACTTTAGCCTACTCACAGTTTAACTTCTGGCGTTGACATCTCTTCTCTAAATGTGCAGTCATATGACCAGTAGTTTAAAACAGTGACTCATTCTGAAACCACCTTAAAACTTACCTCAGAATTATGTATTCCATGAAAATAGGTTCTCTTAATATGTGCCACTCACTTGAAATATGTTTATTCTGCCTTTCTCCTTGACTTTTCCAATAATCGCATATCATTCAATGAGGCGTGCATTGACCTGTCAATCAACTGGGGTGGCACTGGCATCTGAGGAGGTGACCAGTCAGGTTCCAGAGGTTACCGGTGCTACTTAGCAATATTTTCCTCAGCATGACCCGCCCTACTCTACCTCTGATTGGCTCATCAGTCCTCATGCCTAAAGTTAACCAATCTAATCAGTGAAGGCACCAAGTACTAGCCAATTAGAGGCAAGTAGGGCGGGTCAAAAAAATTGCAATTTGGCTGCAGATACTACTGAATGGTGTGAATCAGGGGGATTTAGAAGTGGGAATACGCAATGTTGACTAAAAAATAAGTAGGTATATGCTGTATACCCTGGACTACACCACTGGAATTGGGGCTGTTCTTTAAGAGCGGGGTTGTTGGAGGAGACTGAATGAGGTATGTATGGATCGGGGCCGGAGCCGGGGCCAGGCAAATTGTTGCAGTGCAGCGCTCGTGAACCCTCAGGAACAAGCTTTGCGCGTGCCAGTACTTTGGAGGCGTGGCTTCAGGGGGGATGTCTGAAGAAAGGGGTTTGGACTTTTGAATTGAGTATTTTCAAAATGTAGCTTGCTTGAACCGTTTTTCTAAGATCTCCTACCCCACCTTTAAGGATAGTCCCGTGTTTTTAAGAAATTCACTGCAAAATAAATGTGAATATTGACACTAATAGCGTTTTTGTGCAGCATAAATAGACGCCACCCTGCAGAGAACAAACGCTTACTCAAAGTCAGTCACTGAAGTTAAGTCTGAATCTTAAAAGCTTACTTTCTTACAAATCAACTCTACTATCTGCATACTGGGACTTGTACAGCTCAGCAGTTTTTATGGCTGACTAAACCACAAGGCTCTCCGTCAGAGTGAAACCCTGCCAGCAAACTGCACCGAGCAGAATTAAGAGGTTGGGACAATCTCCGGTCTCCATCTCCGGGAGAAATGCCACTCTCTGCCTCCCTCTGAAATATTTTGGATAATGAAACCCCGCCTGGCCTATATCTGTATTCTGGTCCGTCTGGAGTCGAGCAGCACGCAATGATGTTTCTGAGCAGAGGGTGAAAAATGGCTGAGCTCCGTAATGCCATCCAGATGGAGACGCGCTACAGAATATTGATCTGCCCGCCTCCATGTAAATAACTTTCTGGAGTGAGATATAAAAAGGAAAAAGATATCTGAACAAATATACCTTAGTGAAACAACATAAAGCATTTACTGCAACAAAAACAAGTTTATCCAAGTCGGAGGTGATGAAATAATCTGTTCGATTGCATGTGAGGTGAAACAACAAACAGTGTGGACACGGATAAAGACATGAATACTAACAATGATAGAACTAGTGTCCCTGTATTTCACTGGCATGTTCTATCAAGAATCAAAACCAAGTTGAATCTGAGGTTGTCAGGTTCTGTTCTACGTTAGAGTCCTGTGGTCAGGATGCAGGAGATCGATCAGACAATAGAAGTGGGTGGTACTTTCACTGGAGGAGAACTCAACTAATGCAATCCAAGTCCATATATGACTTCTATCAGTGCTCAATAGTAATTATATTGACATCTCTAACCATTTCCATGTCATAGACTTTCCAAATATCACCCATTATAAGCAAAAGCTAATTTTTGATATTTCAAAAAACTTCTCAAAATTCAAACAATCTAAATTTTTCAGAAATGTGAACAAACTTTGTAAACATTGACCCAAGGAAGCTACATAAAATTATTTAAAATGAATCCAACCAGTAGTTTTGGAAAAGATTGTTGAAATCTAGATATTGGTGACTTTGAGTCACTGAAGGTCAAAGGTCATGGACCCAAATGAAAGTCCATATATGACTTCCTATCAGTGCTCAATAATAACTTTATATATATATATATATATATATATATATATATATATATATATATATATATATATATATATATTCTTTTTTTTCTTTCTTTTAACAGGCTCAGCTGGCTGACAGGCAGCTGTCTGTACCGATAAGGCAGCAGCTGACACCAACTGTACTCTGTCAGGTCCGGCATCGAAACGTGGTTCAACAAAACTCATAAAAAACACAGTAGAATATCCAAGGGCACTTCATATACTTTATAAAGTCACCCTTGGCAAAGCAAATTTGTTCAACACCGGGAGGAACCAGACTACCATTCTGCTGTTAGAACGCTGGACAAGACAAGTAGAAAAAAAAAGAAAAAAGTAGTGTGAGATACTCCCTGGTAAAATGTCCAAATAAAAGAGGATACACAAGCAAATGTGTCAGAAAAATGGGCAATGATGACTGGGAGCACAGTTGGTGTCGAATAATAACTATATTAATATCTGTAACCATTTCCATGTTATTAGCCATCAAGATATGGACGTTTATAAGTAAAGGCAAATTTTAAATATTTTTTAAAAATTGTCAAAAATTCAAAAATCTAAATTTCTCAAAACTGTAAACAAAATGTGTACACACTGGCCCAAAGAAGCTCCATAAGAAGTTTGAAATGAATCTGACCAGTGGTTTTGGAGAAGAAGATTGTTGAAATATAGACATTAGTGACCTAGAGTTTGACCCTTCAAGGTCACTCAAGGTCAAAGGTCATGGACCCAAATGAAAGTTCATAAATGACTTCCTATCAGTGCTCAATAGTAACTATATCCATATCTCTAACCTCTTACATGTTATAAACCATGAAAATATGGATCTTTATAAGTAAAGGTAAATTTTAAATAATTCAAAAATTTGTCAAAAATGTTAAAATCTAAATTTCTCAAAACTGTGAACAAATTATATAGACATTGTCCCAAAGAAGCTACATATCAAATTTGACATAAATCCACCATGAAGTTTTGTCAGAGAAGATGTGTGAAGAAATTGCTAACAAAGATGATGCCAATGAGCTAAATACAACTTGTTTACAACATTAGAGATAAAAAGTCTGACGCCATCGTCCTGTTTTGGCCTGTCTTTATTTCCCACCCATTGGTTTTCTGCAGATCTCAGCAGACTCTGGATCAGCTCTGTATTAACCATCAGAAAGGGATGCAGCCATACTGTCCTCAGAGGAGCAGATGGATGTTTCGTGGGTTTCTTTTTATATTTTGTTATTAAAAATATTGGCTCATTTCACAGAGACCATCCAGTCATACACTCTTACAACTGTTAAAGACACACCATCTGTTGTATATTATAGATAATAGTTAATTATACTTGTATACAGCAGTGGATATAACGGCTGGATCAGCACACTACAGAGGATCTGAACTCCACAGAGGAGTTTGGAGATTTGAAACAAAACAAAAAGTTCTGACTTTACTGCCACAAAGTGTTTTTTCAACAGTCACTAACTTTTAGATTCAACTTTATTGTCATTACTCAGTATAAATACAGGGTAACGGAATGCAACTTTTAGATGCACTTTCAAAGTTTATGTTGATTATTTCAGGCTTGTGAGAGACATTTTTCTGCCATTTTGTCAATATTACATTATTAGAAAAGAGTCACACTGTATCACAGCTACTTTGCATCATTTGGTCTTACAATTGCATATGTAAGAAGGTGAAAAATCAAAATACTATAAGATCACATCAGGTAAAAGAATATGTAGGAGGATAAAATAGACACGTAAAAGGATTAATGAACATTATGATCATATGTATAACAGTAGAATTATAACTTAAAAGAAATGACTGATCCTTCTTCAGTCCCTGAATCTGCTATTTGTAAAAATATTGTGGCATGTTTGCTGCAGTGCATTATGGGTAGCGGGTATTTTGTTGTAAATGTGTGGTTTTTATGTGCAGGAATTCAGTAGGGTTGTTCTGTTAGTACTAGTTTTGATTTAATATGTGTATGACAACGTTTATTGGTCTTTTTGTGTGTTTTTTTTTGTATTTTTGTAATTTGTAAAGTTGCACCCTGAGTGAGAGCCATAGGCAGAGCAATGGCTATCCTGTTGTGATTACTCCAAAACACTTCTTCCTGCTTGCCAAAATGAAAGTGCAAATTATGCTCATACTCAACACAGCGCTAACTTCCAAAGGCAAGTAAACTACTACCTATGCTACAATATCAATATTACTGTAATTAGTAAGGATGTTCTTTAAAGTGGTTCTACACAGTATTGATATTCCAAACACACCAGAAGGGGAAGTCACATACTAGAACACTCTTAGAACCAAAACTACCAATGAATCAGCACAACGTATCCATAGACTGTATCACCGAATATAGTCTAAACCTCACACATCTGTATTATGGTATCATCAAGTCTTATTCTTCAAAATAAAACTCAGACGCTTATTTTAACAGTCGCACAAAATAACACCGTTTTATAATTTTCACATGCCGCATCAGCTGATAGTTTACATTATAGCTCTGTTAGCCTAGCTCTGTTTTTAGCCACAGTAAAAGCACAAATCACCTCCGTTTTCTGTATGGCTTGTGTTATCAAAAGCTGAACTAAAGATCTCTTTGGAATCCAACAAACAATGTCAGAATTGACACAGTTTAGTCTGAACCGTGGATCAACAAACGGCAACTTAGCAAAGATAGTAACATCCCATAATAACTTTATACGTTCAGAAGCCTCATAATTAAACTCACTTGAGCATAAGAAACACTGGCATTGGAGGAAACAGCAACATTTCTTTTTATCACTTATTTTCTTTGACTCGAAAAGTTGTTTCTTAATGGTTCTCATCCTATCTGGGAAACCATCAGATTGACTCTCTACTCCCTCTAGTGGTCACAGAAATCCCCTGACCTGCTGATGGAAATAAATTCAGTTCATATCTCTACATTCTTATACACTGGCATCTTTGGAACTTCACAGATCTTTTTTCTAAACACTATTACAAAAATTTCAGGTCATTTTTGTTCTAATATTTCGAAGTATCAAAAACCCGCCAAATAGACCCGATAAAACATTGGATTTTTGTCGCATAAATCTGCATGTGCAGCTACTTCCATTCACTATAATACACATGGTCACATTTGTTTTTACTCAGCAGAATAGATTAAATACATCATCAACATGGATCAGACCGACTAACTTAAGGGAACATCCAGTGTAAACCTCAGACATAAATGCTTTATTGGGTTTACTTATTTATTTATTTATCTTTATTGGGACTGAAATCAGCTCCATCTCCATCCCTCTCTGTCTGTGATGTACTGGCGGGGCAGCAGTGGAGGCGGGGCTTTTAATCCACATCAGCCCCTCCTGTGCAGCCGCAGCGTTACATAAATAGTGTTGTGTTGCATCAAAATTCATTATCAGACAAGACATTAATCTTGTCAGATTTATATTTAGTAAGGGCTTACATCACAGCGGGAAAGCAGGTTAATACTTTACAATGTAAGAGTAAAAAAAAAAAAATGGTTATGTAAGAAACGGCAGGAAAAAAGTCAACATGTACATGGTTTAGTGGCCGGCGGAGACGACCAATAGAAAGACATTTACATAAAAATCTACGGTAGGAGATATTTTGCCTCAAAATCAGATCTGTCCAAATTATTACATAACCATCATGTTGCAGTTATAGGAGATAATCAGGTTTATTTTACATAATTGTGATAATCGGCATATTTTGTTATTATTCCCATGTTGTTTGACTGATATTTTTCAATCTTATTACGAGTTCAGTGGAAAAAGATAAATACATGTAGTATATCACCCATTTTATGCATTTGCTGATGCTGATAAATGTTTTTCTTAAGGTTGTTGTATATAATTAAACCATTATTAAACTTAATTAAACAGTGGAGGCATAAAGTTAAAGGTGCTGAATGTAAAAATTATGTTCCAAGTAATCATAAAATAGCCTTGACTGTCACCAGACATTAAGGAATCATGTTCATTTCAAATACAGATATCACTGACAGTAGTGGTCCAGCCAGAATATTTGAATTTGAAAAGCTCAGTGTCAGCCCCGAAATAATGTTTATGTTGTCATTTTGTGTTTTGGTCTGATGCTCCGCCCATCACCTATCTCCCAAATCCTTAAGTCAGTAGTGTTTCAGCGTCCCGGTTGCCAGTTCGCACTGAGCTGCATCTGGAACATTTCTGATTGTAAATGTCTGACGTTACTAAACCTAAAAGGCCTCTTATTATTCCCAAATACGTCGTGACAAAGTGAGAAACAAAACAAGGATATGTATAAGAGATGCTTTTGAAACATGGAGATGACTGAAAGCAGAGAAGAATTTGAAGACCGATGCCGACTTTTCCATGGTCTCCCCCAGCTTTCAGTGGCTCTTACCAGCTGGTAAGACTGCAAGCCCGGGCCGCGATGTCTTCTACTGGGCCAGGCCACGGTCTGTTCTCCCAGCCCAGGTCCAGGTAAAGAGTCCGCGGCCCGATTCCAGAAAAAGAGACCGTGGCCCAGGTGTAGAGACTGGGCCTGTTATAAGTACAGGAGGTCCTCGGGTTATGAACGAGTTTCATTCCTACGCTGGCGACGTAACCCGAATTTCCGTGTAAGTCGGAATTAACCTTTTAATACCCCCTAAATACCCCCCAAATCTCTCAATAAATATCCAAATACACGTATTTGGCTTTACCGATGTTCGTCGGCGTCTCGCCTTTCTCCGACCTTGTGATGATATCCAGCTTCGTTTCCATCGTAATGGCTTTCCTCTTGGCTGGACCAGAATCGCTAGAAGGTCCTGCTTTCTTTTTTGGGGCCATGATGTGAAAAAGGAGGGTGAAAAAGGCGAAGATGCCGAGAAAATTACGGAGCACAAACACAGACACTCTACACTATGGGGCTGGAGACAAACTGGCGGACGAGACTCAGGCGTCGTAAAGTCGAAACAGCGTAGGTCAAGTACCGCGTAACCCGGGGACCTCCTGTACCAATGTGGGACTCGTCGATTGCCATGGTAGCTCCTTGTAGTAGACGTTCGTGCCGGATCTGGCAACCCCCTAGTCTGCGGGGAGGGGGAGGGGATGCCATGCTCTACAGCAGGGGTGTCAAACTCATTTTAGTTCAGGGGATACATTCACCCCACTATGATCTCAAGTGGGCCAGACCAGTAAAATAATACCAGTGAAAAAAGTAAAATTACATTATGATAATGTTTACATCTACATTGTTTCCTTAAAAATCTGAATAAACACGAACAACTTGAAATGTCTTAAGAAAAACAAGTGCAGTTTTAACAATATTCTGCGTCCGTTTATCATTTACACATGTCCATTACAGCTTATATTACAATTACAAATACACATAATGATAAAATTGCATTTACTTTTCTCAAGACATTTCATGTTGTTCATATTTCTTCAGGTTATTCACATTTTTTGTAAAAGGATAGCTTGTTAATGTAAACATTTTCATGTAATTTGACTTTTTACTCTTTTTACACTCAAAGAAAGATAAAAATCTGCTGTTGTCATTATTTATATATTAATATGACAGTATTTTTCTGGTCTGACCCAATTGAGATCTAATTGGTTTATATGTGTATGTATGGAACCTGAAATAAAATGATTTTTACACGATTGATTGTTAATATCTTCAGTGTCATTTTTGCATTTCACAAATTCATCCCATGGACCAGATTGGAGCCTTTGGTGGGCCGGATTTGGCCCCCGAGCCACATGTTTGACACCTATGCTCTACAATATTTAAATGTGATTGCAGTACCAGTTTTGGCCGCAATCCTACATATGACTCCTTTAACACACAGGTGTCAAACATGCGGCCCAGGGGCCAAATCCAGCCCGCCAAAGGGTCCAGTCCAGCCCTTGGGATGAAGTTGTGAAATGCAAAAATTACAATGAAGAGTTTAACAATCCTTTTAGTTCAGGTTCCACATTCAGACCAATTCAATCTCAAGTGGGTCAGACCAGTAAAATATTATCATAATAATCTATAAATACTCACAGCTCCAAATTTTTCTCTTTGTAAATGTAAATATTTTCATGTATTTACACTAAAACAGAGTATAATTTCACAAAAAATGTGAATAACCTGAACAAATATGAACAACCTGAAATGTTTTAAGAGAAGTAAGTACGATTTTAACAATATTCTGCCTGATATTAAACGTTTTGTGTATTTGTAGATCCATTGTGATCTGTAAGTTATAATGTACATGTATAAATGATAAACTGAAGCATACTATTGTTAAAATTACACTTATTTTCTCAGTTTGTTCATGTTATTCACATTGTCTGAAAGGATAGTTTATAGATGTAAACATTTTCATTGTTTAATTTTACTTTTTTTATTCTAAAACATAGAGAAAAGTTTGGAGTTGACATTATTTATATATTATGTTATTATTTTACTGGTTCAGCCCACTTCAGATCAAATTTAGCTGAATGTGGCCCCTGAACTAAAATGAGTTTGACACCCCTGCTTTAACAGAATATACAACTAGCACAGGCCTCCGCCAAGGCAGATCAGTCAGATCAGTGTCCCCCCCACATAACCTCCACCGTTCCTTGGCGGAGGTAATAATAATGTAATTTATCACAATTTTTTGCATGACAGTTTATCCAGTGTTTCTATTTTGGTGTAAAACAGTCTTATGATGAACTAAAAATATTGCGGGAATAATATTTGGTATTTTACTGGTCTGATCCACTTTAGATTATATTGGTCTGCGTGTGGAACCTGACCTTAAAAGGACTTTAACATCATTGACTGTTAATATCTTCAGTGCATTTCACAAATTCACCTCATGGGACGGATTGGACCCTTTACCGGCCAGTTTTGGTCCACGGGCCACATGTTTGACACTCATGCTGTAACACAGGGCTCTCGAACTCATTTTCTTTCAGGGGCCACATTCAGCTCGATTTGATCTCCAGTGGGCCGGACCAGTAAAATAATAACATAATAACCTATAAATAATCACAACTCTAAATTGTTGTTTTTGTTTTAGTGCAAAGAACCCCATTACATTATGAAAATACTTACTTTTATAAACTATCCAAACAAAAAAGATGTGAATAATCTGAAAAAACTGAAATTTCTTAAGAAAAATAAGTGCAATTTTAACAATATTCTGCCTCAACTTTATCATTTCTACATGTGCATTATGGATCAGATCTACAAAGACACTAAACACTGAGGAACAGGCAGAAAATTGTTAAAATTGTGCTTAATTTTCTTTAGACCTTTCAGGTTGTTCATATTTGTTCAGGTTATTCGCATTTTATTGTTATAGCATAGTTTGAAAATGTAAATATAGTCAAAAGTTAATGTTATTTTTTACACTAAAACAAAGACAAAAATTTGAAGTTGTCATTATTTATAGGCATAATGTAAGATTGTTTTTTTCACATCAAAATATGGAGTCATTGTATTCTTTAGGTTATTCTGCTGTTATTATTTGACTGTAGATCACATTGCTCTGTATGTGGAACCTGAACTAAAATGAGGTCCACAGCCTTGACAGTGGAATTTTTGCGCTTTGCAAATTCATCCCACGGGCCGCATTTGAACCTTTGGCGGGCCGCATTTGGCCCCCAGGCCACATGTTTGACACCCACGGTGTAACATGTTAAAGCCTGAGACTGAGATGTTATCAGGTGCATTAACCTCCTCTAGACACTCACTAACTGCATCCTTAACTAGAATCGAGGGTGAATGAGGATAAAGTCATGCAGACATTCTGAAGAGGAGGAACCTTTCACAACCGTGAAGAGAAACAGACACCACAGAACAAATGATGCAACATCTCCATGCGCTGCAGCTGTTTGACGGCCTGGAATGGAGATGCTTTGTGACAATGCAGCTCTGTTCATCATATAAAGAACACAGAAGCGCCTGCATGTGGCCTCGGGCGGAGAACGCAACTGTTTTGACGTTGCTGACAGATGGCCGATACGAGTCAGACATAAAGACCTCAGAGGTGGAGAACCCGGTGTTTTCCTAGAGACCGTCTTCATTATTAGTGGAATAAAAAGTCTGTTTGTGCATGTTTTTATGCTCATTTCCCTCTCACGCTCAGACAGTCTGCGCGGATTCCCTCTCACTTTCACGTCAGCAGAGCAGAGAGGAACACTAGGTGTGATTTTCCTCTTCGCACACTTACTGTACTTGCACATACATTCACACTCATGCACACCTCTGTGGGGTGGTTTCTGACAGGTACACCACGGCATGAATCTTCATTAGCAGCAGAAATCACTGAATAATTTATAACTAATCAATCTGAGACACACACATTAAAATACGATTTGCAGTGTTTCCTGTTAAGCTCCATAACCTTGACAAAACATACGACTGATTTACATGACTGGTGTGGTGGAAAAATTTACTTTTTATATTTTATACTCTTTTAATATGTTATACTTTTAAGTGCATGCTGAGTCATTGTTATGTGTGATGTTTACCACTCTGTAGCAACCCCGACTTGGGGACGAAGTTCTTACCTTGAGTTGAAACCCAAACACCTAAATATCTGAATGTGTAGATAGAGGATGGCGCCTGTATTTCAGATAGGATTCAAGCAAGGTTAGAGTGAAGAGGTCCTCATGACCTCTTCACGGAGCAGAGAAGGAGTAGTATGGGGTGGTACGATGTACATAAGGAATGACATCATAGTTTGAGGGGGTTGGATTTGGTTCTATATAATCTTTAGTTTTCTCTTGTTTAATCAAACTTCATTTACAGAGCTTTGTCTGTGATTGATTTCTCAATAAATGCATTTATTATTTTAACTCTAACTTTCTCCCTTTTTCTTTGTGTTTCTTTGAGTTATCAGTTGAACGGTAAATTTCCACGACACTGGATAAAACATAAAATGGCCTCCCTTCAGAAAAGACATTGATTGATTGAATCACTCATTCATTCATCCTTTGTTTAACCAGGTAAGACCCATTGAGATCAAGATCATATCAATACATACAAGTTAAAGACAGACTTAAAAAACAAATTATAATACTCAATAGTTCAGAGCGAGGATGTCAAACATACGACCCACGGGCCAAAACCGGTGTCAGATAGAAAAGTGACTCCCATGGAAAAGTGGGGGCCTGTTTTTAATTATAGAATTCTGAACCCCCTTATAGAAAAGTGACCCACCCCCAATAAATCACCAAATTTGTAAATACATACATACATACATACATACATACATACATAAAAATAAGTAAATAAAAAAGTTTATTTAAGGTATATATAAACACAAACATGTTATGAAAAGCACAAACATTTATTAACAGTCATGCACTGCACAAATGTACAAGCACATGATATTACAAATATATCTGTGAATCTGTGATTAACACCTTTTATTTACTCAAAAAAAAAAAAAAAAAAAAAACCAACCCTATAATTCTATAAATGATTCAAATCCCATAACCTTTACTGCAATCTGTTTTCACCCATTCAGTGTTACATAGTTTTTGCTACAAATATGACTAAATTAATATATATATTACAAAATAAATACATAAAACCTATTTTTTTCACAATTTTTTCAAAATGTAGGATAGATTTCATGTCTATGATGTCCAGTAACTCTAAAAATAAGGCAGATTATTTACTTCAATGGCTATATGAATTAATTAATTAATTAATTTAGTAGTCTCTGGTGAAAATTTCAAATTACGCACATATATTTAAGCTTATTATGATACAGAAATGTATTACAACATTTTTATTAACCCTTTCATGCATACTGGTCACTCCAGTGGACAGTTATTCTCCAGCTGTTCTCTTGTATATTCATGGGTTTTGTTGTTTTAGTTCCATATCAGCCAACCCAGTGGACACTAATGCATCATCCCATACACTGACATTCAGACCATTACTGAAACTTTGCTGTTCTGGATAAACCTGATCTGCACTAACATGTTTCAGCGTTAATCAATTGTTATTTGTTAGAATTTTTTTTTTTTTTTCATATGATCTCCATGAAAATAGTAATAACTAGCATTGGAATATGTTAAAATGTGAGAAAATATCACATTTTATTCCATTTCATTGTTTTCATATCACTTTCTGATATTGCGTTTTAAACATGCGTCTTTATTTCAAAAGTTAAATGCATGGACATTTTTGTAACTATGAAAAAAACAAACAAACAAACTTGATCACATTGTTTTTTTTCATGCCTATAGAGGAATAAAAACACTGAAGAAAAAAATCTTAAATAAGGTTCTCATAATTAATGCATGAAAGGGTTAACATACAGTACCAGTTCATTTAAGGGGTCAAAATTCTATGGAGTGGGTCAGTTTTCATACTAGAAAATTGACCCACGGGTCACAATTCTATTAGAAAAGTGACCCCGGGGGTCAAATTTCCATGGGGTCAGAATTCGATATGACACCGGACCACCAAACATTCCAATCCAGCCTGTGGGATGAATTTGTGAAGTGCAAAAAATTACACAAAGGAACAAGTGAAAATTATCTTTTTAAGATTTCTTGAAATAAGATTTTCAAGATCTATTGTCTTAAAATAAGTTGTTATATCTCACTGAAAAGTTACTCTTTAGGTGATTATGTCTTATTTTAAGTGTGATGAGATATTTTGACAAGAGATGAGAAAAATACACTTTTAAGATTTTCATTTTTTCCACTGCACTGAAGATATTTATAAACTATTGTCGAAGTCATTTTAGCTCTAAACTCCAAAGTTTTAACAATATTCTTTCTGTTACTAAATGTTTTGTGCCTTTGTAAATCCACTGTAATCTGTAATGCATAAGTGTAAATGATAAATTGAGGCATAATGTTGTTAAAATTGTACTTATCTTTCTTCAGAAATGTCAAGGTTTTTTTTTTGTGAAAGGATACTTTGTAGATGTAAATATTTTCATAATTAAATTTTACTGTTTTACACCAAAATATTTGGAATTGACATTATTTATAGGCTATTATGCAATAAACAGTGCAATAAACCATATCCTTATTCAATCTGTGGTATGATCAGCATGTGCACAGCTGGAAATTGTATATATAGCTTTTTTGATTTTTGTTGATTTGTCTTTATTTTTGATTTTGCAGTTCTTTTGCTCTTGTGTGCTTTCGTACTTTGCTGTTGTAAACCTGGAATTTCCCCTTGTGGGACTAATAAAGGCATATCTTACCTTACCTATTATTTTAAATTGGGCTGAATGTGGCCCCTGAACTAAAATGACTTTGACACCTTTGGTTTAGAGAGGATTGAGAACAGACATTTTTAAAGAGCAGGTGTTGGTCGTCATAGTAACATATTCAAAACACAGGCTCTATCCAATGGTGTCTGTTGAATAAAATAATGTGAAAAGTTTCCAGAGAAATGAGATCATCAAGTATATTGTTTCTAACTTTCAGCTTCAAAAGAAAAGCTTGAAGTTTCGTTATTGTGACAATTAAACAGTCACATGTATGTTTTCTTCCGGTGTGAGTCATCAGGTCCGATCTATGGGTAGATGCAAGTGGTTTAAGTGCTTTTGAGCTGATGCAGCGTGGGGTGAAAATTGAGGTCTAAAAAGCCTGTCGTACTGTGAATCAGACCGTTCGCTGGTACGACTCCAACTGTGTCCTTCACCCATTTGATTGGGATGATTCCAACATAAACACTACAGATGTTCGCCCTGAGCGCAGCGCCACATCTCTCTTCTATCACTTAACCAGAAGCTAATTTAATTTATTTCAATAAAATCCTGAAAGAGGCTTCAATGAGCTACACCGAGTCTGGCTGGCAACAGAGTCAACGAGAAAATATATTCTACCCCTGAGCTCATTCTCCTGAATTATGTATGCAACCGAGTGGATGCACCGTATTCTGCTACACTAAATGACCTTTCATGATAATTGTGGCCCAGTGTCCTTGGGCTTTCAGCCTGCGAGTGGATATTATGCAACTGGGATGACTACAGCGAACTATGTGTTAGTTTCAAATGTCAAACATGTCAAGGATAACAAGGCCGGGTGAGGAGTGTCCCTTTTGTTGCATCTTTTATAGAAACAGGCGCAGTATGTTGAGCTACCTATGGCCTTTTAGACACATTTACAATATGACTCAGCCTGAGATTCTGCAGCCTCACAATAAACACACGCCGATTAGAATTCAAATAAAGGCCTCCAAAAGCATTTATAAATACATTTCAACTGTATTTACTTCTTGATTTATTTTATTATGATTAACATTGGTCTGATATAGACAAATTTTTACCTATTGACATGGTTAATTAGGTTTATTCATAAAATTTAATTGTTATTCTTTATTCAAGTCAGTTTATCCAAGTAAGCTTTTACGTGACCAGTTATACTGAAAATAAATTAATCACTCTGATGCTGTGTGCATCCTGATCTGTCACAATCTTTTATTTTATTTTATTTTATGACACTAGATTTTTTTCTTCTTTTCTTTATTACCACCCTACAATATAAGCCCTTACTCTAAATACTGTAGCATATCCTTTTAACCTTTATCCACCAAAAAAATTGCACAAATATTGCACAAAGCGATAGCAAATAGTAAATAAAAAGAATCAAGAAAATGTTACTTAAATAACCACTGTGATCATTTGGGGGATTTTTTTGAAAAAAAGAGGTGAATAAAACAGAGTTAGCTAAAAGGCTGAGGAAGGAAGGAAGGGTGGATGGAGATGGAAATGAATACAGTATAGTATGCACGTAAGTATAGAACAGTATATTTTTATGGTATTTTTATTATGAGTTATCTGCAATATCCATTACGTTGAATTTATTTTTTCTTTCAGTGTGTACAATATCAATATAAATGTGAAACACATGGATTTGCATTATTGTGTATTTTTGTGTTTAACTGTTGAGTGCATAACTCAAGTCCAAAACAAACTTACCTAAGGAGACAACAAAGTATATCGTATTGTATAGTATCGCACAATATCATATAATTCCGTATCGTATCATATTATATCGCATACCTACTATTTTATGATTTATTTCAAGACATATTGCTCTTCTTCAGAATCTGTGAATTGTTGTTGCAGCCTAATAAAATGTGCGTAAAAAGGATAAACACTTATAAAGGACTAATAATTATTTAATTTACATTTCATTCTGGAAAAGAAGAACACTATGTAAGTCTTTGGATTTGTTTTCAGATATGATTTTTCTACATGTAGATTCTTGTTTTTCTTCCTCATTTACTACTTCTTAAAAATCTAACAAAAAATAATTTATGTATTTATTTTATAGGGACCCTGCACATTTATGAACATTGCTGTAGAAAAAAATACACCCATGTACAGGGTGGGGAAGCAAAATTTACAATATTTTGAGGCAGGGATTGAAAGACAGTGTATGACCAATTAGTTTATTGAAAGTCATGAGAATTTATTTGCCACAAGAAAATTTACATAGTAGAAAATGTTTTTATTCTATGTGTCCTCCTTCTTTCTCAATAACTGCCTTCACACGCTTCCTGAAACTTGCGCAAGTGTTCCTCAAATATTGGGGTGACAACTTCTCCCATTCTTCTTTAATAGTATCTTCCAGACTTTCTCGTAATAGTTTTGCTCATAGTCATTCTCTTCTTTCCATTATAAACAGTCTTTATGGACACTCCCAACTATTTTTGAAATCTCCTTTGGTGTGACGAGTGCATTCAGCAAATCACACACTCTTTGACGTTTGCTTTCCTGATTACTCATATGGGCAAAAGTTTCTGAAAAGGTATGGATAATAGTGTTAGGTATGATTATGACATCAATATATGTTTGGTTTCAAAACAATTGACGTAGTGCCTGCTGAGAAAAAACAACTAAATGTTCATTGTAAATTTTGCTTCCCCACCCTGTAGATTCTTGTTTTTCTTCCTCATTTACTACTTCTTAAAAATCTAACAAAAAATAATTTATGCATTTTTTAAATTGTATTTTATTTATTTAATAGGGACCATGCACATTTATGAACATTGCTGTATAAAAAAATACACCCATGTAAATATGCCAGAATTAATAAAAATAACTACAGTCCCTAGGCAGGCGACAAAAACAAAACATAAAAACAGCCAATATATCACTCGTTTGCTCTAAATTAAAAGAAATAAAATAAAAATAACAGACTTTGTATCTCCAGACCATAAAACCATCTAAACGCACTCCCATAGCATTTAAATTTCACATCAGCAAAACTTGGATGTGATCTGGATACTTTGATAAAGCGCTGATGAAAGCCTAATAAAGCAGAGTATTAGCTTTGATTTCCCCTCCTGTCGACAGGTTGACGGGTGCAGGTCGTCCACGTTACCGATGCCTCTGCCTGACACTGAACTCTCCACGACCCTGAGAAAAGTACTGATGCCAACACCGCTACCACGTAAAGACCGGGACCTGCAGTTACAAGCTGTCTCCAAGGACGACAGCGCTATTTGTCCGGGCAACAGGAGCATCATTAAAGAGCGTGTTCTACCAGCAGACACTTTGATACGTATCTCCGCATGACGCTGCATTAGGATCCATCAGGCCATGTGGAAAACTGAAACCCATCCAATGTAGATCTGCCAGAACTTGTGCTACACATTCACACTAACCTTGACTAACTCCAATACTGCCTGCAGGTTTTTTCACAGTTACACTCCTTCATTTGTAGATTTTATTATGCAGCATCCGCAAAATGTTGCTGCTCAAACAGTTGCTCCAACAGGGTTTTTTTCCCTCTGATGTAAAGAAAAGGGTTAGACGTGTTCTCTCATTAACAAAGGAACTCCCTTCTGAGCCAATCAGAAACAAATACAGCATCTCGCCTTATTCTGAGCAGTAATTGACACCTCAGGTTTCTTCTCCTGCAGGCCAATTAGGCTTCATTTCCAAAACACAACAGTCAGACACACATTATTCCCTCCAAGTTTAGTCAAAGCTCAGTTGTTTTAACTATAATCAGTCAAGAAAAAGCTTAAACATCAAAGTGATGGCACTGAACAACAAAAGGTTGTATTGAAATCATCTAAGAACGCGCTGCAAAATGAGTTCATGAGCTAAAAATAGGACGTTGTTTATTAAGAATCAAGAAGAAGTTGAATGTGTGAGGTTGTCAAGTTCTGTTCTATGTTAGAGTCCTGTGGTCTGTATGCAGGAGATCAAGCTCCCAGTAGAAGTGGGTGGTACTTTCACTGGAGGAGAACTGAACTAATTCAATTAAAGCTCATATATGACTTCTATCAGTGATCAATAGGAAATATATTCATGTCTCAAACTATTTCCATGTTATAAACCATCAAAACATGGACCATTATAAGTAAAGGCACATTTTTAATATTTAAAAAATTCCTCAAAAATGAAAAAATCTAAATTTGTCAAAACCATGAGAAAACTTTGTAGAAATTGTCCCAAGGAAGCTACATGTAAAATTAGAAATGAATCCAACCTGTAGTTTCAGAGAAGATTGTTGAAATGTAAACACTTGTGGCGTTGAGTTTGACCCTTCAAGGTCACTCAAGGTCAAAGGTCACGGTACCAAATGATAGTCTATATATGACTTCCTATCAGTGTTCAATAGTAACTATATTAATATCTTTAACCATTTCCATGTTATAAGCCATTAAAATATGGACCATTACAAGTGAAGGCAAATTTTTAACATTTCAAAAATTCGTCAAAAAGGCAAAAATGAAAATTGCTCACAACTGTGAACTAATTTTGTACGCATCGTCCCAAGGAAACTATATACAACATTTGAAAAGAATCCAACTAGTAGCTACAAAGAAGAAGATTGTTGAAATGTAAACATTAGTGATGCTGTATTTCACCCTTCAAGGTCACTCAAAGTCAAAGGTCATGGACCCAAACTGAAGTCCATATATGACTTCCTATCAGTGCTCTATAGTAACTATATTGATATCTCTAACTATTTCCATGTTATAAACCATTAAAATATGGACCATTAGAAGTAAAGGCACATTTTTAATGTTTAAAAAATTTCTCAAAAATGAAAAAATCTAAATTTGTCAAAACCATGAGAAAACTTTGTAGAAATTGTCCCAAGGAAGCTACATATAAAATTAGAAATGAATCCAACCAATAGTTTCAGAGAAGATTGCTGAAATGTAAACACTTGTGACATTGAGTTTGACCCTTCAAGGTCACTCAAGGTCAAAGGTCACGGTACCAAATGATAGTCTATATATGACTTCCTATCAGTGTTCAATACCATTTCCATGTTATAAGCCATTAAAATATGGACCATTATAAGTAAAGGCAAATTTTTAGCGTTTCAAAAATTCGTCAAAAAGGCAAAAATGAAAATTGCTCACAACTGTGAACTAATTTTGTACGCATCGTCCCAAGGAAACTATATACAACATTTGAAAAGAATCTAACTAGTAGCTACAAAGAAGAAGACTGTTGAAATGTAAACATTAGTGACGTATTAACCCTTCAAGGTCACTCAAGGTCAAAGGTCATGGACCCAAATTAAAGTCCATATATGACTTCCTATCAGTGCTCCATAGTAACTATATTGATATCTCTAACTATTTCCATGTTATAAACCATCAAAATGTGGACCATAAGAAGTAAAGGCACATTTTTAATATTTTAAAAATTCCTC
Organism: Sphaeramia orbicularis; assembly: GCF_902148855.1. Classification (NCBI taxonomy): domain Eukaryota; kingdom Metazoa; phylum Chordata; class Actinopteri; order Kurtiformes; family Apogonidae; genus Sphaeramia; species Sphaeramia orbicularis. The sequence continues at coordinate 7,894,193 of NC_043972.1, forward strand.
AAAAATGCAAAAATCTAAATTTGTCAAAACCATGAGCAAACTTTGTAGAAATTGTCCCAAGGAAGCTACATGTAAATTAGAAATGAATCCAACCAGTAGTTTCAGAGAAGATTGTTGAAGTGTAAACACCTGTGACGTTGAGTTTGACCCTTCAAGGTGACTCAAGGTCAAAGGTCATGGATCCAAATTAAAGTCCATATATGATTTCCTATCAGTGCTCCATAGTAACTCTATTGATATCTTTAACCATTTCCATGTTATAAACCATCAAAAATATGGACCATTAGAAGTAAAGGCAAATTTTTAATATTTCAAAATTTTAAAATCTATATGTCTCCAAACTATGAACAAACTTCATAGACACTGTCCTAAGAAAGCTACATATAAAATTTTAAATCAATCCAACCAGTGGTTTTGTCAGAGAAGATGAAAAGAGATTGAAAAAATTGCTAATGAAGACTTTTATCTTTTTTTATCTTTATTGATTTTTCTTGTCTCTTAGCTGTATTTACTCTCTCTTTTTAATTAATGTGCTGTAATATATTGTTTTTTTTTGGGCGCCTATTGTCATCAGGCCGGGGACTACAGCAGGTTACTATCCATGCTGGCTAAAGCTGCCCCTTTTTACTGTTATTGATAAGTTAATTAGTTGGGATTGTCCACGATATAATAAACTAATAAACTAAAACCAAACTAAGACGACACTGGAAACAGCACCTTCAGAATACCTCAGTGAGATAAAAATAAGACGTCTTCTTCTCAGGAGGATAATCTAAAGCAAATAGTTTTTGCCGTCACATCAGGCGGGGCCAGCTGTGCCTGTGGTCGTCACATGTCGGCGTCCATCAGACGGACACCCATGCACGTTGGATTTGTACTCAGCTTTTAAAGGAAGCTTAAGCAGTACTAACTCCACTAAGTTAAGGCAGAAATGTCTGTTCAAAATCAATATGTTATTAAGCTAAGACTGTTTTCCTTGTTTTTCATTTAGACCAACTTAATAAAATAACTTATCAACTGATTTAAATGAGTACATGTAACAAACTTAATTTTTTAAGTAGAGAAAGCTCTTGATTTTAAGCTTAACCCTTTCATGCATGAATTGTGAGAACTTGAGTCAAGATTTATTTTTTGAGTGTTTTTATTCCTCCTTAGCCATGAAAAAAAACAATGTGAGTCTTTTTTTCTAAGGAGTTACAAAAATATCCATGCATTTAATTCTTGAACTAAAGAAACGTGTTTAAAACCCAATATCAGAAAGTGATATGAAAACAATGAAATAAAAACATTTTTAATGCTGCTAATCTGATGTCTTCTCACATTTTAACATACTCTAATGCTAGTAATTATTCACTTCATGGAGATAATATGCAAAAAAAAAAAAAAAAAAGATTTTTGTCTAACAAATAACAGTTGATTTACATTCAAACATGTCACTGCAGATCAGGTTTATCAAAAACAGCACAGTTACAGTAATGGTCTGAATGTCAGTGTATGGGATGATGCATAAGTGTCCACTGTGTTGGCTGATATGGAACTAAAACAACAAAACCCATGAATATACAAGAGAACAGCTGGAGAATAAGTGTCCACTGTAGTGACCTATGCATGAAAGGGTTAATTTACTAACCCCATGAATCCTTTTTTAAGAGTGCATGTTCATACTTTTAGTTTCTACAGTTATTAATCGCTGACATCCTGCTTTTACATCCTTAAACTTTGCAGAACTTTACGTGTAAAGCTCTGATCCCAACTTTGAAATGCAATTTAATGATAAAAGTTAAAGCCGGCATTTGACATTTTTAAAAGCACTTAAAAAACGTAACCGAATTCATTTTATATCGTTGACCTTTAAAAATCCCAGCAGAGTCAAGCGTCCTTTGGATGGTTTCCCTCTGAGGACGACAGTCAAGGTTATTTACAGCCATTACATAATATATCAAGTGAGTTTCCATGTAAAACGCCTAAACAGCAGGAGTCATAAAAGCCTTGTTGGTTTCGCTGCAGTGCCTCTGCCTCCTGACCCTCTGCAGGGTCAGAGAGCACATCATTTATCAAGCCTTGTTAGAGCAACTGTCAGTGACACACAAACTGTGTGTGTGGGGCAATTGTGACCATCTCCAACCATCACATCTGCCCTTGACAACAGTCGAACTCAACAGGACGTAGAGCCACGGCTTTACTGACATGGAAGTGGATCAGGTGAGTTACAGTCCACAGGGGTTTACTACCGTGTCCATAAACGATCACCCTTCACTAAACGGTTACAAGTACAGACATATCAATCCTCATACTGTTTTGTTTTGTTTTTTTTCACTGCAGGTCTGGGTGGTTTGTTTTTTTCATTATTTGGATTTTGGGGTCATTAAAATTATATTTAGGAACACAGTTGTATATTAGTCAGCCATGTTTCTTTTCTCCTCAGTATGTACTTTCATAATAATTAACCTTTTAACTCCAGACATGTCTAAGGTGAGCTTTCTGAATGTATGATTTATTTTAAATATTCAGAAAAATTCAACCATTTGCTGAACAGGAAAAATTTTTAACCCTTAAAGACCCAAACATCCACTGTCGACCAAAACCATCTACTGATCTAAACTGTTTAATACCTGTTGATCCACTAATCCTATCAATCCATGTCAATAATTGGTGTAAATACAGTTATTCATCTTTTCATGGTCATCAGATCTGACATTTAGAGGCTCTGTAGTTACCGTGGAAACACCGTCATCTTCTACAACATTGATTCCCCAGTAAAACCCATAAAGTTGGATCAATGACAGTGGATGGACACACTGGGTTTATGTTCAGTTAAGGACAGATTGGACAGAAAAAGACACCTTTTCTTCGGTTTTCTCCATTTCTGATATAATAACCCTCAATTTAAATCCGTGGTTTAATGAACATCTACTTAATTAGTAAATCAAATGTAAGAAAATACCAGTTTTCCATTAAAAAAACATAAAATACAGAGGATAATATTACAATAAATGGTGATAAATCACTTAACAAAGGTTAAATAGAGAGAAAAATGCATTTGGGAAGTGCCTCAAAAGTCATTCTGGGTCTTTATGGGTTAAAATGTGCTGATAAAATAGACCTTGTGTTTTCCATAGACATCTGAGCATGCTCAGTGCACCCTCCCGCCGCCTGTGGAACTTGGGGCAAAAAGCAGTGCAGTGAGTGAGACCAACTCACTATAAAAATGGACGGTTTGGGCAATTTTTACAGTTTTCCTTGTCATTTTTTATGTTTACTGTTGTTTGCGGTGTTGTCATGATTTTCCTTTATTTTTTTTCTGTTTTTACCAAGTTTTGACCATGTAACTGCTGTTTGGAGTTCAACCAGGTGCCGTGTTCAACATCCTAAATCTCTAATTGATGTGTATTCCGAGTGCCTTATTTAGTAACATAACATGCTGCACACTTTTAATCCCCTTCAGCCAAATATAGTGTAAGATTCTCTGGAAAGTTACTGCCCTATAATTTAGATTAGACTGTCTTTGTGTAAAACTTATCACATACATATTTAGATTTGAAAGTACTCGGATATTATAACTGCACAAAGCTGTTTAAAGCAAACATATCACTTCAAAAAACCAAGCCATGCCAACATGTATACACGGTATAAATGTGGTGGGTTTGTCTCCATTTGACGTCATTTGACCTTGAAAAAGTTGGTCAAGGTGACTTATTTTCAATAGGTTTCTGCTCCATGCCGAGATGCATCCATAAAGTTGGCGCAGATATCTCAATGCATGTGATTATGTCGTTGAATGGACAGACAGACAGACGAAAAAATGATTACAATACTCCTTTGGCCAGAAGTTGGTAAAAAAAAAAAAACAAAAACAAAACTGTCAAACTTCAATTCTTCTCTTTGTCTTTTTCTGTTACACCCCCCCCCCTTTTTTTTTTTACACCTAAAACACACAGTAAAGCAAAACCACTGACAAAAAAGAACACAAGCCCATACTCACAGCAGCTTTTATGACACTTTTACGCAAATTCCAAGAAGCCCATTACATTCAAATAATGCCTCAGAGGTTAAAAAGTTAATACTTTCAATGTGTGAATCAGAACACTGTTCTGTTTCTGACAATATCATACTGTTTTTAAGTAAAGTAAGTAAAGTAAATTTTATTTATAGAGCACTTTTCACAGACAGAGTCACAAAGTGCTTTATCAATTCAAATCAATTTTTAAAGCACTTCAGCTGCATGAACAGAAACTAAACTTATTTAAGCTAATTAGCATACACTGATTACAGTGTTTTAGGCTACTTTATACTTCGCAAGGTGTGTTTTTATTTATTTATTTATTTATTTATTTATTTAATTTGTGAACTGAAACTGTGGTGAGCAAAGCACCAATATTTCGTTTAATAAAGTACTGATGGTGCATTTATTGAATGACAATAAAGTAAGTCTGAAGTCTGTCTGACATAGACACGTGGATCATTATTAGATTGTCATTTTTACATCACTTTGAGTATATTCATTGTTTCAGGCCCCCTTTTCAGAGACATAACTGAATATTTTGCATTTTCATTTTCATTTCTATAATAAATGCACTTGCCTAGCGACATTAATCCAACAATCCTATAACCTGTATTTACACTGGTCCTCGGATTAATTAAAAAGAATCTTTGCTGAGTAGGAGGGTTTCGACAGCACTGTTATTTATTTATGTATTTAAAAAGCCGATCATGACAAATTGAGCTCAGTCATAATCTAACACCGAGTTCATCCAGTGATTGTTGCAACAAACAACCTAAGTGGTTTCTATGTGATGTGATATTCCTTAAAAAGTACATTAATTGTGTTTAACATACATTATCTACAAGCTCTGTCTGATAATTCTGTAACTTTATTGTCCAGTCATTCTACAGTATATGCATAAAGAGTTCAGCACTTTTTTTTTTTACTGCAGGTCTGGGTGTTTTTTCTTCATTTGGATTGTGCCCATCAGTTCCATTTAGCAGAAATTCAAAACTCAGCTGCAGTGACATTTTAGACGATCTGTCTCTTTGTGGCAGCAGTTTGTGACGGGGTGATGCTAAAAATACACAGATCATCATTTAAAGAATTTTCTGACTTTTGTTTTTAAGAAGCTGACTGCACTTCTAGTCCAGTATGAACCATCCAGACCACTCTCAGGTCATCTGGTGCAGGTCTGCTCTGTGTTCCAAAAGTCAGAACTAAACATGGAGAATCAGCGTTCAGTTTCTATGCTTTGTATATCTGGAACAAACTGCCAGAAAATATCAGGTCTGCTGAGAGTCTGAGTTCTTTTAAGTCAAGGTTAAAGACTCACCTGTTCACTGCTGCCTCTGACTAAACGGCTTTTGACTTTTTAAATTTGATATTCTCTTTTGAAACTCTGCACTGCAACTCTTACTTTAATGTGTGTTTTTGCTTTTTTTTTTTTTAATTTTATGTGTTGTTTTCTTACTTGCTGTTTTTAATCACCTTTTACATGTTTCTTTTAGAATGTTTTAAATGTGTTTCTTTTTATTTCAATGTCCTGTGTGAAGCATCTTGAATTGCATTGTTGCTGAAATGTGCTATACGAATAAACTTGCCTTGCCTCAACTAACAAGAAATGTTAGCCTACTTCCATTTTAACAAACACAACTTCTAACAGTTACTAGTAGAAGTTCAGGTTTATTTTACAATAGGTAAAACATGTTGATTTTTATGCAATTAGTCATTCAGTTAATTCGGACTTCTTATTTAGGACACAGACAACAGAATCTTTGTTTTTAATCTGATTTTGCGATGAGTCACATCACCTGTTGGAGTCCATTTTGCTGTAAAATCGTCTCCAACATTAGGAATATGGCTTCTTACATGTGATTTATGACTCCAATAATCACATAAAAGTAGGACTAATTGATCGCGTGATCTTTTCTCTCATATAATCTACTTTCCAGCAGGATAGTAGATTAAAATAATAAATAACTGCACTGCCAATCCTTTCAACTCTGCAAAAGGTGGTTTATCCGTATATGCTCATACTGTATATGGATTTGTAGCATTAATGTTGCCAGCGCAGGTTCAGAAGGTGATTGAGTTTATGTTTGTTTATATACTTTAGCATCTGTCTGCTCTAAAGCACTCGGATTAATCTGCATTAATTTACAGACTTTGTGTTGTTGGGTCAAACTTCTAAACCCAGGATATGATGTTTAGGTTTACATCAAGAGTGAAAACAGTTTGGATTCATTCAACGTGATTCATGACTTGCACAAATATACACACCACTTTAATAGGTGTGTTATCTTACGCATTATAAGCTTCCCGCGTGTATGTTCATGCCACATCAAATACCACGTACTGAGGGTTAGGGTGAGGGTTTGGGTTAAGGGTATGTGAACTGGAGATTTTGGCGTGAATTGACACGAGATCAAATGGCGTTAAATAACACGCAAAACAACAAAAGTGTATATGTATAGCATGCCAAATGCCATACGAACTGGCGTGACATACAATGCAATTTCATGAGATCAGTCTTTTTTATTATAAAGCTGCCACTGTCTAGATCACAGGTGTCAAACATGTGGCCCGGGGGCCAAATCCGGCCCGCCAAAGGGTTCAATCCGGCCCCTTGGATGAATTTGTGAAATGCAAAAATTACGCTGAAGATATTCACAATTAAGGATGTTAACCTGTTTAACCCTGACCATATTTTCAGGGGAAAAACGCCTAAAAAGACATACCCAAAGTAAATGAAGAATTACTTATAATACTTATAATAAGGTTCATATGGATGTTCTTGGTGTCTATGGACATTTAGAGACCTCACAGAATCTATTCCCATTGTCTAAAATATTGTATCTATTACTATGCCTGAGTAAACTGTAACAAACTAAAAGAGAAATTAGAATTTTTTTATCCTCGCCTGTTTTTTTTCGGCTGGATTGATGATGATATGCATAAATTAACTGTTAGTGTCGAAGATTTTTAATAGTGTACATTTCACCCCACAAAGATTAAAAATCATGTTTGAACATTAAAGCTTGCACTAAAATACACTTTTGATGTACTTTTATTAACATTAGGGTCTAAGCTTTGAGCAAAAGTTGAAAAAAACATCCATTGTCCTGATTTATTATATTTTTATAGTAGATGAATATTAATATAATTTTGTTTCGGCCTGCGGGTGGGCTGATAGGGCTAAAGGGGTTAAAATCCTTTTAGGTCAATTCAATCTAAAAATGATCAGACTGGTAAAATACTATCATAATAACCTATTAATAATCAAAACTGTAAATTTTTCCCTGTGTTTTAGTGTAAAAAAAGGAAAATTATACAAATGTTTACATTTACAGACTAGCCTTTTATTTAAAAAAAAAAAAAAGTGAATAACCTGAAATTTCTTAAGAGAAGTATGTAGAATTTTAATAATATTCTCCCTGTTATTCAATGTTTTGTGTATTTGTAGATCCACTGTGATCTGTAAGTTGTGATTCACATGTATAAATGATAAACTAAGGCGTAAAATTGTTAGCATTGCACTTATTTTACTTAAGAATGTTCAGGTTCTTCATGTTAGTTCATGTTAAGTTTGAGTACAATTCCTAGATGTAAACATTTTCATTACGGAATTTTACTTTTTTCACTCAAAAGTTATTATTCGATTATTTCTATTATTTTACTGGTCTGGCCTACTTTATATCATATTAGGCTATATGTGGCCCCTGAACTAAAATGACGTGACAAATTCATGGGGCCCAGCATTTGTGTGTGTGTGTGTGTGTGTGTGTGGGGGGGGGGGGGGGGGGGGGGGGGGGGCGGCATAGAGCAGTAGTTATGGAACGCACCCCCATGTATATACTTGTATATACATGTATATAACCCCCCGTTCCAAAAAAAAAAAAAAAAAAAAAAAAAAACAGAAAAAACATCCCCCCTCTATTTTTTTTGACAAATCGCACCCTGGACACAACAACAACAAAAACGCTATCATGAACCATTTAAACCTCCAGAAACCAGGGCAGACTAGAGGAAAACATAGTTTGTTTGTAACTCCATTATATGAGTAAATTGTGATTCAGATCATGGATCACGGTTCATGACCCTTTGACCAGATCACCCAGTCCTACATAAAAGTAGAACACCCAGGTAATACAAGTACAGAGCATATTATAGTACGTATAATAAGATTGTGCAACCTTTATTTGCTATTTCGCCGTGTTATTTTTGTCATCTCACCGTGAACAACACGATTGCTCGTCTGAACAACAACACAGAATAATAGATTCACGCAAGCAACAAACACGCAGCAGCAGCAGCACACGTAATTAAAACTGACGATGGCCATTAAAGTGGTTTTTATGAGCGCTGCAGTAGATAACACAATGATGCAAGGAGAAGACTGAACACTGAGTCACTTTCTGTTCCTAGACATTGGTGACTACTGTTGTGAGGCGGCTGATTAGCGCGCTCCGCAGACGTCCTCATCTGAACTCCTTATTTTTCAAACATCATTAAAGTTAAAACCAGCTTTTCTCCTCCGGATGACAACAGCCTGGTACAGTACAAGCCCTTCGCTGAGAAGACTAAAGCTCATTACAGCTGCAGTCTGTGGGTATTTAAAGCATCCGGAGACATTTCCATAGAGCTGAATATTTATTCTCGTGCAGCACAGAGTCGCCCTCTGCGTTAACCTGTCAAATGTCAACATTAGCAAGTGATGCTCCATTTGTGTAGACGATGACAGTATATGCAGCCGATCGGGAAGGATGATTTGTGAAGCTATGCTGCCTTATAGACAATTTAATTCATGACTTAACCGATGCCAGTCAGTCAGTCGCTGCTTTTCATGTACTTTAAATGGGATTCATGCGTTTCTCAGTAGCACACTGTCGCATCCACGGAGACTAGTTGTAGGGGGCCACCGCGAAGACACTATCAGAAGTATAAGATCTGCATGACAGGGCAGCGAGGCTGGAGATATTCTCAGGCAAACACGGGCAACACATCAAATATGGATGTCTCAATTTCGCAAACCAAGCAGAGTGAAAATGAATATATATGATTCTAGCATGGCCATGTCTCCGCAATAACTTTCTCCATCAGGAAGACGGGGGATGGTCCATTTGAGCGCGATTTCTAATTGGATTTTTTTTTGCCAACGCTGCACTTGATTTAATCTAAACTGCTATAATTTTACAACAATTACAGCACATGCCAGCTATAATCTATGTACACTGAATAAAACTGTGCATGACTGAATTTAATTTATTACTATCATTAAATGGTTAAAAGTACAGACATATCAATCCTCATACTGTTTGTTTTGTTTTTTTTTGGGGGGGGGGTGTTTTACTGCTGGTCTGGGTGTTTTTTCTTCATTTGGATTGTGCCCATCAGGGTAGGGTCATTAAAATTATATTTGCAATCACAATTGTATGTTAGTCATATTAGTAACAATTAATATTTGCAATATATGAATCATAATACTATCTGTTTTTTCTGTTTCCGTTTCAATTTCTGTTTTTAAAGCACTTCAGCTGCATGAACAGAAACTAAACTTATTTAAGCTAACTAGCATACACCGACATTAACACATGGAAAATCAGTATGGAATCGTATTAGATTGTAATTTTTTCCATCACTTTCATTGTATTTGATTGTTTCAGGCCCCCTTTCTGTGGAATAACTGAAAATTTAGCATTTTTACTAGTTTTAAACAACCATGCCAGCTGTAATCTATGTACACTGAATAAAACTGTACAGGATTCATGTTAATTTACCACTATTAAAGACCAGACCAGCCAAAAAAAAAAGTCCACGTTCTTTATGGTATGTTGTAACTGGTTGTCTTTTTCAGTGGTTTAATGGCTGACCTGTTCTTTTTTTACGGACTGTATACATTAGTCATGTAAAATTGGGGTAGGACAATATGAGCTCGGCCTCTTCCAACTCCATTTCAGACATAAAGGCCCAATCCCATTTCACCCCTTGGCCCTCTCCCTTACCCCTACCCCTCCATTTTGCGCATTCATGTGAAGGGGTAAGGCTGTCTCGATTCTCGACGAGTCGTTAGGGGAGGGCTAAGTGGGAGTGTTGTTTGGCCCTCGAAACGGAGATTTTTCAGGACCACACTACAAATGGAGGGGTACGAGAAAATTCCCATAATTCTGATCTAATCATCGGCAAGATGGAGGCAAACACAGCAAAAAACTGCAGCAATGCAACAAAAGAAACACACAAATGTATGCATTTTCTTCGTAAAATAACTTAATCATTTGGTCAGTGTTTCAATGTATTACAGATCGCTTGTTTATGACACACATAGAAAAAAGCTGAATGCGTCTTCTCTTTCAAGCATTTCTGTGGTTTGCAATTGAGAGCTGCAAAAAAATGCCCAAAGCCTGTACAACCGCAGCCAGAGGCAACAGGTAGCATTAACCCTTTCATGCACACTGGTCACTACGGTGGACAGCTATTCTACAGCTGTTCTCTTGTATATTCATGGATTTTGTTGTTCTTTTCGTGTTTTTTTTTTTTTTTTTAACACATATCTTTATTAAAGTTTTAAGACACTACATTTCTTTTCTGACATGAATTGGTAACATTATGTAGATCTCTCCTGAGCATAAACCCCCAGAATCATAAGTCCTCCCCATAGTTTTCACACAATTTATCAGTAAATACATGTTTCTGTGCATCAAAAATTAAACACATGGTGTCCAGTTGAATGGACATTTTTACAACTTCATGACAAATAGGTTCATAAGATTTTTTTTTTTTTCATTATTGTTTTTTATGTATTTTTTTTATGTATTTTTTGGATTATTTTTATTTTATTTATTTATTTTTATTTATTTTTCAGAAGAAAATTTTGAATCACATTGTTTTTTTCATGCCTAAAGAGGAATAAAAACACTCAGGAAAATTTTTTTATTAAGGTTCTCACAATTTGTGCATGAAAGGGTTAAACAAAAGCAAACAACTTTAACGCAAGCATTAAGTAAAAGCAAACGGTGGAAAGAGGGAACAGAAGCAGTGACTTTTTACCTGCAAAAGATGTGCAAATTAGTCTCAAAGATCAAAGAATCGTGATAAAATCGAGATCATGATTTTATTTTTTTAAAAATCGTGACATATGTTTGCCATATCCCCCACCCCTATCATTATCATTAAAAACTACACTTATGGTCAGTCATAGTAAGAACACATCATCTGGGGAACTCCTGTCTGTTTCTTTAGGTTTCACCGATGTCTGCACATTACTAATTTGCCGTAATGTGTACATGCGAGCAAGCGGTTGCTGTTGTTGTCAAAGCCGTGGGACTCGTGTGTGAAGCGCTAAAGCTGGTGATGACAGGCCCTATCTCACCTTCCCATTTTAATTTAGCAGTGTCTGGTGCAGAACAGCCTTCCCAGCACTTAATCAGCACTGTTAGACTGTAAACACATCACGAGCTGCAATCAGTCTGCGGCGAGCTCGTAGCTCACAGGTCAGGGAATAGAATTCTGTTTGATTAAATTTAGATTTTAGACTTGCCTGGATGTGGGACAGATAGACACATGTATATATAAGAGCGCACCAACATATGTGTGATAGTTAAATACAGGCAAAGCAGCAGAGGAAGTGCAAAGGAAAGTGTCGTTACAAAAACAGAAAAACGTAGAGGAAAGCTACGAGCATTATCGAAGCAGATTTATCCGGCAGAGAATGCACTAGAGAACACTGTGCAATTCACAAAATACACATACAGTCGAGCTGGGAATTCATTTATAACCAGCTCGTGTTTGATGAATGTTGAATGTTCTCCGCTCTGATACTGTTGTACCAGATTTAAAGCTTGAAAATAGCAACTTTTTTTACAGCAATACGGCTCACCGATTTGAAGATTTGCTTCAAATCTGAGAAATGCAAGAACACTTCGGCTCTAACGTGATTTATTAAAGGTATTTCATGCCTATTTGCCATGTGCTGCAGTGTGGTATGGTATACTGTGCACTGCAAGACATCAAACATCACATCCTAATATGCAGCATAGATTGCATCTTGATTGCAGTAAATTACCCGTATTAAATCCATCATAGGTAACAGTGCATTTGCTGGAGACACAGGTACCTTCAGGAAAATAAGAGTTAATCTTTAAGCCTATCATTTCTTCTATTGTACTGTATATTTCACTGAGTGACTGTGTTGGACCAGAGTGCATGTTTTTCACCGTTTCTTAGTTTGTATTAGCTTGGTTTTAATACATTTTTTAGGGATGCACCGATGCCGATACCAGTACTGGGTATCGGTCCGATACTGAGCCCGTGTACTTCTACTCGTACTCGTAAAAGTACTCTGATACAAACACACCGATACCACTTTATGGCAGCGTGATGTTCACAGGTAAGTGCGGCAGGTACGCGGCGGAGAAGCAATGTCAGCAGTGTGGAGATTTTTCAAAATAAACGGCGGTGACACAAGTAACAGTGACTGAAAAAGTTACGTTAAAGATACAGACGGATACGGACGGAGCGTTCTGTCCGTCCTCTGCTTATATTCTGTACACAAATCTGTCCGTTTTCCAGGTCCTCGCGGATACGTACCCAGACGGAGGATTCAGAGCCGTACCACTGAGAACCGTGGAGGTAGTGGATCTTTTCAAACAGCGACTGTGTGAGTTCGTGAAAAACTACTGATATATTTATGACAACTACCCTCATCAATATCAATATTAGCATCCACATTAGTACTACCGCCTCTGTCATCATAAAGTTTGTTTTTATTTACTTTCTTCTTCTTAGTCTCAAAAAACGTTACTCTTCTTCGTGATATTTGTCCAGTATGGTTAATTATTTATTTTTTTATTTTATTTTATTTAACCTTTATTTAACCAGGAAGAAAATCCCATTGAGATTAAGAACCTCTTTTCCAAGGGAGTCCTGGCCAAGAGGCAGCACAACACATAGTTACAACATACAGTTACATTATACGGTTACAACATACAGTAATTTACAGGACCAGTCAACTTATGTAAAACATGTGCAAGTCATTGAGATATTCTCTAACACTCTGAGTTTGGATTTAAAAGCATTCAGAGAGATCAGTTCAGTCAGTTTCCAGTCTCTTAGCAGCATATTCCATGAGCAAGGAGCAGAGTACACAAATGCCCTTTTACCCAGCTCTGTACGGGCAAATGGCACAAAGAGGAACAAATGCTCGTTTGATCTCTGACAATAAGAGTCAATATTTCTTCCTGCTATTAAACTACAGCTGTAGGGAGGCAGTAGCCCAAGTATGGCCTTGTAAATAAAAGTGTACCAATGTCCCAGCCTCCTAGTGGACAGGGCAGGCCAACCCACTCTGGAGTACAACTCACAATGATGTGTCCTGGCTTTAGAATTAGTAATAAACCTCAGAGCAGCATGATAAACTGTGTCAATCATCTGAAGATATTTACCTCCGCCAAGGAGGTTATGTTTTTGCCAGGGTTTGTTTGTCTGTCTGTTTGTTTGTCTGTCCGTTAGTGTGCAACATAACTCAAAAAGTTATGGACAGATTTTAATGAAATTTTCAGGGTTTGTTGGAAATGGGATAAGGAAGAAATGATTAACTTTTGGGGGTGATCCGGAAGAAATCCTGGATTCTGGAACACTTTGAAATTTTCGTTAACATTGCAGTAAATGGGGCCAAAATTTTCGTTTCCCAATATCTCACTTAATTATTGACCAAAACTCATGAAATTTAACTCAGGAATTGACAATGGGGTCCTCTATCACATTTCAAAGGCTGATCCGGATCTGATCCAGAAGGCGGATTTTATTTTAAAAAATAAATGTAGGATTTGTATCACCGATTATGTGGGGAATTTTTGCACTTGGCCGAGGTCTGCGCTCTCCGAGTGCTTTTCTAGTTGGATGATGCATTCATATAAAGCACATCTCCATAGTCTAACACCGATAAAAAAGTGGCAGTGACTAGGCGCTTTTTTACATCAAAAGAAAAACACAACTTATTTCGAAAGTAAAAGCCCAGTTTAAGCTTTAACTTCTTTACCAGGTTGTCAATGTCGGCCCTGAAAGTGAGTGAATTAAGAGTGGTGCCCCCCAGTGGGTTAATTGACAAACGCTCATTCTAACGCATTAAATGTCAGTAGCAGCACTTAGTTCCAGTCAGACAAATGACAATAAAGCACATTTACAAAAGTAACTAAGTACTAGGGCTGCACGATTAATCGATTTTAAATCGAAATCGGATTTTTTAATTAGGACAATTTTTAAAAAAGGGAAATCGTAAAATCGATTTCATCTCTCTCATGCCTCCGGGCCGCGCGCCTCCGCGTGCCCGCGGGCTACCGTAGGCTCTTCCTGTGACAGCGGTCTGTCACAGAAGTCTGTGTAATGACCGGACGTTAAATCTGTTCATGAACCCGCAGTACTTATACCAATATAAGCCGTGGCTTCACGCACGGATCCCGCAATTGAAATATAACTGCAAGCGGATCACTCATCTTCCGTTGTCCCGGATCCATACCGTACTGTCTTCTTCCGAACCGGGTCCGGGTCTCGGGGTCATCAGCCTCAGCAGAGGAGCCCACACAGCCCTGTGCCCACACACATGCACCAGCTCCAGGGACAGAATCCCTCCAGCGTGTCCTGGGTCGGTCTGTTCCACGCACGGATCCCCCAGTTTAAATAGAACCGCATGTGGATCACTCATATTAACCTGGTCCACGCACACACGCACGACTGATGCCTGTCACTGGCTTACACTGGTATCACTGCTGTGGGCCAGATACCCAGAAAGAAAGAAAAAAAAAACCTTTTTTTTTTTTTTTTAATAATTAATTTAGTCCTCTTACTTGCTAAATTTTTCATTCACAAATGTAAGTTCTGTAACACAAAACCAAATATTATTTATGTTTTGTAAGATGTTGAAATTTATTTAAAGCTGTTAGATAAATGTGGAAACAAAAAGGTTGTAACAACTATCAGTATTTGCTCTGATTTGGACATTTTCTTATAGTGTAAAACTGTAACTGTAGGTTCATCACGTGATCCCATCACAGCTTTGAGGTCAGAGCAGTGGCTTGCATTGTGGGCTGCTCACGAAAACGACATCTTGACTGCTGTTGCCTTTTCTAGTTATACCCAAAAATCGAAATCGAAAATCGAGTTTTTAGAGGAAAAAAATCGGGATTTTTTTTTTTTGCCAAAATCGTGCAGCCCTACTAAGTACTATAATGGTATTATTAAATACTCATATCAGTACTCGGTGTCGGCAAGTACTCAAATGTAAGTACTTGTACTTGTACTTGGTCTGGAAAAAAGCAGTATCGGTGCATCCCTAATATTTTTCCAATAAAAGCTGGATGCTGTCAAAATGCATCACATCATTTTGGAATATATTATAATAATCATTTTGTTACTTGACTTAATCTTTATATTACATGAACAGGATGTTGTATACATTGTACTGTGTCTTGGATTTTACGTTCTACATTCCAGATAGGGTTTATTCTTGATTCTCCTCATCAGGCTTAATAAGAGGGGATGATTGAACTTGACCAGCATTTGTTCGTTCTTTTATACGATTCTTTCCATGTATGTTACGTGCATTTTGTCGAGGACGCAGCCACATTATCTAACTCCTATCTTATCTCCTTCCCGTTCCATGAGTCACAGGCCCAACCTTAGGCAACAAAGCTCTGGAAAAGGGGAGCGATGTGATCTGAATTCAACAGCAGTTAGGGGGAGACGGAGGGAAAAGGGCAGTTTATTTTAAGCTGCCTCTGCACCACTGGCTAGATTTGTCAGAAATAATTTAGAGATGCTTCGCTGGAATAAAAATATATGCGATATCAGGATTATTATATACATGTACATGCATGGGTTTAAGAGAAGACTGCGAGGGCAAAATCGTTTCATAACTATGGACTTTGGAAAATGCATAAATCAAAAAGCATCCTGGGAATTACAACACTACTGTAGTACTACTTGTGTTTATGGCCAAAAACATCATATGACAAAAACAAAATAAACCAAAATAGAGACAATTATAACCAAACTGCAAGAATTTCCCACCATTTTTCTCCAGTTTCTGATGGCTTTTTATACTTCTTATTTAATTAATGACTCATTTTGCATTATTTTGGACTAATTTTACTGTGATATTTTGGCAATTAGGTGGAAAAACTGAAACAAACCAGTTCGTGGATAAAATAAACACTGATCCACATTTACCGACCTGCTCATATATCAGCGACAGCAGCAGCATTTTCTAATAATTACCTAGACACCAGCCTAATTTGTCCTGGCAGAGTATTAAAAATGTTTAACCGACACTGTGTTTTACATCATTGGTTCATCAAAATTAGTATAAAGGCAGGTTCTAAAAGTGGAACCAGCAGATCATAAAATTACAGCAATTCTTCACTGTGCGAAGTTGTCATTACTTTTTCAGCTGTAGTAAAACAACAAAGTTTTAAATAGGACCTAAAATGCTAGCTAAATAATGTTGTGATTTATAGGGGTGTGTATTGGCAAGAATCTGGTGATACGATATAAATCACAATACTAGGATCACGATACGATATATCATGATACTGTTAAAAAGGCAATTGTTAGGAAAGGAAAGGAAAGGAAAGGAAAGGAAAGGAAAGGTAAGGTAAGGTAAGGTAAGGTAAGGTAAGATAAGATAAGATAAGATAAGATAAGATAAGATAAGATAAGATAAGATAAGATAAGATAAGATAAGATAAGATAAAAGGTAAGGTAAAAGGTGAGGTAAAAGATAAGATAAGAGGTAAGGTAAAAGGTAAGATAAGATAAGATAAAATAAAAGGTAAAGTAAGATAAGATTTCTAGAAGTAGAACTTTTAAAATCTTAGTCATAAATATAAAAAACAAAACAAAATCAATGTGGAGAGAAATTCAATAAAAACCACCTCTGAGGCATTTTGGACGCAAAATTAACAATTTAAACAAAATTATCTAATGCAATGATATTTACCCCAATATAAAACTATATTATGACAGTTATCAATATTGCTTTGTATCCCAGACCCCTGTTAGAAAAGAAACACCTGAATTCAACATGTCCCAATACTTTTGTCCATACAGTCTATCTAGAAGCTCTGTCTGATAATTCTGTAAGTTTGTTGTGCAGTTATTCTACAGTACAAGTATAAAAAGTTAAGTACTTTTCACCATAAATGACCCCTTCTGCTGCTGTAGATTCAGGCAAAAACCCTCTTACTTCAGCCCAAATTTAGCCAAAGTAGAGCACTTTGTTGAATCTCCAGCCTTCCAGGCCACTTTGGCTGTGCTACTTTTGTGAAAGAGGAAAAGAAGAAGCAGCTACACAGCAGAGTAAGTGAAGCGAGCAGCGGCGGCGTGGAGGGGAATGATGAGCGGTGGCGTGTTGTCGACGCCGCCATGCTCGCCTCACTCTGAACCCAGTGTATAATGAGTAGAACTGGCACCTTCTTCCCACTGTCGTGATTCACCTGCTCATGAAAATGTCTCAATGCTCTGATTTCACTGAAGTCTGGCATTTTCTGTCAAACTCTGCTTTCAAACTCACGGCCGGGCAAAGAGGTTATTAGTGGTAGGAGGCTGAAAGGTTTTTTTAGAGTCGAGAAGTACTGAACCTCCGCCTTCCTTTTGACAAATTCAATTAGCTTAAGAGCGTAAGAGTCATGCATGTTCACATTCAACACTGGTACATGTTCCAGACAAGAGGGCATTTTTTTACTCTTTTTACAATCCTTTCAGTAATAACAGTGTAAATTTACCAGCCCATCTGCTTAAAGACATAATCAATGTCGCATTGTGTTACCTCTCATGGATTAATACCTTGTGGCTTTTAGTTTTTAATAGCGCTCAGAGACCACTATTTCTGCTTCTCGTACATTACACCGACCCATAAAGTCAGGGCTCAATGAGGTGTCTGATCACATGACCAACGAGTTACTGAATTAGCTCAGGAAAGTCTGTCGCTCTGCCAAACGGACTTCTTTACAGCCAGGAAGTTTTCAGTCAGCAAAGTCAAACGATGATTTAATAGTGAAACAGGTCTGAGTTGGTATATCTGGAAGAACTAAATTATACTTTAGGGTCAAAACACAGAAATGTCCCACCAGAGAGTGAACTTTAATTGATTGCCATTCCAATATAGGGTAGTTCCTTGTTTTGGATAATCCCTTATGGTCCTACGAAAGCAAAAATTTATTTAAAAGTAAAAATGTGGGTCATTTAGCAACACTAATCTGTCAAATTGTCTCTAAAATGTCCCTTCAGGGAGATTTCGAATACCGTGTTTTGACCCTTTAGCATCTCTTACATTAAACACAGGTGTACCGCAAGGACCTATTTTAGTAACCATTCCATTTTCTTTTTTTTTTTTTAAACCTATAAAGACCCAAACAGCCACTGGCGACCATAATCATCTACTGATCTCAAATGTTTAATACCTGTTGATCCACTAATCCTATCAATACATGTAAATAATTGGTGTAAAATGCAGTTTGTCATCTTTTCATGGTCATCAAATATGACCTATTTGGATGTTCAGAGGCTCCGTAGTTACCGTGGAAACACCATCGTTGTGAAACCAATGGAGTTGGATCAACGACAGCGGATGGAGTCACTGGGTTTATGTTCAATTAATGATATATTTTGCCGAAAGAGTCACTTTTTCTTCAGTTTCCTCTGTTTTTGATATAATAATCCTCAACTTTAATCTGAGCTTTAATGAACATCTATATGACTGGTAAATTAAATATAGGAAAATATCTCATTTTCACTGAAAAAAAACCCCAAAATAAATAAGATAATATTACAATAAATGGTGATAAATCACTGAAGAAAGGTTAAATATGGACAAAAATCCCATTTGGAACTGTCACAAAAGTAGCCCTGGGTCTTTTAAAGAAATGAACAAGTGGTGCCAGGCACAACAAACTCCACCCCTTGCATGAATTTCGTCCATTTTAAGTAAATGGGAAAATTTAAAAAAACGTTAAAAAATTTTTTGAACTTTGACCTACCTTTCCCAAAATGCAATGGCATCTATTCTGGGTCACTAGCAATCTATAAACCCAATTTGGTATGAATTGAATCAATAGTT
The DNA here is from genome assembly GCF_902148855.1 of Sphaeramia orbicularis. Classification (NCBI taxonomy): domain Eukaryota; kingdom Metazoa; phylum Chordata; class Actinopteri; order Kurtiformes; family Apogonidae; genus Sphaeramia; species Sphaeramia orbicularis. The sequence continues at coordinate 7,913,284 of NC_043972.1, forward strand.
TTGCTGCTAAAGTGTTAACAAACAAACCGAACCAAACACAATACCCCTTGCCTCTTCTTTGGGGGGGTGGGGTAAATATGTTTCTATGCTAAAGTTTACATCAACATCATAGCAGAATTGTTTTGACAAATGTGTAAATCTGATAGCACACCAAGTTACACCATAATAAGAAAGGTGTCCCACAGGGAGCTATTTTAGTGCCCGTTCTATTTTCATAAATGATTAAAGTAAATCGAATAAACTATGCTAAATTACATTTGTACGCAGATGACACAGTTATTTATATAGTTTCAGCCTCTTTGAATAAAACTATGGCAAACTGCAGGATACTTTTAACATATTGCAGGCTGGTTTTAAGTCATGAAAGACAAAATACCTTTACTCACCCCTGCTTTAAGACAGCTGATTTTTCACTGTTACAAAATTACATTGTACATGTACAGAAAAAAAAAATCACCTCCTACAAATATTAAGATGTTTGGCTTGATGAGATGCTCACATTAACATGGATAATGACAATCTGTTGAATCTTTGGAGGAAAGAGAGAGGTTGTTCAATATTTATTTGTATTTGTACAAAGGTACGGTGATGTAATTTCCATGTAACTTCAATCTAACTTGCAGTAAATAGCTGAACACTATATGATGCAGCACAGGATGGTTGTCTCTAAATCAGAGAATAATGCATATGTTGGTTTTTACTGTGAGGCCATTTTTAGGTTAAACTACTCCTTCCAGCACTAGACTGACTGTTGAAATTCTCCTGAATGTTCCCACAGTGGACTCACAGCTCAGGAAAACTGCTTTTTTATTGAAGCAACATGTGCGTGGAATCCATTATAAAACATTATCACATTTCACTGGATACTCTCCCTTCTTTAAACACATTTTAACCACTGTTATGAATGAAACATGTTGCTGTAGGGGGTCCATTTGCCTCTTTTTGTTACCAGTTTTTTCATATTTTTACACTGCTTTTATGGTTTAGAGTGTTTTATATGTGAAATTGCCTTTTATGTGAAACTGTTTTGACCAGGTAGAAACCTGGTTCTCAACAGGACCTTCCTGGATAAATAAATGATTAAATAAATGTCTTTTTTAATTAAATAAAGATGCACTGAAAACAAGAACCTCTCTATGATATGGTTTACATCAACTTTATACAGGTTCATTTAATAATAATAGTGCATTATACTTTATAATACACAGATACAGAGGTGTGGGACAACATCTAAATATATTTGGGTCCTTCTATGAAACTGGGTTCATTTTGGTTTCTGGCACTTTTCCAGCTTTTTAGACCCAATAATAAAAGAGAAATTTAGACATATTTCCCCCCAGGATGTACCTAATGATGACCTCAGATAAATGCACAAAAAATTATACCCTTACTCTGAGCCATCCCTAAAATAATGAATTTCTAATAAAATATTTGGGCCAAAAATAGGACCAAAATTGGGACATGAAAAACTACCAAAGCGTCAGTGCATTTGATCTGAAAACATGTCTTGAAATGGTCTTATATAGACTATAAATAAAGACACTGTTAAATTTGATGATCCTAGTGGTTTTTCTTATCCAGACATGTGGGTTTTTCATGAATTTCAGTCCAATTCCAGGTTTTGTGTGTAACTCATCGTGTCCACTTGCATTACATACAGAACCTGCCTAGTTAAACGCATATATATCGCGAATGATTTTACAACAGTGGTCATTTTTGTGAAACACTCTGCCTTGCATAATTAGTTTAATTCCCAAAATGTACCTGTGAGAGAATAAAGAGATATTAAAAACAGTAGAAGCGCTTAATTTTCGTGTCCTTTAGACCGTGTTACATACAGATTTTTGTATTAAATATAATGTAAAATAATATGAAAATGTGTTTTATCTGAAAAATAGTTTGTCTTTTATCTCAGTAAGTATTTATTTTTTTAAAAAATAGACCCAAAGTGCTTCCAAACTTCCTTCATAACATTAGTCTACATCTGGTTTGAATTTCTAGCCCCCACAGGTACCAGTTTCATAGCAGCACCCATTTGTCTCTCTTTGTATACAACTGTAAAACTGCACAAAAGAACAGATCTGCATGCTTATATTAGGTTTCTTGCTGCATTATATGACTATGATACGAATTAGATTTTTCTCAGTAACTCAGGTTGCTGTTAATAAACGGCAGCTGGTCACTGGTTAAAAAAAACAAAACAAAAACACACAAGAGGAAGAAACAAATGAGATGATTCATGTTGAAATGCTTCCTGCCAGATAAGGATGAGCTCAGAGCATATTCATCAAACCAGCAGAGACCCTCCAACAATAAATTCTGTCACTGCACTTTTCCACGATCACAAAAATGTCAAAGCAGTCAGCAAATTGAGTTAGATGCAATGGCAGCGGGAGATAGCCGAACACGCCGCATATCTGGCGGTTTGAAGCTGTTTTGTCTCGGCTGGATTTTTTTTTTCATTTGTTTATTTATATATATATATTTTCCATAATCTGTCCTTATATAAGATAGGGAACAATTTGAGCCATAAAAAAAAAAAAAAAGATAAAAAAGACTGCACAAGCACAGTGGGTGGGGACAGGTTTTTTCTTCTTTTTTTTTTTTTCCCTTCTTTGGCATTCTCCCTACAGCGAATTACCATGGTTAACAAACAGTGAACTCCTCTTTCTGCTGCTCTGGCTACTGCCGGCCCAATCTGTTTGCATGACATAATACTGTACCCTCAGAGATAAAGAGAGACGGCAACAAACAGCAGAAAGAGAGAGATGCTGTGGGCTTTATAAATAACTGGTACAGACTAAAATACATAAAAAGATGGAAAATAAACACCAACTTTGCTTCCGGTTCTATGTAAATGAGCTTGTGAGGACTCCCCCTGTGTTGTTTTTGTGGTGTTACGATGCTACTGTTAATGTTTGTGTTGTTTCCTCTTGCTTGAGCAGCGTTTACCCTCTGGATGACATTGAAAACTGCTGCGGCTGCCGGTGAGTAATGAAATAAAACGTTAATTTGACTCTTCTTGGGTGTTCACCCCAGGTCAGCCATCTCCTGGGGCACCAGATGCTACACCTAGCTAAGCTGCAAACCATCCATCCAGCAGGAGGACGAATGAACCCAGGGAAAGAAGAGAAAGATCCAAATGAGAGAGAAAAAAAAAGGTCAAAGGTGAAGGTTGCCTATTCTTGGATATTATTTATCAAATTCCATTGGCCTCTGTGTCAGATCGCTGCATATTTAGGGACCCAATTAATCATGAGGAGATCGTAATCTTCAGCCTGTGTGTGATCTCGCTGTTATGAGATTCTGTCCTCCCCGCATTAGCAAGAGAGATGCATTGCTTCTCACCAAGTGCTCTCAATATCCCCCTAATCTGTATCAACAAATATAAACTGTCAGACCCCACAGGGCACAAGTAGAACAGGCCGGGACGCTGCTGCAAATAAAATGGAATCTACAGCATGTAACTGTGAGTAAAACAGGAAGATGAAAGGCTGACCAAGAGTGGATTTGAAAGTAATAACAGCAAAAACATCAGAGAGAGGCCTACTGGTATCCAAAATATGAGAGCAATTCTGATAAATGTAGTTTGGGCTAAATCCTATCTACATATACAGGGTGTTCCAAAAAAATGTATACACACTTTAAATAACACTGGTCAACAACAAATTTATGAAGTTTTTTGAGCTGATTTAGGATAATTTTGGTGTGCTGAATCCAAAAATCATATTAATTTTGCTCAATCAGGTCAACTTTCTGAACTATGCTACATATTGGCTTTTTAACATTTTTGCTTACATTTATGGGCATTTTCACATCATATGATAAAAAATTCTTTCATATTTCTTGCAATAAACGAGTTCTGAAGATTTTACTTTTGCCAATTTATGATTAATGGTTTTTTTAATATTACAGGTGAATGAAATGGCTTCGACAAGAAGATCTTGCAAAAATAAGCCTGACGTATTCTGCTACATCTGCGGTGAATACACCATTATACCTAACAGGAATCCTGTTAGAAAATGATTTTTTTTCTCTTAAAACCTATTTTGGGTGAGAACTATATAAAAAAAATAAACTGATAAAGTCACAAAAATGTAATCAATTTTGTGAGAAGATCAAATTTTTCAAAATCAAATTAGCAAGAAAAACAGAGAAAAACAGAGAAAAACAGATGTCATTTTTGGGTTTAGCGGTGCAAAATGGTCCTAATTCAGTTGAAAAAACCTAGACAACTTGCAAAAAACATTTTTTTGTAACCCAGTGTAATTGTAAAGTAGGCATTTATTAAAATTCATTTAATTTTCAAAATGTACTAGAATTTACAAACATCATTTTATTATTTTGTCTGTTCCGCCTGTGCTCAAACTGACGTCCGTTCTGGTCCAGACTCTGCTGACAACGCCGAGCAAAGGAATCACACACATCACGAAACAATTCCCGTAGTATTTGCGTGCATTCATGTTCAATGGCTGCGCTCAATTCAGTGACTGTTGCAGGTCTCATATGTAGACTTTGTCTTTTAGGGATCCCCATAAAAAAAGTCTGAACATGGAGGGTATTCAACGAAACCCCTCCGTCCAATCCACCTGTTTGTCCAGTTCACCAGACCTCCCACCACTAGACTTTTTTTTATGTGGATACCTAAAAGACGCTGAATTGAGAGCAGCCATTGAATGTAAATGCACGTAAATACTCAGGGAATTGTTTGGTGATGTGTGCGATTCCTTTGCTTGGTGTTGTCAGCAGAGTCTGGACCAGAACGGACGTCAATTTGAGAACAGGCGGAACAGACAAAATAATAAAATGATGTTTGTAAAGTCTATTAGATTTGGAAAATTATTAACTTTCTTTGAATCACTTCCTTCCTTTTCTTGTGATTAATGGACCCCCCTTTTTTTTTTTTTTTTTTTTTTTGTGGGTGCGTGTGGGTGTGTCTAGCTTTTTGTTTTTGTTTTGTTTGGTTTTTGTTTTTTGGTATTTATATATATGTATATATTCTTTGCATGGAGCCTATCCCAACTGCAGGTTCAGAAAATGAATAAATAAATGAACACATATCCGTTTTACTACAGAATTTTCTTTCCTGTACATATGTGATTTTACTTTTGGTTTTCAGGGTAAAAATTTATTTATTTTTTAAAATTTATTCATTTATTCTTTTTCTTACTTTTATTGGGGGTTTGGTTCTTGTACACCTTGTTCAAAAAAAGAAAAAAAGAAAAATGCTAAGTGTGGCTCTGAATTCAGGTTTTTTTTGTTTTGTTTTGTTTTTTTTTTTTGACAGGACAGTGACTATTACATTTTTCTGTCAGATTTGTACTGCCTGAATTGTTGAGTTTGTCTTTGTTGTGCCATACTTTTATAAAAATATTTGAAAAAAAAAAAATTTTTTTGGGGGGGGAATTAAATAAATTTTAATAAACACCTACTTTACAATTATTTAAAGTGTGTATTCATTTTTTGGGACACCCTATATATTTATTTGTCTGTAGTAAAAACACTGTCTGGATTAAAAAAAAAAGTTGTTGCAAAGCATAAAGATTGGACTGTGTTTAAATAGATACAGGTCATGTGATTGGATGAGTCCAGATAGACCCTGTAAATCAGGGGTGTCAAACATGTGGCCCGGGGGCCTAAACCGGCCTGCCAAAGGGTCCAATGTGGCCTATGGGATGGATTTGTGAAATGAACAAATTACACTGAAGATATTAACAATCATTCATTTTAGTTTAGGGGGCCATATAAAGCCCTACTTTTGTCTCCAGTGGGATAGATTAGTAAAATATTACCGTAATAACAGACTACTAATAACTCCATTTTTTTCCTCTAGTGCAAAGGCATAATATTAGAGGCAAAATATTAATAAAATTGCACCTATTTTTCTCCAGAATTTTCAGGTTGTTATTGTTATTTACATTTTTTAAAGGATAAGTTGTAGATGCACACATTTTCATCATGTAATTTTTGTTTTTTTACTGTAATTATTTTATTGGTCTGGCCTCCAGGAGATTATATTAGACTGTATGTGGCCCCTGAACTAAAATGACTTTGACACATTTGATTAAAATACTGGGAGGTAGAACAGGAAATAATATTGTTGCACATTAAACTTCTATTCTATACATTAATGTGCTGTTTTGCATAAGGGTTGGTTTCAAAGGCAACAATGACAGTCAGCTTTGTTCATATAAACAGAGCTAGAGTGAATGGTTTTGTTCAAACTACAAAAAAATGATGAATGTGCTGCAAATAAACCACCTACTGCTGCCCATGCTGTGCTACCTGTTTCATTTCAATGTGTCCAACACCATTTCCATAGTTGTTTGCTATAAAGATGAACAACACACAATAAAAAAGAAAAAATAATAAAAAATAAACCCAAATCTTGAATGAATTAATTAATTTAGTTTTGGTTTTACATCAGTCCTTGTACTTTGTACATTAATCGTAATAAACACAAAAAAAAAAAAAAAAAAAAAAAAAAAAGGAATAGGCTAGAAGCAAAAGCTTATTTTTTTGCCTATCCTTTTCACCTAATACACTGCTTACATCAACTTAAATGTGTACAGCATCGAGCATTCACACCATAATAATAAAAAAGAATAAAATAAAATCAACAACACCAAAAAACATATCTACCATCTCAATTCAATATTTCTGAATAATTTTAACCCTTTCATGTATAGTGGTCACTCCAGTGGACAGTTGTTCTCCAGCTGTTCTCTTGTATATTCATGGGTTTAGTGGTTTTAGTTCCATATCAGCCAACACAGTGGACGCTTATGCACCATCTGATAAACTGCAATTCATACCATTACTGTAACTTTGCTGTTCTTGATTGGTTCTTGAGTGGAAATCAATTGTTAATTGTTATTTTTTGCCTATTATCTCCATGAAGTGAGTATTAACTAGTATTAGAATATGTTCAAATGTGAGAAAACATCAGATTAGCTGCATTAAACATGGTTTCATTTGACTGTTTTCATATCACTTTATGATATTGGGTTTTAAATACATGTTTCTTTGCTTCAAGAATAAAATTCATGGTGTAGTTGAGTGGACATTTTTGTAAATCTATGGAAAAAACCCTCAATGTCATTGTTTTTTTTTCATGCCTAAGGAGGAATAAAAACACTCAAAAATAAATAAATAAATAAATAAAAAATAAAAACTCAACTAGGTTCTCATAATTCATGCATGAAAGGGTTAAGCTTAAGGCACTTTTTTTTTTTCTTTTTTTTTTTTTTTAAACTTCGCCAAAGGAGTAAATAACTGAAATGCATCATAAGGTCCATTCCATAATTTCATACCCACAATCCCAGTCCATCTAGACTTCACATTTGTCCTCACTTATCCACCTCACTAATCCACTCACACATATGAAAATCTCTGAAATTCGAATTACTCACTCTTAATTCCAAGAACCATGACTGGTATTTGAGACAATACTATTTTTACTATTTTATTTTTATACTGTTTTTTAGAGCAGAAAAAAAAAGAAAGTAATTCCAATTCTAACCGTGCAATATTGGGCATCCCCACTGTTTTCTTTCCTTTCTGACAAAAACCAATGACTTGCATCCACATAAGCTCCGGGATATAAATACCTAAGGGCGGCAGGAATATTAAAATCATCAAACACACAGCCCATCATGTTCGGAAGCTGTCACCACTCTACAACTACTTACATTGTGAGCGTGCAGTTCTGAACCCCCCCACCCACCATATCTCACCCCCAAGTCATTCTATCTCTCATCTGGCCACAAGTGATGAAAGCACTAATCTAATCTAATCGAGAAAACCACACACAAACCCGCCGTGTGTTTCGCTTCGTGGATTAACAGAGCAAAGTGGGGGAAAAAAAGAAGAAAATAAAGCGAGTCAGATTGGAACTGATCACTTGAAAGCTCAGTGAATGATGGAAAAAAAAAAAAAACACCCAAGCACGAAATTGTCAGGAACATTCTAATTCTGAGGAGTGGAGCGGCAAGGAACAACTACCCCCAGCAGTGGTGAAAGCTTGTCTTTGAAGTTGGAAAACGGAGCCTGGAACGTAATCCTGTAAAATATAGTTCTAAATAAGGCTGCATCAAAATTTCATTAGCTGGTGCCCATGGCCTGCAGGCTCACTTTCACCAATTTCACTAGGTGACATTCAACCTCTGTGCATTGATCTGATATGTGAGGCAATACATTTCGACTGATTGTGGGCTCCTGGGGTTGTGTACAGCGGTTTCTTTGTTTTGCAACCCTTATGTACTATTCGATTCAGCTGCACCTGAGCAAATAATAAAAGACAGCCTATTACTCCAGAGCTTCACGGTGCAACATTCTGCACACTAAATAAGTAGAAATGTTCAGTGGACATTATCGGTCACGTGTTTGTACGAACATACATTCCCAGGTTGTTGCCTCGCTGCTGTCGAGCAAAAGAAAGGTCACGGCAAACGCAGCAATAATTACCATGACCAGAGAATAAGACCCGTGTCAAAAAAAAAAAAAAAAAAACACAAGGCATTTCTAGTTTTTCTTGCAGTTGCAGATTTATAGTCTTCAGCTGGAGGTGGACAGCTTGAGGTTTCACTAGACAGCTCATCAAAATGACTGACATGTGCTGGGGAGGGAAACTGAGGAGGAGTAATAACACATCACACAAATCAAAGCGTAGAGAGAAAAAAAAGCAGTGACCTCTGTGCTAGTTTGCGCAGGACTATATATGTTGATGGTCTGGTTTATGAGGGGGGTCGACTCTTTGATTGCTGCGTCATTTCCCTGACCGCTGACAAGCACAAGAAATGGTTCAGTGCAATAGCTAAGATATAAAAACATGTAATGGGCCACTGCAGACGATGTAAACATTAACGATATGATTCCTGGTTTGTCATAAACTAATGCTACATAGTGGAACCCTTTCATTTTTATTTATTTTTTTATTTTAATTTGAATTTTTTGTGGCGTCTTATACCTCTGTTGTATGTCTCAGTGTTTGTTGTACTTTTTGTATGTTTGAAAGACTAAATATGAATAAAAATGCATTGATCAAAAACTAATGCTACGTTCAGACTGTAGGCAAATGTGGCCCAAATCCGATTTTTTTGCCCATATGTGACCTGTATCCGATCTGTTAAAGGCAGCACAAATCCGACCCAGGCCACTTTCATATGTGGTCCTAAATTTGATACGTATCCGATATTTTGCAGTGTGACTTCAGTCTGAACGGCCAGGTCGTATTTATTTGACCTTTACATCATTGAAATGCGACAAACGTCAAAGTTCTGCATCTGATGAGGAGAAAATAAATTTGCTTCCATAAACCTGCGTGGTCACGTATTACATCAGGACCTCTTTTGTGCATGTGGGTCACTTCAGGGTCACATTCAGTTCTTACTCAAAACTGGTAGAAGTCACATTTAATGTGTGATATGAACAAGCACACACAAAAAAAAATGGGTTTCACCAAAACATTTGAATTGTGTATTAAGATCTGCTGTTTGAACGTTGTCTTAGACTAACTGCCCTGATAATATTTTAATCAAATAATTTTACATTAACGGTTGGTAAATGGGTTGTTCATAAACAAAACCCAACAGAAAAGAACCCAACTCTTGAATTTCATCACTTTAGTGTCTATTATGTCTTTGCTTTACCTTCTGAAAAAAGTATTCCACTGTTTCTTAGCAGCAGGAAGTGGGTATATTACATCACCTTCCTAAAATAATTATTAATTAACATTTTCAGATTTTCAGGAAAAACTAAAAATTAACCTGAAATTGAGCATCTGAACCTTTTATGCCTAAAGTGGTCCACCTGAACTTTTTTTCTTATTTTGACTATAAAAATGTTAGAAAATGTGCTGTGTGTGACTCCTTTTGCCCAAATTTTTCCGAGCACTTAGAACTTTCAAAATCTAGCAGTCATTTACAGTTTACTGCCTGTTATAATACTGCTAATACGGCTTCTTCTCCAGCTTCTAGTACAGATGTGAGTGAAATTATTGTAATGACCCAATAAATCCTATAATGTGCAATGTCTCAGGTTTCAGAAATCATTGGAATTTTTCTAATTGGACAAACAGTGAAAGAGTTACAGCGATCCAAAATGCATATGCACAGGGTGTGTCAGCGCTGACACGTCAGGATTTAAAGAGTTCAGCAAAAAAAAAAAATTACTTGAAAATAGGGCTGTGTATCAGCAAGAATCTGGCGATACAATACAGATCACGATACTAGGATCACGATACGATATATTGCAATATATCACGATACTGTTACAAAGATTATATTTTTTGTTTTGTTGCTTTTTTCTTTTTATTTCCTAGAAAAACTTGTAGTGCAGCATTTGGATGAATAAAGTTTAACATGTGGCTTCACCAGTACAAAAAACACACAAATAATTCAATAATGTTTTACAGACATTACAGTTTCAGATCCTGCTTAAATGTTCGTATTCGATTGTGAAAAGAATCCATAGTGTTCAGTCCCTCAATCATCCAACATCAGAACATTATTTTTGTGCATTACCAATAAAAAAACCAAACATTTGCCTCTTTCAGACAGTAAAAAGTGCTTTTAGGATGCTTAAATTATCCATTATTTAACAAAACAGCATTATCAGTTTAAAAAAAACTACATTTATGACCTGCAATATCACAATAGTACTTTTGTAGTAAACGAACAACAGAACAAAATACATATGTGAATATAGAAATAAGAGTTTGAAAAACAAAAAACAAAAATGAACCTCCGCCATGCCTGCATTTGAATAAATACCTAAAAATATTGATACAGTAGTTTTTAATATTGATACAGTATCGTGAAGTGAAATATCACGATATATTGCGATACTGATGTAACAGGGTCAGTTATCTAGCAGCAATGTGGGTATGTATATTATATTGTGTATTGTTATAATTACACAAAATCTGATCATTTTATTTTAATTTCTTTTGGTTTGGTACCTGACACTGTGGTCCTCCAGGTCAGTGTGGGGAACTTTTGGTTTTGGTTTGTTCCCCATCGAACAATTTACAGTGTGACACTGCGCACTATAACCTGAGTTTTCGCGCCTTTGCCTCTTCCCTTTTGTTCCGGATTTCTGTGGGAGAGGTAAGCAGCCGTGTAGTTCGTAAAAATTTTTGGTTTAACCTCTGTTAATTTAATTTTTTTTACATGAACCAGCTAGTTTAGGCTGTATTAGGTGCCTATAATGTATTTAAACATACTTCTTCATCATTTGGTTTGTGCAGGAGTGTGTTTTACGTGGGATACTGACCGGAGGTTTTTATGTTTTCTGTCACTTTTGTCAGGTATGTTGTATTTTGTTTTAATGATTTAATGTACCGCCCTTATGTTCCAGATTTCTGTGGGAGAGGAGTGTGTTTTATGTGGGATACTGACCGGAGGTTTTTGTTTTCTGTCACTTTTGTCAGAACAATAAACAGAGACTGCCTCCAAAGACTCACGTGCGGGTCTCGTCATTAAAGAAAAAGAACACAACGCAGAGTCCGACACCACCGGTTACTCTGATATATTCTTACACCCCTGCTTGAAAAGTGATGATTTGTTAGCTTAGACTCCATGTAAACCTGGCTATAAAAATGTGAATTGTACGTGAATAGAAACAATCTGCCTTTCTCGCATTTAAGTCTGATTTAATATGTTCTTCTTATCCTCCTGTACTTCAGAGCAAACCTTGCACTTAAAGTGGCAGCAAATCCTGATATAATATTGTTAGCAACATAATCCTTTCATCCAAAAACTCCCCTTTACTGTTCGCAGGATTTGGTTACTCATCTTTATTATTTAAAGTCCAATCCATGTCACTGTTGGTGTCTGGCTCCGCTCTGTCTAATGTTAAATCATCTGTGACCTTCAGTGGTCAGATTAGTATCACATATCCTCTAATATCTCTACAGTTTGTTAGCTCCATGCCAGGGCTGGAGATCGGTCTGGCAGATGGGGAAAAGTTCACTGGGTTGTTACTTCTAGAGCAGCGCTGATCGTAAAATGTTTCGACGGTGCAAAATAGTGAAGAGAGAAGTTATTTTGTTGAAAGATGGGCATGTGACCAAGTGAGTTATGTTATAAAAATTAAGACTAAACCCCTACAAATGAAAACAGCACATAAAAAGATATATGTTTTGCCATTTTCTGGGCCTAGTTGCTGGTCGGGGGTTGTTGCATGGGGGTCTTTCAGAACAATAATGCAGAAATGGAGGGAGGATGAATAACAACCCACCAACGGATAATGGAAATACTCTTATTCCTGCAGAGTTCTTCCATCTCATCACGTCCTGTTCACTCTTTGTACATTCATTAATGTGTCCGTTTCTATATAGCTGTGCTTAAACTGTCATTCCAACACATAAAGCTGTAACGCCTCAGGTTTCTCTGCTCCAGGGACGTGAATCTTCATTTCATCATCAGATTAACTAACCAGGTGCTCAGAGTTACTCCCAGGTCAAAGGTCAGATGGTAAAGATGATGTGCGTACTGATACACAGATTGTGTTTAGTTCCAGAGAAAAATCAATGCACACGGAAGTCAGATTACTTCCAAGCAAAATCTGATTATGACGCATGAACATGTGTTTTTCTTTATCTGGATACAGGTGTAAATGGGGTCTGGTGCTACATAACTTAGATTAGATTTGGTGTAAATCAGATAAGAATGTTGGATATTTATTAGGGCTGCACGATTTTGGCAAAAAATAAAATCCCGATTTTTTTCCTTGAAAAACTCGATTTTCAATTTCGATTTTTGGGTAAAACTACAAAAGACAACAGAAGTCAGCATGTGGTTTTCGTGAGCAGCCCACAATACAAGGCACTGCTCTGACCTCAAATCTGTGATGATATCATGTGATGAACCCACAGAAGTTTTATTTTTTCTTCATTCAATCTTTATTGAATGAAGTAGAGTATACAAACAATGTATACAACAAGAAAATAACTTAAGTTTGCCAGGGGAATACACTACAATACAATCTCCAAATCAGAGTAAATACTGATGGTTTTTAGAGCCTTTTGTTTCCAGATTTATCTTGCAGCTTTAAATAAAGTTCAACATCTTTCAAAAAATAAATACTATTTGGTTTTGTGTTACAGAACTTACATTTGTGAATGAAAAATTTAGCAAGTAAGGGAAATAATCCAATTAGAATTTTTTTTTTTTTTTTTCTTTTAGGGGTATCTGGGCCCACAGGGAGGCACGAGAGAGATGAAATTGATTTGACGATTTCTCTTTTTAAAAATCGTCCTACTTAAAAAATCCGATTTCGATTTAAAATCGATTAATCGTGCAGCCCTAATATTTATTCATCTGGTTACAAGAGCTTCACATCAGTAATAATAATAATAATAATAATAATAATTCACACTTATATAGCGCTTTTTTGGACACTCCAAGATGCTTGACAAACAAAACAAAACAGAACAAAGGGGCTCAAGAAAATCCAAGATTGAACAGGTGAGTTTTGAGTAGTGATTTGAAGTTTTGTATTGAGTCCGAATTCCTGATATTTTGTGATTTCGTTTTGCAAAAAGGAAGTTATTTATACTTCAAGCGCAGTTGGAAAATATCAATATTGCCAAGTAGATATTATTTATACCTTTTTTTTTTTTTTTCAAAAATGTGGATAATTTTGTAAATATGTAGTCATTTAAAGATAGAATTAACACTTAAATTAACCTATTTTTATGTATAATGAATATTTTCCTGGTACAAAAGGGGGCATTTATACAACAAAAACATATCAGTATTGGCCCAGATTTTTGCAAAAAACAAACTCTAATATTATTTCCTATTGCGTCACACAATCCGAACCAACAACCACAAAATACACTAATGGAAACTGAAGAAATCAGGTCCAGTTGTGTAACCACAGAACCTTCTTGAACCTGACCTACGGTTCTCCTAAAGCTGCCAAGTGTCCTCAAAACAGGCCAATCAACACCATAAATCTGCTGTTGCCACGGTAGCGGTGTTCATCCCTCATTATAGTAACAAGAGAGGCAATAAAACACAAACCAGGAACTTAACACCAACAACCTCCGGGGTGATGCAACTTCCCCTCAACCCCACCCAGTCCACCAAAACATGTGACGCTTCGTGATGCTGCTCAGTCCTCTGGATGTAATGCTCACCTGGAGATCCATTTTGCCAACACGCACGGAGCCGCGATTCCGTCTCCAGCTGCTGAGTATCGACCAACGCTCCTATGCATCCAAAACACACACCTCTTAAATAGCCAGAAAAATCATTACGGAGGTCGAGTAAGTCAAACTGTCAACGCGCATTCAATAATAAAATTTTGACAAAACTATTCTGAGTGTCTGGAGCAGATAAAGTGATGTGGACGATAAATCTGATAACAATGACTGACATTCTGTATCAGCGTTTAGGAAGAAAAAAAAAAAAACACGATAATGGAATTTAACTCCTTGGCTTGGTGTGACATTTAAAGTACGATGTGCTGTAGATATATTCCCACGCCCAAACAGTCAAACATCACTCCAGCACATTTTTTAACACTAATTCTACTGCGGACCATAAAGAAACTGTAGAATTAATGCATCCCTTGACATTTGATACCACTCTTTTTTCCCTATGTCAGCACAAACCCCATCCCTCATCACTTTCCTGCAGAGTTTAGCAGTCCTCTGGCTCTATTACTGATGCTGTCACTTCCTATGGCTCCGACCTGCCCGCATCGAAAGCCGGCTGATCAAAATGCTGCTGCTGTCTGCACTGTTAAAGGAAGCACTGAAGGTATAGACTAACTTGGACATCTTGTGCAGTGAGACTGATTATATCGACATTGTTCGCTTGTACAGACCTTCACTCTCAGCTCTATAGGATCCACGACCTGCTTCCACGCCGCCCATCCCATGGCCTATATGATGCTATTTTTTTTTTTTTTTTTTTGCAATTAACCCATAAAGACCCAGTGCTACATTTCTGCCAGTTCCCAAGTGAATTTTTCCTCTCTATTTAACCATTCTTAAACGATTTATCACCATTTATTATAAAATTATCCTCTCTATTTTGCATTTTTCAGTGAAAATCAGGTGTTTTCCAAATATTCCAAAACACAGGATAAGATGTTGATATCCTTTGTGCGAACACGTACAAAAGTTCATTGGTGGGAGCTCAATGTGGAAATTACAGGTGCCGACTGGTTTAACCCTTTCATGCATAGTGGTCACTCCAGTGGACAGCTATTCTCCAGTTGTTCTCTTGTATATTCATGGGTTTTGTTGTTTTAGTTCCACATCAGCCAACAAGGTGGACAGCTGTTCTTGATAAACCTGTTTTGCAGTAACAGGTTTGAATGTAAAACAATTGCTAGTCGTTATTGGACTGTAATTAAAAGTTTTGTTGCACAAAAAGTTCTTTTTTTTTTGCAAATTATCTCCATGAACTGAGTAATAACACTGGTCTACAAGGAAAATGCTTCCAGAATAAAAGTAATGAAATTTTACCATATGAGAGTCACTGATAAAAACTCGAGTCAAAAATGCTGGTTGGCTGAAGTTTCCGAGATACAGCCTTGGGTCAGAATGTGAAATTCAAGAATTAACGAGAGAATGGGTTTGACTCAAAAGGAATATTTGTCTCAGAGCTACAAGATCTACTTCGAAACATTGTCTGCACATTTGAATACATTCACTTTACAGGTTCTATTTAGTGGAAAGGTTAAACGTAGAGGAAAAATTAATTTACAAACTGCAATAATAATAGCTTTAGGTCTTCATAACAGCTATATGGAGAAGTCCATAACATTTTACATTATATTAGTATGTGTAAATAGTCATTTTTACTGTTCTTAATAATCCACATTTCCATAATGTAAAACACTATGATGCATGAAACATGAGCTGAATGACAGACTGAAAGTAGTTGTGTGTTTGGAGAATTCTCAGAAAACAGAACTTAAATCTGATTTTTTTTTTTCTATTTTTGATATAATAACTCAAATTCAATATGAGCGTTTATGAACATCTACATGATCAGTACATTAAACATAAGAAAACACCTGATTTTCAGTGAAAAATGCAAAATACAGAGCACAATATTAGAATAAATGGTGACAAATCACTCAAGAAAGGTTAGAATTAGAGAAAAACTCATTCTCCCATAAAAGTACCACTGGGTCGTTATGGGTTAAGGGCTTTTAGTTTGACCACAGCCTTTACTCCGTGGTTTCCTATAATGTGTGGTTTTTCTCCTTGTGTTTTACAAGTAGCTGAAAAGAGTAATATTCAGAAAAGTCAGCCACTTAAAAGACAACACATCTTGTAGCTGCATTTGTTTTGATCCACTGAGTCTGTTCTCTGCTTCGTCGACGATGTATTACTCCCCATTTAGTTGTTAGAAATCTGTGCAGAACTAAGTGTAGATGGAGACACAATGCTCTTTGATCACATAGAGGCTGACACCAAAACCTGACAACAACCTTTATTTTTTCGCTGTTAACTCTCGTCTTTGAACTAAAGGTATGTCAACATCAGAGCAACTATGACCTGTAATTCACTGAGAATATAGGACATGGATGTACCAATGTGTACTTTAGACTAGAACTCCCACTGTCAATGCTGTTTAAGTTTGAGGACTTATATTTTCTAACCCTTTCATGCATAGTGGTCACTCCAGCGGACAGTTATTCTACAGCTGTTCTCTTGTATATTCATGGGTTTTGTTGTTTTAGTTCCTTATCGGACAACACAGTGGACACTTATGCATCATCTCATACACTGCAACTCATACCATTACTGTAACTTTGCTGTTCTTGATAAACCTGCACTAACATGTTTTAGTGTAAATCAATTGCTATTTGGTATTAGACTGTAATTAATAGTTTTCTTAACCCTTTCATGCACAGTGGTCACTACAGTGGACAGTTATTCTACAGCTGTTCTCTTGTATATTCATGGATTTAAATAAATAAATAAATAAATAAATAAATAAAATAAATTATGTATATATATATTTATTCATTTATTTTTTATTTTTTTCCTTTATTAAAGTTTTAACACATTCCATATCTTTTCTGACATAAATTAGTAATATTGTGTAGATCTCCCCTGAATATAAACCCCCAGAATCACAAGCCCCCCCACCCCATAGTTTTGACACAATTTATCAGCAAATACATGTTTCTTTGCTTCAAAAATTAAATGCATGGTGTCCAGCTGAGTGAACATTTTTGCAACTTCATGAACAAAAGGTTCATAAGAACATTTTCTTTATTATTATTATTATTAGTAGTAGTAGTAGTAGTAGTAGTAGTAGTAGTAGTAGTAGTGTTTTTTATTTTTATTTTTTTTTAACTTTATATATATTTGTTTTTAATGTTTCTTTTAATTTTTTTTTTTTTTTTTTTCATTATAAAATTTTCAGCCGCATTGTTTTTTCATGCCTAAAGAGGAATAAAAACACTCAGGAAAAAAATCTTGATTAAGGTTCTCATAATTCATACATGAAAGGGTTAAACAAAAAGTTGTTTTTTTTCATATTATCTCCATGAAGTGAGCAATAACTAGTATTAGAGTATGTTAAAATATGAGAAAAAAATCAGATTATCTGCATTTAAAAAAAAAAAAAAAATCATAGTTTTCACACAGTATATCACTTTCTGATATTGTGTTTTAAATACGTGTTTGTTGCATGCTGTCCAGCTGAGTGGACATTTTTGTAACTCCATAAAAAACAAGTTCATAAAAAAATTTAATCATTTTTTTTGTTTTTTTATATTTCCTATGCTGTTTTTATCAGATTTTAACTTGTCTTGTTTTTATGATGGTTGTACTTTGTTGTTCTTAGCCAACTTTGCACCCTGTGTTATCACTGTTTTCACTCACTTATTTATTTCCATGTTTTATGATTTGTGTACGACACTTTGGCCAGCTGTAAAGTTCTTAAAGTTCTTATAAATAAAGTTGGTATGGTATGGTTTTCATGCCTAAAGAGGAATAAAAACACTCAGGAAAAAATCTTGACTAAGGTCCTCATAATTCATGCATCAAAGGGTTAAATGTGTTACATGTTAATACATAGGTGGAGGGTTGGTGGATTGATATCAATTACCATGGTGGAGCCAAAAATCTGACACCCCACTCCAACACCCCCCACACTCGTTAGTTATAATCACAAATCTCTAATATGGTAAATTGTCCCTTACAAACAAGGGCAGAGTGGCTAATCAGGAAATTTGGGAGGATTCCCGATGGGCCGGCTCACGTCAATCTCGAGTTTGGGTTGGTCGGATGGGAAAAATAATTTTGACACTTAACTGTCACTTCTCTAATCTTCTTCTTGCATTCATTCTCCATTCATCTGACAGCGCAGCCCCTACATTGCAGTAGATTCGATGGGTTCTCCGGGAATTCTTCTTTGCCAAATGTTTAAGTTGGTTGGGCCCACAAGTCGTCTTTTGTGGAGCGATAGCACGAGTCAGACGGTGGTGATGGAGAGCAGGAAGAGGTCAGGTGGAGCCGAAAAGGCCAGGTTAAAGAAAAGTGAAGCTACTGAAGAGTTAATGTAAACCTGGCTGATTTACCTACCAGCGCCTCGGTGCCGGTTGGGGGGGATGGGGGGGGTAAACTCCCCCTCTGGTGTGTTTTTATACTTTTGGATTTTATGTGTTGTTTTCTTACTTGCTGTTTTCAAATCACCTTTTACATGTTTCTTTTATGATGTTTTAAATGTGTTTCTTTTTCTCTGTCGTATTTCAATGTCCTGTGTGAAGCACCTTGAATTGCCTTGTTGCTGAAATGTGCTATACAAATAAACTTGCCTTGGTTTTTTACATTCCTACTTCTGCTCAATGAATTTCATCCTCGGGGGGGACAACCAACCGATTGAAATAACAGACAGGTTGTGACTGAGTTTTCTTCCACCTAAATCCTACATTACTGGCACTAACGTTCACCTGAACCGAACTGTCGGCAGTCTCAGAATTAGCAAACATCCCCATGCACTGGGGCGCCATAAAGGGGGGGGTAAGCATGACAAATTCATGGGGCCCAGCATTTGTGTGTCCAGTGGATACAGGTTAGAAGTTGTGAAAACTTCCTGTAAGATCCACCGTATAATAGAGGAATAGAACCCAGGAGTTGGACGTGGAAAGTATGTAAAGTTTCACGCCAGCATTAGTTATGTTAGTTATGGACCACACCCCGACGTATATAACTATATAAAATAAAACACCCCCCCTCTGGTAGGTAGATCGGCAGTTCTGACATCTCAACTCCAACATGCAGTGAAATACTTTAGACACTCTGGAGTTATGCAGGTTCATAAAATAATATTTGTTTCTTTATCAAACTCCGAAAATAATGAAAACACTGCAGATGTATGCACACAAAAATGTCCACCAGTGTAACTTCATATAAATATTGTCAAAATATTATAAAAATGTTGGTCCAAAATGATGCTAAACATAGTTGCTAGTCAGATACAATATCAGCAGTGACACACAGTCTAAGAGAAAACAGAAACCAGTGGAAACTAGAAGAAAAAAATGTACCCATCTTATAATTGTGATTCAGATCATGGACCGTAACTACGTCATAGGATCATCATATTGTCTTTTATCCAGATCATCCACTCCTACCCGACTGCTTGTATTAATTAGAAGAAAAAAAAAAAAGAGCCATGCTGTGTGCTGTACATTCAGATGCATCTGGACTCACAGATTAATGTTAATTTTTTTTTCCAATATATATTTATTGGATTTTTTTGTTTATAGAAAAGAAAGAGACAACAAACAGAACAGAACATTCCAGCACAAATCAGAAGGAGGTGGAAAACTCAGTCAATTAAAAAAAAAAAAAAAAAAAAAAAAAAAAAAAAAACTATGACAGCAATATGAGTTCACATTATTCCTCTATGGAAAAGGGCTGAAATGTCCAGACCAATATATGATATAACGTGGTTCCAAGTTTTATGGAACGCTTCATCTTTGCTGTGTAACAGACTGGTTAAATAGTCCAGGGATATATATTCAAGTACTGTCCTGTACTGTTGAGTTTTAGTAGGTACTTTATCTGTGATCCAGTTCAAAAGAATACATTTCCTCACACAAAATGTGAGCATACTATAGAGTTGTCTTTTATATTTTCCGATGATTGTGACATCCGTCATTCCAAGCAACATGGTCAATGGATTACATTCAGTAGTAACAGAAACAGATAATATTTTATCCTGTTCACATTTAACAACATGCCAAAAATGTTGAATTTTCCTACAGGACCAATAACAATGAGTAAGGGTGCCCACGTCAATTTAGGTTAATGTTAATTGAAATGAATCATAAAGCCAGTGAAGATTTTTAGTTGATTTAACTGAAAAAAAGTGAGATTTTATGCATCTGTGTTATAATCAAATGCAAAAACTCACTTAGTATTCACCTAAGTCAATCACACACGGCCCAACCTGATGTATATTACATTACAAAGTAGAGAGCGTCTTTCAGCACCGGGCTTTCATGTTCTGAGTCACAGCCACAGTGTTGCAACACCCTCAAGGTCAGTCCAAGGAAAGTCAGTGTGTGGTGTCGGGATGGCAGCCTGTTCATCATGATTGGATCAGCAGGCCTTTGCAAGGGGTTAACACATCCCAGCATGCACTCCACTCCCCAGACACCATTCTCTTTCCTCTGCATACATAAGTAATCAAGTGCAAGGCCCCTTGATGTCGATCAACAGCTCAAAGCCACAGACAGTTAGATATCCAATTACTCCTTATGAAGGTCAGTAGAAGTAGGGGGTCAATGTCGGATCTGATATTTTGTGGGTAAGTGTAATGACTAATGTCATAATGAGCTTAACTACCATGATGAGGAGCTGACATATTGATCGCTGTATAGACGAGGGCAGAGGTGCAGGTATATGGACACTATGTCATCATGTAACACGAGTATGCCAAGGACAAACGGCTCTGTCATGTGGTTTTACAGTCATACAGGTGTTTACTTTCGTTCCTGTTCGAGCGATTTGTGAGGAGTCATTTCGGATGCGGAGGTAGAAACTCGCAACCGCAGGACCTTTCCACAGTGTGATGATATCCCACACATGTCCCAGGTGAGCTAAAGCAGAATGTTCTCTCTGTCAGATCAAATATGAGAAAGCTGAGGGAAACATGGCAAGAATGTCGTCTCAGGTCTTCCATTTTTCCACTAATGAGTCCAATGCGTATTGTGGTAATTTCATTACAGCTCCAACTGAAAGCAATTACTGGTAAAGTTGTGACAATTTCCTACAAGACTCTCCAAGATCTCTGCCAGAGTTACTGCTGCCCTGACAGTTATTTCCTGTTCCTGTCCTGATGGTTTCCAAAAACAGCTGGGAGGGACTTGTTTGAAATGATGACCAACATGGGTGACAACCAAGGACAGGGACTGAATTACTCTTTGTGACAGGCCAAGCAAACACCTCAACAGCCTGGGAAGTTAACAGTGAGTGACTGTGACTCGAATCCCCGGGTCAGAACGAGGCTGAGCTGGGAATAAGTGCCTGTGGTTTACAGAGGCTGGGACCATTTTAGTATTTTTATGACTCCTACCGCTGTGCTCTCTCAAATCTGTGTATCCATGCATGTGGATTAAAATGTCAGAGCAACAGGATAAGTCCAGATAAACTCTCTGCACCTCTAGGGTCTGAACTGAACCACCTACACCAGTACAGCAAACTGGAGCCAGAAAAGAAAGAACAGAAAAAACAGACTTCAAAAGTAGGAACTCACAAGAAAGTGGGACAATTAAACTGCAATTGCAATATCAGCTTGTGTGGTTATGTAATCGCAAAATGCTGCAACTTAAGAGGTCCAGATTTAGGAGGATTTAGGAGGATCTAATTGCAAAAACAGAAAAAAATAAATAAACAACCTCAGCTATCTGGTGATATTTTAGATTCCACTCTAACCCTAACCAAGCAGACAGAGGTACTGTGTAAAACATGCACAAAGACATAAGTTTTTGCATTTTGTGATTCTATTTTTTTTTCTAATGTTTTTTGTGCAATTTTATGTTTTTCATTCAACAAAACAGTGTCCTCAAAAGACTAGACACAAATACAGGCTGTTCTTTTCATTTGTTTCTTTTCCTGCTCCTCAAACTGAGGATATTGGATTGGATTATACTGATAAATGAGAAATAAATAAAAATTGTGAAAAAAAAAAACAAAAAAACAGAGAATCTCGTGCAATATGTGTAAGTAATCATCCAAAGCCAGCACAAGGTAAATGCCCATCTTCCACTCACCAGTAGTCTAACATTAGCCGATTTAATGTGATAGCTAACTGAGAAACACAGCAGCGTTAGTTAGAATGTAGGCTATGCATTTGTCGTCTATAATAATGAATCTCGATGACGAAATCCAATTACTCGATTAATCGCTGAAATATTCAGTAGAATACTCGACTTCAAAAAGAATCGATAGCTGCAGCCCTACTAAAGATATGTGATAAGGCAGTTATTGGAAAAAAGTAAGGGATGAAACTGAAACTTATTGGAAACCATAACTACATCCACGTAAGTTCGTTCATTTTTGAACTACACTCACAGTCAATGAAAACTTTGAGACCATATTTTTCGACATAATTTTTATTTTGAAACCCTAAAGTGGAATTTTTTCATATGAATCATTTGTTTAGGATATTGGCAAACAGAAACAAAAATCTAAAGTTTCAAGAATACTTTCAAAACAAAACACTTAAAAGAAAATGGCACCTGCCAAACACAAAGTCACAACAGTCAATACTGGGTGTGGCCTCCGTTTGCTTCGATGTCACTCTCTCTCACCCTGGACACGGTCTATCATCAACAGAGGCTGTCATGTTGTGGCATTCAACCATGTTTCTGATTGTGGGTTGGGAACAGCCCATACATACAGGGTGGGGAAGCAAAATTTACAATATTTTGAGGCAGGGATTGAAAGACAGTGTATGACCAATTAGTTTATTGAAAGTCATGAGAATTTAAATCTTCAAATCATATTTTACTGCATTTCTAACGGTCTTGTTGTCTACTTCAAGTTCAATTGCCATTTTTCTCATGGATTTGGTTGGATCCTTTAGGATTTTGGATTTGAGAGCTTTAATAAAAGCTTTGGTATGTTTTTTGTTGCTTCCTCCACTTCCAGACTTTCTCATAACAGTTTTGCTCATAGTCATTCTCTTCTTTCCATTATAAACAGTCTTTATGGACACTCCAACTATTTTTGAAATCTCCTTTGGTGTGACAAGTGCATTCAGCAAATCACACACTCTTTGACGTTTGCTTTCCTGATTACTCATATGGGCAAAAGTTTCTGAAAAGGTATGGATAATAGTGTTAGGTATGATTATGACATCAATATATGTTTGGTTTCAAAACAATTGACGTAGTGTCTGCTGAGAAAAAACAACTAAATGTTCATTGTAAATTTTGCTTCCCCACCCTGTAGGCCTGGCTATATGACTGTAGCTCAAACCGGCCTCCACCATACCCAGTGCCAACCCGGAGACGTTGTTCATGTGATAGATGTGGCATGATGCCGTTCACTGGACTAACAATGGTGGCCTTTTTTGGGCCTTTATATAGACCTTCAAAAGCAATCCTCAAATTGTGCAGACACCCACTGAATATTGCTCAATGTATTTGGTCCACTTTAGCAAAGAGACCAACCCATGTGCAATGAATCGTGACAACATGACAACTCATCATTATCTCAACTACCCGAGCACTAAGTCATCAATAAATCCACAATGAATAATTACAATCCCCCTACAAGTAGAAATATGCATATAATTCTACCTCAAAGTTTCTATTGACTGTCAGTATAATAAATTCACAAACTGTTAATCTAAGGAATTAACTAGAAAAGCACTTGGAGAGCACAGACCTCCGCCAAGGCAGAGCAGCCGCCACCCCCCCATCACCACCAAAATGTAATCATTTGTGCCTTGTGCCACTATCAACATTTCCTGAAAAATTTCATCAAAATCCATTCACAACTTTTTGAGTTATCTTGCTAACAGCCATACAGACAGACAGACAAACCCTGATGAAAACTTGGCGGAGGTAATAAAATGAAAAAGAGGCCGAAATATAAAACAATAACACCACAGATACGATGTCTCGACAAACAAGGCATCACAAAAGGTTCACTCGTTATGGTTTTACTTCAACTTCAGAATATTTCAGTGTAAAAAAAAAAAAAAAAAATTTCACTGAAAGACAATTACATCTCGTCTTTACAGAGTCAGATTTATGGCAGGAGGCAAAAGCAGCCGTAGTGAGGATGAGTTTATACGAGTAACCCAAATCAAAGCCTTAGCGCATCACTTCATAAATGTTCTCATCCAGAATTAAAGACTGAGTTATCAGCGCTCTAGTTACATTTTAATGAGCACATTTACACACTGCCCTGTCAGCTTATCCATTACAGTTCATATTATCAGAGGAGGGAGCTCAAAACAACGTCAGGAATGCCAGCATGTTGGGTTTATAAACCATGCCTCTGTTCCACGTTTCAATCCATTCAAAACAAACATAAAATGCTTTGTTAGGACGTAAGCCTGATTAAAGTTTAATGAGATGCTTTTAATTACACTCCTGCATTGCACGTAAGTGTTACGATGATTCCGAGCGACCCAACAGGGAAACCGATATGAAAAAAACCCACAGATAAAGCCGCAACGGCACATGGCAATCTCTGACAGATACACACACACACACTCCACGACCGTTTTGTGTTTCGTTCAGCAGTTTAACAAAAGAAAAATGCTTTGTTTCGTATTCAGCAAAAAACGTGAATGAGCTCTCGGAGTCTTTGAATTTCAAGATGGCACCTTATTACAGTTTTTCTGAGCGTATCCGTGTCCTCGCCTGTGCTGACGCAGCCCCCTGAAGATGGAGAGCTGGCTTGGTTTAATCATCTCCTTAGCCACTGTGTGATGATCATACACACTGCGACGGAGGCAGGTGGATGGATGCGGTACGATGACAGCGCTCAGTCGCCATCGCATTATGATACTTCCAAACAGATCCGCTCCTCCTATAAACACAATGCTTTATTCTCATTTTTGACAGACAACAAATACCCCAAAAATCTGCCTTCTGAAGCTTTCTGCGCAGAAACCCCACATGCTGTGACTGTCAAACTGCAGGCCTCGACGATGCGGTGGGGAGTCGTCTTTGTCGATGTAAATCAGGGCTTGAGAGGTGAATGTCAGCCTAATCTCGCCATGTGCTGCCCACACTGTAGAATCTGCTGCCATCAATAAGAAGACCTCACATCTCTACAGGCCCGGCTGCAGATAACAGCCTCTTTGTGTCTAAGTGTTTGTATCTCCAAGGTCAAGTGTGAACATCTGATAATATAAGGCTCCTGTAACACTATAAGTACAGTGGAAGAGGTGTGCATAAACATAAGGTGTCTTTCAGGATGCAAAGAAGATGAGATGTTCTGTTTTAGCTGCAGGATGTCACCTGAAGAAAATTCCAATATTTTACTTTTATCGGCTAAGAATAAGGCAGCATGGTGGGGAAGTGGTTAGCACTCAAAGCAAGAAGGTCCTGGCCTTTCTGTGTGGAGTTTGTAAGGGTCATCTCCGGCTTCGTCCCACAGGTCAAAGACACGCACCTTCATAGGTTCACTGGTCAGTCTAAGGCAGGGGTGTCCAAACTTTTTTTTAAAGAGGGCCAGATCTAATAATGTGGAGATTGCCAGGGGCCAGTGGTCCCTTCGGACGTTTTTTAAACAGTAAAAATTACATATAAATGTGCTGTTCTACAATAATTTTATTTTCATTGTCACAATATAATTTTTTTAAATGGCAATGTAACCAAATCTACGCCACTCAGGTGTGAACAAATTTAAAAAAAACAAAAAAAAAAAACAATTCTGCCTTCCTTTCACATCTGGAGTCAGATAACATAGAACAAACTGTATGGAGTATCTTAAACTTCCAAGAAGTTGATAAAAATCTTAACCCCACATTCATTTTAAACATGACTTATATGAGTAATCATTACTCATATATTACTCAGTAATGTAAAGTCTGTTAACGTTTAAGATGAAAACATATGACTCTTACTCTTGTCTTTCACAAAATCATTCAGAAAGTAATATTTGTGTCACATCTACAAGTACATAACACCAGCAGTTATAGGCAACTAACCTGGCAACTTGGTAGCCTGCCTTGGTGGTGAATTCATTGAACTCACTGGTTCACATGAAGAGTCACTGTTGTGAGTTTAAAGCAACTTGAATTTGCTTCACTTTTTCAGAACGCTCCCTCCCTTGTAGCTTGTCGTATGCGTTAGCATGTTTTGTCTGCTAGTGTCTCTTTACATTGAATTCCTTGAACAAGGCAACAATCTCTCGACAAATTAGGCAAACACAATCACCTCGATTTTCAGTGAAAAAAAATTGTAATTCCCATCTCTCCTGGAAGCGGCGGCCCTCACTGTCAACTTTCCTTTTTTTTTTTTTTTTTATTTACAGGCGCCATGGTTAGAAATTAGCGAAAATGGTTCACGGCAAAGTCACAGAGCCAGATAGAGTTAGAGTGGTGCTGCCACCATGAGGTGAAAGGAGAAACTGCATTTGGAACCTTTTATGATTCATGTACTCTGTTCAACAGTCCAAGCGGGCCATAAATAATACATTACAAAACCCAAGCTGTGGGCCGTATAAAATCTGACCGCGGGCCGTGATTGGCCCCCGGGCCGGACTTTGGACATGCCTGGTCTAAGGCTACGTTCAGACAGCAGGTCTTAATGCACAATTCACATTTTTTTGGTGAAATCAGACTTTTTTGTGTGCTCATTCATATTACACATTAAAAGCAACTTCTATCAGTTTTGAGTATGAACTGAATGCAAACCCAAAGTGACCCGCATGCACAAAAGAGGTCCTGATGTAATACGTGACCCCGTAGGCATGTACTGTGTTTCTGGGATGCAGACTTGGGATGTTTGTCGCATTTTCATGATGTGAAGGTCAGATAAATGCGATCTGGCCGTTCAGACTGAAGTCGCATCGCAAAATATCAGATACAAATCAGATTTAGGACCACATATGAAAGTGGCCCGGGTCGGATTTGAAAAAAAAAAAAAAAAAAAAAAAAAAAAAAAATCAGATTTGTGCTGTTTAAACTGTCTTTAACAGATCTGATACAGGTCACATATGGGCAAAAAAAAAAAAAAAAAAAAAAATCAGATTTGGGCCACATTTGCCTGCAGTCTGAACGTAGTCTAAATCATGAGTAACAGGGTACTTGCTCTTTGTCCAAATAAAAATGCCAGATTTTTTCAAAACTGCGATTTTTTTCCCCCCAAGACACTGACTTTATGTACTTTCATACTTGTGTGCCTACTTTTTTGGTTGAGATTGTACCTGTTGTGTGTAGTAGAAAAATTCATGTTAATAAATGTTTGAATGTATGAATGCATAATTCGCAGTAAATTATGTTTTACTGACAGAAACATTTTCAAAACATATGAAAATCACATAAGTAACTTTCATTAGAATTATTCCAGTACTGACCAGTTAGTGAAATCATATCAAGTTTGTTTTTTGTTTG
The DNA here is from genome assembly GCF_902148855.1 of Sphaeramia orbicularis. Classification (NCBI taxonomy): domain Eukaryota; kingdom Metazoa; phylum Chordata; class Actinopteri; order Kurtiformes; family Apogonidae; genus Sphaeramia; species Sphaeramia orbicularis. The sequence continues at coordinate 7,940,856 of NC_043972.1, forward strand.
TTTTTTTTAACATGCTTTCCTCATGCATTTTTATTTACCTTACGAGATGACTATACTCTAAAATTCCACTATGACAGAAACTTTTTTTTCATACTTTATTAAGACTTTCACACAAAATTCCGGACTTTTCAAGGTATGGAAAACAGCATTTCAAAATTCCAGACTTTTTAAGACTTTCAAGACCTGTTCAAGCATCCTGCCATTGGTGTGAATATGAGAATGAATGCTGGTTTGTTTGTAGGTGTCGGCCACAAGGGACATGTCCCAGAGTGGAAACCACAGCAGGACCAATACACATAAGAACTCTTCTATTCCTGCTGCTACCAGGTTCCTAAACTGTGTGTGTGATTGCTGTTTTTGTTCTGTATCTGACATTTGTTTTTGATGCGTGTACTGCTAACTGTACAGAAACCTGCCCCTAGGGGATAATAAAGCACCTTGAACCCCCTTCACCCACTGGTAGCTGGTATAGGCTCCAACACCCCTACAACCCTTTCAAAGATTAACCAGTTTGGAAAATGATTGAATAAAATGAATGAATAAACCTAAGAATAAGTTTGGAGTTCTCAATTAAACGTAGGGATGGGAATCAAGAACCGGTTCTTTTTGAGAACCGGATCCCAGTAGCTCGATTCCTTGGAATCGTTTGCCTGCCTGTTTGTTTATTTGACTGTTGTTGTTTACATCCAACTGACTCTGTAAAGCCCTTTGAGATAACCTTGTTGTGATATTGGGCTATACAAATAAAATTGAATTGAACTGAAAATTGAATTGCCTGCTTAACGATTCTGCTTATCAACTCCACCTTCGTTGCACATGCGCGATGATGTCACGCGTACGCTGCATTGTTTTGGTCAGAACGTAGTCAACATGGTGTTGAGGCAGAAACGGTCCAAAAAGACGACACCAGGTCCACTTGTAACATTTGCTAAGCTCCCATTTCTTCAAAAGGGTGGAATCCCTCCAATATGTTCAAACATTTTTCCACAGCATGTGATTCATTTACAGGAATGTCACGTATTTGATTCGCTACTTAGCGACACTTGTGAATGTAGCGGCAAAGTGAACGCTGGGCCCAGTTCTGGTTCCGGTGCAGGCAACAAACGTTGTATCCCCTCAAATACAAGTTTCCAAAGGTAGTGGAAAGGAAATGAGGTGCACAACAACAGGAGCCGAGCCGAGCTGAGTTGAACTGGTTCCATGTAGTAGAAATGCAGCAATAGAGGGAATTAGTAAAGCGTCTTAAGTTTCAATTTCACTGCACCCCCCCAACTGGGTCCGGTGTCATATAAAAGACAGTATAGAATATAATATAAAAGACAGTTAATGCAAAAACACCTGTTTGTACTCTTTTATTCCCTCACCTAATGAGAATCAATAAGAGAACCGATAAGAGAATCGGATTGATAAGCAAAATCAATAATGGAATCGGAATTCAGTAAATTCTTATTGATTCCCATCCCTAATTAAATGAGTTAATTTGACATTTCCCAAGCCTATCCAAAAAACACTTCAACTTTCTGCACGTTTTCTGTACATTTTCACAACAAAAGTAGAAATATTTTCATTATTTCAATTTGACAACCCCCCACTGAAAAACTACACTCATGTAAATTCAGCACAGGACCTCCCTATATTACATAGCCAAAGGCAATGCAAGTTAAATGAGCTTTTAAGGTAACACACCAAGCCTCCTGATTCAGAATGCACAGGTCTATTACCATGAACGCAATTATTTATTTTAAGAGAGACTCCTTTCATGTTGGGAATTAATGGACTGTTATTCTAAGACTAGTTTAAAGAGTGTTGAAAATTCTCAAACCAAACCCTCAATGTACACACCCGCACCTACGATTAAACCCAGATATAACACAGACTAAACAAGCTGTTGGTTTTGATCCACATAACCCCTCCCTGGTTACCGGCTCATCTGTGACCACTTCTACCTTGCAGGCAACATCGAGAAAAGCCGGAGTTGATGAATGATTTATGCAGACGGTACACTAGCTCAGGCCACATTAAAAATAGAGAATGTACACAAGCAATGAAGACTGTAAATTGGGCATCCTAAACTTTTACAAAAGGCTGAGGGAGTGTATTTACGCTTCTGCTTAAAAAGGTGCATTTTGGGTTTTATCTTTGACATTTGGTGACGTATACATCCAGTTTGTGCAAAAAGACTGTGACATAATCCATAAAAAGTTAAAGTTAAATCAACTTTCCACGTCAGGGTTCATCTGCGTCACACCAATGACTAAAAATGTCAGCCATTATCAGCAGAAGCCATTTTTTAAAAAATGCCCTCAGATTTGTGCGTTGTCTTTTATGAACAGATAAGAATAGATCTAAAGTGACATGGTGCTGACCTTTTGGTGCTGAACATCTTGGCAGCGTCTTCTTTCTCCTCAGAGGCTTCGGGAGGTCGAGGTTTGATGTTGACTTTTCAGACCTGCACACATTCGCACACACATCCACGCCAACACACAGAAAAAAAAAAAAAAGACAAGGAAGAGAACGGTGAGGCGTCAAACATCAGAGTCAAGTCACCCTCCTGTCGTCTTCTGGATGCTTCAGCCGCACTGACCTCAGCAGCATCCATTAGCCGGCCTCTGACTGAGCCATTCAGATTGACTGGGCATGGTGGGAGGTAATGAGCAGACCATAACTCAGCCGACATGACAGAGACGACACAGGGAGAGTCAAACGGCAATTTTTATAACCACTTTTCTTACCTCGCCGCAACAGCTCCCATTTAAAAATGCAGTGAAATTAACCCATAAAGACCCAGAACTACTTTTTGTGATGACGTCCAAATAAATTTCTCTCTATATTTAACCATTCCCAAGTGATTTATCCCCGTTTATTACAATATCGTCCTGTGCATCTTTTCAGTGAAAATCAGGTATTTTCCTATAATTAACCCTTTCATGCATAGGCCACTCCAGTGGACAGTTATTCTCCAGCTTTTCTCTTGTATATTAATGGGTTTTGTTGTTTTAGTTCCATATCAGCCAACACAGTGGACACTTATGCATCATCCCATACACTGACATTCAGACCATTACTGTAACTGTGCTGTTCTTGATAAACCTGATCTGCATTGACATGTTTGAGTGTAAATCAGTTGTTATTTGTTAGACAAAAAGAATTTTTTTGCACATTATCTCCATGAAGTGAGTAATTACTAGCATTAGGATATGTTAAAATGTGAGAAAACATCAGATTAGCAGCATTAAAAATGTTTTTATTTCATTGTTTTCATATCACTTTCTGATATTTGGTTTTAAACACGTTTCTTTAGTTCAAAAATTAAATGCATGGATATTTTTGTAACTCCATAGAAAAAAAAAAAACCTCAATCACATTGTTTTTTTCAAGGCTAAGGAGGAATAAAAACACTCAAAAAATAAATCTTGACTCAGGTTCTCACAATTCATGCATGAAAGGGTTAATAATAATAATAATCTTAAATTCCTCTCGGGATTAATAAAGTATCCATCCATCCATCCATTTATGAGTTCATTATTTCTTTTATATTGCTCTTTTTCATCTATGAATGGCTGTGTATTTACGCAGAGGAATGTGTGTTTTCCTGTTTTGTACAGTCATTGTTTGACTAATTTGTGATTATCAATAAAGAAACCCCTGAAATAATTATGAGTTTTAACTGGGTTGAATAATTAAAGTTTATCTTAATAATGTGTTTTATTTTCTTTTGTTGAAAAGCACTGATACCAGCTGAAACATTTAGAAACTGTTATATGAATTGATTCGTTTATAATATACTGTCATAGTTCATTGTTCACATAAGCTTACCCTGTGTTTAAAAGAACTAAAAATCTATCTATCTATAATTAGTTTAAGATTATGAGGTTATTTAGGTTACTATATGAAAAACAGAGAAAACATAATTTTTTCAGCCAAAAATATCATTAATTCTCCATAAAAACATGGGTTTTACTGGTGAATCAATGCTGCAAGTTGTAGAAAAAACAGCAGAAACTGGAAGAAAAATGAGCTTTTCCATAAAATATATCACGAACTGAACATAAAAACAAGCATCTACAACCACTGTCATTTGTCAAACTCCATGGGTTTTACTGGTGAATCAATGTTGGAGAAGATGACAGTGTTTCCCCCTTCACTAGAGAGTCTCCGAACGTCTAAATAGGTCATATCTGATGACTATGAATAGCTAAGAAACTGCATTTTACGTCAAATATTTGCATGTATTGATAGAATTAGTGGTTCAGAAATTATTAAACATTTTAAATCAGTAGATGCCTTCGGTCGCCGGTGGCTGTTTAGGTCTTTAAGGATTAAAAATGGAGGAAGTATTAATGCTGACAAGTTATTATTGCCGTTATGTTTATAGACGGCCATGTACATGTCATAAAGTTATTATAAAAAAACAGCAGAAACTGGAAAAAAAAAAAAGCTTTTACGTAAAATATATCATGAAATGAACATAAAAATACCACAATCATTTGTCAAACTCCATGGGTTTTATTGGTGAATCAATGTTGACGAAGATAACTGTGTTTCCATGTTACTACAGAGACTATGGACGCAGGCAAAAAAGAAATCTGATGCTGCTGAAGACCTGACAAACTGCATTTTACTTGAATTATTTATATGTATTGACAGGATTAGTGGATCAGAAGGTATTGAACATTTTAAATCAGTAGACGCTTTTGGTCGGCAGCAGCTTTTTGGGTCTTAAAGGGTTAAAAATGGAGGAAGTATTAGTGCTGACAAGTTATTAATACTGTTATGTTTGTAGATGACTATGTATTGTATAAAGCCAATTCTGTACATATCATAGGAGCTCAGACTATTATTCAAGGGCTATTATAAAAAACAGCAGAAATTGGAAAAAAAATAAGCTTTTCTGTAAAATATATCACAAACTGAACATAAAAACAAACAGTGTCATTTGTCAAACTCCATGGCTTTTACTGGTGAATCAATGTTGACGATGATAACTGTGTTTCCATGTTACTACAGAGACTATGGACGCAGGCGAAAAAGACATCCGATGCTGCTGAAGATCTGACAAACTGCATTTTACCTGAATTATTTACATGTATTGACAGGATTAGTGGATCAGAAGGTATTGAACATTTTAAATCAGTTGATGCTTTTGGTCGACAGCGGCTTTAAGGGTTAAAAATGGAGAAAGTATTAATGCTGACAGGTTATTAATGCCATTATGTTTATAGAGGACCATGCACATATCATAGGAGCTCAGACTAAATTCAAAGGTTATCATAAAAAAAAACAGCAGAAACTGGAAAGAGTGAGCTTTTCTGTAAAAACTACCATGAACTGAACATAAAAACAACCACTGTCATTTGTCAAACTCCATGGGTTTTACTGGTGAATCAATGTTGACAAAGACGACTGTGTTCCCATGTTTACTACAGAGACTATGGACGCAGGCGAAAAAGACATCCGATGCTGCTGAAGACCTGACAAACTGCGTTCTACCTGAATTATTTATATGTATCGATAGGATTAGTGGATCAGCAGGTATTGAACATTTTAAATCAGTTGATGCTTTTGGTCGGCAGCGGCTTTTTGGGTCTTAAAGGGTTAAAAATGGAGCAAGTATTAGTGCTGACAGGTTATTAATGCTGTTATGTTTGTAGATGACTATGTATTGTATAAAGCCAATTCTGCACATATCATAAGCGCTCAGACTATTATTCAAAGGTTATTATTAAAAACAGCAGAAACTGGGAAAAAAATGACCTTTTCTGTAAAATATATCACAAACTGAACATAAAAACAAACACTGTCATTTGTCAAACTCCATGGGTTTTACTGGTGAATCAATGTTGACGAAAATGACTGTTTCCACATTCATTATGTAGTGTCTGAATGTCCAAATGGATCATTTCTGAAGACTACGAAAAGCTGAAAAACTGCATTTTACCTCAAATATTTACACACATTAATAGGATCAGTGTTTCAGAAGTTATTAAACATTTTAAATCAGTAGATGCTTTTAGTCGCCAGTGGCTTTTTAGGTTTTTAAGGGTTAAAAAACGGAGGAAGTACTAGTGCTGACAGGTTATTAATGCTGTTATGTTTATAGACAACCATGTACATATCATAAAATTATTATAAAAAAAAAAAAAACAGCAGAAACTGGAAAAAAATTAGCCTTTCCATAAAATATATCATGAACTGAACATAAAAACAACCACTGTCATTTGTCAAACTCCATGGGTTTTACTGGTGAATCAATGTTGACGATGATAACTGTGTTTCCATGTTACTACAGAGACTATGGACGCAGGCGAAAAAGACATCCGATGCTGCTGAAGATCTGACAAACTGCATTTTACCTGAATTATTTATATGTATTGACAGGATTAGTGGATCAGAAGGTATTGAACATTTTAAATCAGTTGATGCTTTTGGTTGGCAGCGGCTTTTTAGGTTTTAAAGGGTTAAAAATGGAGCAAGTATTAGTGCTGACAAGTTATTAATGCTGTTATGTTTGTAGATGACTATGTATTGTATAAAGCCAATTCTGCACATATCATAAGAGCTCAGACTATTATTCAAAGGTTATTATTAAAAACAGCAGAAACTGGAAAAAAAATGACCTTTTCTGTAAAATATATCACAAACTGAACATAAAAACAAACACTGTCATTTGTCAAACTCCATGGCTTTTACTGGTGAATCAATGTTGACGATGATAATTGTGTTTCCATGTTACTACAGAGACTATGGACGCAGGCGAAAAAGACATCCGATGCTGCTGAAGACCTGACAAACTGCATTTTACCTGAATTATTTACATGTATTGACAGGATTAGTGGATCAGAAGGTATTGAACATTTTAAATCAGTAGATGCTTTTGGTCGACGGCGGCTTTAAGGGTTAAAAATGGAGAAAGTATTAATGCTGACAGGTTATTAATGCTGTTATGTTTGTATACAACCGTGTACATATCATAAGAGCTCAGACTAAAATCAAAGGTTATTATAAAAAAACAGCAGAAACTGGAAAAAATTTGCTTTTCCATAAAATATATCATGAAATGAACATAAAAACAACCACTGTCATTTGTCAAACTCCATGTCTTTTACTGGTGAATCAATGTAGACGAAGATAACCATGTTTCCATGTTTACTACAGAGAATATGGACGCAGGCAAAAAAGACATCTGACACTGCTGAAGACCTGACAATATTGCATTTTACCTGAATTATTCATATGTATCGATAGGATTAGTGGATCAGAAGGTATTGAACATTTTAAATCAGTAGATGCTTTTGGTCGACGGCAGCTTTAAGGGTTAAAATTGGAGAAAGTATTAATGCTGACAGGTTATTAATGCTGTTATGTTTGTAGACGACCATGCACATATCATAGGAGCTCAGACTAAAATCAAGGGTTATCATAAAAAAAACAGCAGAAACTGGAAAGAGTGAGCTTTTCCATAAAAAATACCATGAACTGAAGATAAAAACAACCACTGTCACTTGTCAAACTACATGGGTTTTACTGGTGAATCAATGTAGACGAAGATAACCGTGTTTCCATGTTTACTACAGAGAGTATGGACGCAGGCGAAAAAGACATCCGATGCTGCTGAAGACCTGACAAACTGCATTTTACCTGAATTATTCATATGTATCGATAGGATTAGTGGATCAGAAGGTAGTGAACATTTTAAATCAGTTGATGCTTTCGGGTGTTTAAGGGTTAATTAGTGCTGAAGTGGAAAAATGAGCAGCACATGTAATTAAAATGCAATTTAAAGCGACGTTATGCACCTGCTTGTGTGGGTAAACTTGTCACATGCAGGCTATTAGGTAGCACCGCTTCAGAATGGCTAAATCCCCGAACAGTACCCCCCTCTACGCATGTATGTTATAGCACACTGTCTAATAGCTGGGAGTTAGCCTCTGCTCCTTTATGTAAAGGTTATCAGAGACTGTGGAGGAGGAGCTGGAGTAAAAGAAGATACGACTCAATAATTAATGGCGAGGTCTACGCAGGCCTCACTTCTCACCCTCTCCTGTCTGTAATGAGAAGAGTGGATGGCCAGAGGGAAGGAGGCAGCGAAAAAGCAAGAAGAACTAGGTGATTAAAGGACTCCATTCTACCTTCTGCACAGGCCATGTGTATGTTTCATGAGTGCCATCTCGCATGTAACGCCTGGAGGTGTGTTTTCTTTCTGCTACACACTCGCAGAGTCAAAGAGAAGCTGAACAAGCAGGTGTAAAAGGTTAACGACGTAAGCTGACATTGGAAACATCAGATAATTCATTCAGGTGACATGGAAACTGGATGTACTCACTTCCGGAGATGACCTAACTGGCAGTGAAGGAGCCAAATTTGTGCCAGGATACAATGACTGGTAAAGATTTTTTTTAAGAATACACCCCGCGGCTCTGATTAATTGTTCAGACGCTGCATTACTAGAGGTGTGTATCGGCAAGAATCTGGTGATACGATACAAATCACAATACTAGGATCACGATATGATATATCACGATATATCATGATACTGTTAAAAAGGCAAATTTTTGTTTATTTCTCTTTTTAAATGATTATTTCCTGGAAACATTGAATTACACCAGAAATATGCACAAATACTAAACACGTTTTTATTTGATCACAACAGGATCTAATGCTTTATCACAAAATGTTCCTGTATTAAAACTTAAACTATGTTTTACAGGAATTATAGTTTAAGATCCTGTTCAAATATTTGTATTCCATTAGTTCTGTATCATTATTTTTGTGCAATCCCAACAACAGCAGTAACATTATTTAATAAGAGTGTTAAATAATAAGAAATAAGACATAACCAATAAAGACAACTAAAAAACAAAAATGAACCTCCGTCATATCTGCATTTAAATAAATACTTTAAAATATCGATACGGTACTTTTTAATATCGATACAGTATTGTGAAATGAAATATCGCGACATATTGCAGAGCCAATATTTTCTAACACCCCTATTCGTGAGTGATTTATCCTAATTTATTAAAATATTATCCTCTGCATTTTGCATTTTTCAGCGAAAATCAGGTGTTTTTCTTTATTAAATTTACTAATCATAGAGATGTCCATGAAACCTCAGATTAAAGTTGAGGGTGATTCTGTCAAAAACAGAGAAGACTTTTTTAGTAAAATATATCCCTAATTGAACATAAACCAAATTTGTCCATTCAAATATAAATATGTATGTAATAACTTTTTACACAAAGACAATCTAATCTAAATTATAAGGCAGTAACTTTCAACAGAATCTTAAACTATATTTGGCCGAGGGGGATTATTATTTTCGTTTTTTCTTTCTTTTTTTAATTTTATTTCGAACATGCAAAGAAAAGAAAACAAAACAAAGCAAATTAAGACATGAACAAAATAACATTTAAATGGACAGAATCTATCTTCAAGCACATACAAGTCTGAATTTTGCATGGTCGAAAAGGAGTAGGAAGAAGTATAAACCTATTTAATCCTACCCCTCAGTCCTTTTACACCTTTTTTATTAACTTTGTACAGCAATTAACCTATACTATTGCCCAAATTTTAGCATTGTACCACAACAATCCATAATACAGTAACTGAATCATCCACAACATTATATTCGTGTCAGTACGGTCATACAAACAGACTCAACAAATCGAACATTTTCTTCAATAATTACAGCAGATTTAACAGTACACTATCATACACAAACAAAACAAACAGGCATCATTGTCATTACTAAATACTGTACCTCTCAAGAATCAATTCTTTATATCTTTTTTTAAACTGAATTATATTCAATATTTGTTTTATCTCCACACACAATTTGTTCCACAGTTTTACTCCACAAATGGAGATACAGAAACTTTTTAATGTAGTTTTTAAATGATTATTTCCTGGAAGAATTGAATTACACCAGAAATATGCACAAATACTAAACACATTTTAATTTGATCAGAACAGAATCTGACGCTATATCACTAAATGTTCCTGGTTCAACCTTAAATTATCTTTTACAGACATTACACTGGGTTACAAAAAAATGTTTTTTGCAAATTGTCTAGGTTTTTTTCAATTGAATTAGGACCATTTTGCACCGCTAAATCCAAAAATGACATCTGTTTTTCTCAATCAGGTTAGGTTTTTTCGCTAATTTGATTTTGAAAAATTTGATCTTCTCACAATCTGCGCCCAAACTTTATCTTGGTCACCAAGTTTAATACCAAAATAAGATTGGTAAGCACACTTTATGAAACTTGTGACTTGATTCCTGTTAGGTACAATGGTGTATTCACCGCAGATGTAGCAGAATACGTCAGGCTTATTTTTGCAAGATCTTCTAGTCGAAGCCATTTCATTCACCTGTAATATTAAAAAAAACATTAATCATAAATTGGCAAAAGTAAAATCTTCAGAACTCGTTTATTGCAAGAAATGTGAAAGAATTTTGTATCATATGATGTGAAAATGCCCATAAATGTAAGCAAAAATGTTAAAAAGCCAATATGTAGCATAGTTCAGAAAGTTGACCTGATTGAGAAAAATTAATGTGATTTTTGGATTCAGCACACCAAAATTATCCTAAATCAGCTCAAAAAATTTAAACAATAAATTTGTTGTTGACCAGTGTTATAGATTAAAATCCTGTTCAGATGTTCATATTCTAGTAGTTCATAACTAACATCATAATATTAATTTTCAGCAATCCCAACAAAGAAACTAACATTATTTAATAAAAGTGTTAAATAATAATAAATAAAATACAAACAATAAAGAAAAAAAAATTACCTCCACAATATCTGCATTTGAATAAATACCTAAAAATACTGATACAGAAGAAAATGGTTGATTTATGTTTATTACAAGCTAAGCGGTGTATCGCTTTGTGTTGGAAAAATATTGGTTGCCCCTTTTGAATTCCGGTTAAATAATTTAACCTCAAGTTTGGCTCTTGAGAAACTGACATATACGGTTAAAAAGAGAACTTTGGAATTCTATAACATTTGGAAGATGTTTTTGGATTTAATTAAGAGTAGTGATAATGAAGGGGTAGTGAGTAAGTGACAAATTGGGATATTTTGTTTGATGTGGGAATGTACATGTATAGTATTATTTCAACTCTACACCTAAGTTTTATTTATTATGGTATTTAATCAGCTGTTTCTAGGTAATGCTGTCAGATTAATGTTTGTCACATCTTTTTGAGATTTATTTTATGTATTTTTATTTTATGTATTTATTTTGCTTTATATATATTTATTTATTTATTTATTTTCATTCATTCATTTACTTATTTATTTATATATTTATTTTTTCTCTGCCATGTTCAAGATGTTCATGACGTTCAAGTTTTTTATGAATGAAAAAATAATAAATAGATGTTTATTAAAAAAAAAAAAATTGATACAGTACTTTTTAATATCAACACAGTATCGTGAAATGAAATATTGCGACATATTGCAGAGCTGATATTTTCGTACACCCCCATGCATTACTCTGAAGATATGACGCAGGTAATAATGCAATTAGCTGGATTAAGGATTAAAGAAGTCTCACTATTAAAGCCAAACAACTCAGCTGTTTGTCATGTTTTTTCCTCTCTCTCTTTCCATATAGAATGAACTCGAGTCTCTATTTCACCCAAATGTCTTTTAGGCAATTCATCACATTTAATCGGAGATTGTTTCTGCATAGATCTGAAACCTTTCACTTTAATATGGCATCAGAGGGACATTAATGAGATAAAGGAAACCATACAAAGCTGCAGGTAAACGCACAGTGAAAGCCAATTATTATAAAATATTTCATTTCATTAAATCGAAACTGTTTATCTAATCTGAGGGACGATTCAGTCCGCAGGGGAGTACAGAAGGATAATTTCAAAGATTCACACAATTTCCTTTTCCATTGCTGCTACATGTGACTCATCCTCTCATTCGTCACAGTGTTCCAGGGCTTTAAAATGATTACGCGCACAGCTTCACCAAACCCAGTGTTCCCTTCAGAAACATAATAACCAACCCTCGGCTCTCAAAGATCCATTCTCAAACCAAAAATCACAAACCCAAAATGCATTTAGGCATTATTTGGGATTATAAAGTCTGCTTCTGCTGCCAGTGGGCTCAGGCAAAAACAAATACATCTATTTTTTTTTTTTTTTTTTTTTTTTTTTTTTTTTTTTAAAAGGTATGTAGCAGCAAAGCAAATGTGATAAAATGAAAAGCAACCTGAAGCCAACAGAGAAAACAAAGCAAAGTGGAGCAGAAAGATGCATTTAATGTATGCATACAAGCTCAATGAATTACAAATCTATGAGGCCTGCATTTGGATATTGTGTTTTGTAACATGTAAACAGAGACACCGACTTAACACGTCTCATCTTACGTTTTGTTTTTTTTCCTCCAAACTATGATTCTATTGTTTATGATTTAAGACATGAATTAGCCACCATGCTAGCTTGACCTGAATTAAGTAATCACGTCCCGATTGAGTCGATTTATTTATTTACCAGTAGAAAATAGGCTACATATTTAATAACACATCTGCGTTAGACTTACAAGAACCTCAGTCTGATGTTTCCACCATCCCTTATATCAGGGGTGTTAAACTCATTTTAGTTCAGGGGCCACATTCAGCCCAGATTGATCTTAAGCGGGCCAAACCACTAAAATCATAGCATAAAAACCTATAAATAATGACAACTCAAAGTTTTTCTCTTCATTTTAGTGCAATAAAAACATTAAATTATGAAAATACTTACATTTACAATCTATCTTTTCACAAATAAAGACGCGAATAACCAGAAAAATAAATTAATTTCTTTAGAAAAATAAGCTAAATTTTAACAATATTATGCCTCAACTTATCACTTGTACATGTGCATTACACACAATGTCACACAAACATAATATTGTTGAAATTTTGAAGTTTGGAATGTAACTAAAATAAGAATGTCTACAATATGTGTCAACTTATTAACACAACTTACAAATCGGATCTACAAATCCACAAAACATGTAGTAACAGACAGAATATTGTTAAAATTATACTTAATTTTCAGGTCGTTCACATTTTATTGTAAAGATTATTAGACTATTATTTTACTTTAGATCACATTAGACTAAAACCAGTTCAACACCTTTGACAGTTCATATCTTCAGTGTAATTTTTGCACTCCATAAAATCCTTCCATGGGCTGGATAGGAACCTTTGGAGGGCCAGTTTTGGCCCACGGGCCACATGTTTGACACCTGTGCCTTATATGAACAAAATGTTCATGCGGTTTTCTGAATTACTTGCACGTAAAGCCAAACAAAAGTTTTTAAGGTCAAAGGTTAAGGTTAATCCACTTTACTGTCCCCGTAGGGAAATTCAGTACAATTTTAACCATCCTAACATAACCAGTACCTAGCATTAGCATTAGCGTCTAATACAGATTAGAGCATTGAGCTGCCACTAAACCAGGGGTGTCAAACTCATTTCAATTCAGGGGCCACATACAGCTTAATATTTTATAAAGTGGGCTGGATCTGTAAAATAATATAAATAATAGGATAAGAACCTATAAATAACGTCAACTCCAAAGTTTGCTCTATGTTTTTGAGTGAAAAAAGTAAAATTCCTTAATGAAAATGTTTACATCTATGAACTGCACTTGAACATAAAATGAACAAATATGAACCTGAAAATTCTTTTTAAAAAAAAAATAATCGCAATTTTAACAATATTATGCCTTAGTTTAACATTTATACATGTGCATTATAACGTACAGATCACAGTGGATCTCCAAATACACAACACATTTAGAAACAGACAGAATATTAGTAAAATTAGAATACTGTTGAGACATTTCCGGTTATTCACATTTTTTGTAAAAGGCTAATCTGTAAATGTGAACATTTTTGGTGTAATCTTAACTTTATTAAAACTGAAACAAAGAGAAAAATTTGCAGTTTTCATTATTTATAGGTTATTATGATAGTATTTTACTGGTCTGACCCACTTCAGATTGAATTGAACTAAAATTATTTTAATATCCTTGATTTTTAATGTCTTCAGCGTAATTTTTGCGTGTCACAAATCCATCCCGTGGGCTGGATTGGAACCCTTGGCGGGCCGGTTTTGGCCCGCGGGCCGCATGTTTGACACTTGTGCACTAAACACTCTGGGACAAACTCCAGATCTTTATCAGCACCAATATTAAGGAGAATTAACCTATATGTACCTGTTATTAATGGCGGAGGAAACCCAAGTTTTTATTTTAAGGGTTTTTTTAATGAGGTTTTATTTAATTTATACAATTTTATGACATTACAATGATCTTGACCATTGATTTTTGCAAGAGACAATGACCTCAGCTGAAGACAACTTGGAGTATCTTTAAGTTGTAATACCACTGACGACCACTGGGGGTGGCTGGGGATACCTTTCAATGAACATTATAAAAAAAATACCAACATACTACGTTAATAATTCTATTACAGGAGTCATTACAGTCTCATCAGTTTTGTTTAGAGCCTTTGAAAAGTTATCTGGTCTATCTTTATATTTTTCCTCCATTAATCAGATCTCAAGTCAAATAGGAGCTTCAACATCTACTGTGACAGGATTTGAGACTGGTGTGACTGTGGATCAATCGTCTGACAATTCAGACACTAAAATGCATTTTTTCTTCAAGTTTCACTTTAGTTATAGCTAATAGGTTCCACTAACAAGACTAAAAAAAGACTGTTGCATAGTGTTTGATAAGGTTTAGCTATTTTTTTTACCTAGCGCTTAGCATTAGCTCACCTCTGACCCCTTGAAGTCCCCAGAGCTCCACCCCTTTTATCCAAATATGGCCACTTCTGGCTCCAAAAAAAGCCAATTATTTCAAAGCTCCAATTGTAAATTACTGGCTTCAAAGTGGCCGTTGAAAACCCAATGAGTGATATCATGGTTCCATCCAATATATATGCACAATCCTTTAGTCTAAGTGGATGTTTGTGCCATATTTTAAGACATACTCTCGAGGCATTCCAAAGATATTGCAATTATAAGAAAAATGGAGAAACATGAGGCCACCACAACCTCCACATTTCATCCATGCATTAATGTGAACGTTTGCACCAAATTCTGCAACAGTCTGTCAAACCATCCCTGTGATACTGTATTTTTGACACAGACCAGAAGACACAACGTCTAATGGAGATTAGGAGTGTGTATTGGCAAGAATCTGGCGATACGATACACATCACAATACCAGGATCACAATACAATATATCATGATATATCATGGTACTGTTTAAAAAGCAATTTTTTGTTTCTTTTTTTTTAAATGACTATTTCCTTGAAGAATGTAATTACACCTGAAATATGCACAAATACTAAACACATTTGTATTTGATCAGAATAGGATCTAAAGCTATATCACTAAATTTTCCTGTGTTAAAACATAAATTATGTTTTAAAGACATTGCAGTTTAAGATCCTGTTCAAATGTTCATATTCTATTAGTTCATAACTAACATCAGAACATTATTTTTGTGCGATACCAACAAAGGAACTAACATTATTTGATTTAAGGAGTGTTAAATAATAATAAATAAAATATAAACAAAACAAAAATGAACCTCCACAATATCTGCATTTGAATAAATACCAAAAATTATCAATACAGTATTGTGAAATGAAATATCGTGATATATTGCAGAATTTATATTTTCTTACACCCCTAATGGAGATGAATCTACAAACAATGATGACATCTGCATTAATACAAAATGATAACAGTAGAATGTAGCTGCTATTATGAGTTGGTAAATCCAAAGATTACACTTGATGTTTAAGCTCATTTGTACGCCCCATCTGTTTTTCTGCACTGCTGCTGGTGGATGAACTTACACCACAACAATTGAGCGAGCAGATGAACCATGTGGTTTCTTCTGACATGAATGGACCTTGTATACTTCAAGCACTATGGCAAAAGAACCTTGTTTGAGGATGTTTTTCCTGCCGAGCTTCATTAAGCCAGTCTTGTGTTTCAGCTTAATTGTCTCTGGGCGTGCAGAGCATTCTGACAAACACTATCAGCATCCAAGCATGTAATGGATTGAGGCGAATCCTCAGTCAGACACAGGGACAGCAGGTATTGCTGGTGCTGGGGTCTGCACTTCTGCTGAAAGCTGCCGACCGTAAAGCAACAATGACACAGGGGTGATGCGTTTGACCCAACACAGGCAGCTTTAAGCTCTAGGCTGACAGAGCTATTTCACACAAAACAAAGATGAGCTAAGCATGTATCCAGAGCACGGTTCACAACAACAACAACAACAACAACAACTGGAACGAGCACTAGGAGAACATTCAGGTCAGGAGCTATTCTCAGGCTGGAAAAATTAAATCTGATCACTATATCACATCCTTAGGGTTTTAAATGTAAATTCCAGTTTACGCTGCAACTGTCTTAATGAATGACTGACTAGAACGGAGGGTAAATATAGATATCAGCTCTGCCAGTGCTTGGATGAGATCCAGAGTGTGAGAGGAGAAGTGGAATATTGATCAGGAGCAGGATTAGCTGGCCCAGCATGCAGCTAAATCAGTAACCGCTATAAACTTGGGAGCACAGAGGAAAGAAAACAACACACCAGCCACGGAATACGGTTAGAGCAGCGGTAATATTTCAGAGTTTTTTGACAAGACAAGAAAGGAGTTCCTCTCTGCAACTGGAAATGTGGGTTTTCATGAACTTTGATATTAAATAATAATAATAATAATAATAATAATAATAATAATAATAATAATAATAATAATAAAATATATATACACACACACACACACATACATACATAGACACAGAAAAAATTATTAGACCATCAAAAGCAGTGGTGTAGTCCAGGGTATACAGTGGTATATGGAGTTTACCTACTTATTTTTCAGTCAGCACTGGGTATACCCACTTCTAAATCCCCTTGATGCACACCATTCAGTAGTATCTGAGCCAAATCGGAACTTTGATGGAATACATAGTTCTGAGGTAAGTTTTAAGGTGCTTTCAGAATCAGTCACTGTTTTAAACTACTAGCCATATGACTGCACATTTAGAGGAGAGATTTTGTCTCCAATGGTTAAACTATGTAAGTAGGCAAACGTTATGGAAGGCTAACGTTATCCTATGTTTCCCTCATGTTGAATACATTTACATTCATGCAGCTGCTTGTGTGTCCAGTAAAATCTACAAACTGCTCCTGATCAACTCATGATAATTTTATAACAGTGAGCAAATACTACTGATAGATTTTTGGGTAAACTAAATAGAGTAGTCTTATATGTCAGTGTTTCTAAAACAGCGTTATTCTGGACTACTTAAAAAAAAAAAGGGGGGGGGGGGGGGCAAAAACATAGTATACCCACTTCACTAGGGACCACCACACCACTGATCAGTAGGGCCAGGCAGCGCCTTTCATGGCAGCAGCCGCCCACTGGTGTATGAGTGTGTGTGTGAATGGGTGAATGTGAGGAATTGTAAAGCGCTTTGGGCATCATGAAGGTGTAGAAAATGCGCTATATAAGTTCAGTCCATTTACCTTTTCCCATGATCAAAAGTCATCAAAAACAGTGGTTATGCAATGAAGTGCTAACTCCTGCATGTATCATGTGACTAAAACAGACAGAAAAGAAAACATGGAATGCCTCAAAGCACTGTTTTTATCATTACAATGCCATAGCTATTGATGTAAGAACTGAAGTGATTTTGGTTTTTATCAAGAAAACATGGAAAATGGATAGATATGAGCTCTGAAATTAAACTCTTATGAGCCACTTTTGTTGTTATCGTTATATTTGTCCAAACAAATGTACCTTTAGTTGTACCAGGCATTAAAATGAACAAGAAATTGAAGAAAACAAGGGGTGGTCTAACATTTTTTCCACTAGTGTATGTAGGAAAGCCATCTCAAATACCCAGAATCCCTTGGTGTTATACACTTCACATATATCCAGACTGGATCTTAATACAGAGGCTGACAAATGCATATGTGTGGTCATTAGAACTGTACTAAACCAACAAACATAATCTTGGACAATGGCTTTTGCACAGGACTGAATCTATAAAGAAAGAATTAGCATAAAAAGGAAAGAGTGAACCTTAAATTAAACTCTTATGAGCTATTTTTGTTGTTATCATTATATTTGTCCAAACAAATGTACCTTTAGTTGTACCAGGCATTAAAATGAACAAGAAATTGAAGAAAACAAGGGGTGGTCTATAATTTTCCCTTGACTGTATACATATATTCAATCTCATAGTGCAGCTCAGGACATTAAGGATTCTGTGATTTAAAATTTATACCTGACGTAAACTGCTGAGTAACCGGTGAGCAGTCAATTTAATATGCAGTCCAAATCAAATCATGGTCCAAAAGCGTTATTTTCAGCATCTGCAGTGGAGTTTCAATCAGCCCTGTTTGCTGCAGTGATATGACTCATCTCCCCTTCTGTTCACTCCTGTCCCCTGGTTGCCCCATTGTCTTCACCTAACCATTGTTTACTTCTCTCCCTTGCAGCCTCTCATCTCTCCTTTTCCCCCCGTTCATTTCCTTGGCTGTGTCTGGCGGTGCACACGGAGCCTGATTGCAGTACGTTTCCTGAACTAATAGGGGTCACATTAGCCTGGCAGGAAACACAGCGACATTATGGAAATGCTCAGTCAATTACTGGGCAACAAATAAACACCCGCTCTGTCATTTTTGACTCGCATATTTGCATTGGCCTAATGGTTGCGATGCGTGGTTCTTATCTTCTTCAGGGCGTCTTAGCCGAAGTTCCTGGAGGAAGTCGGGGTCAACTGCGTCATTGTCGGGTTGTTTGAGTTGCCCTGGATGAAACAGTGTAACAGGAAAAGAGAAAAAGCCAACCATTTCCCATTGTTGGGGGATAATGGATTGATCTTGTTTGATTTCTGTGTCCAAACATGACTCAATGACTCAACAGTTCTGCTGTGTTGACACAATCAGAATATCCCGGAGCATCAATCTGACTTTGATAACTTTGTATTTTTAGGAACTAAATAATTAGACTCTGAAGGCCCAAAACAATGAAATTAAGGCAATAACTTTAACACATTAGTGATTCACTATTTCTATCTAATAGAGCACCAGGAGGCTCATTCTAAACTCAATCATAACAACTACATCTTTAATGGACAGCGTGCTCTGGGTAATATTAGACCTGCAATCTGTGCTTATGGGAATGCCGATGCAATGAGGTTAAAATATGGAAGACTATAAACGCTGCTTAAATTACCATTTCAACTGAACACAATCTGAGTTCTCACTGGCTGAGTTAATTTAATATGTTTTATTAAACTTTTTGAACCCAGCCCAATGATGAAATTAAATACAAGATAACAAAGTGAAAATCACGCTTGTAAAGTGAGATCGCCATAAAACCACATGGTCTGTGAAGCCACAGTAAACGGTCTGAGCTGGTGGATGAACATACTGAGCTCAACAACACGAAAAGTCCGGCTGTAGCTCTTCCTCTTTATAATTGTTTTATTGAGAAAAAAACATTGTATACATGCAACATCAATTCACAATTCTTCCCCTGGACGCTAATCGTTCATAAAGTTTGAATTTGAACCCTCCAGGTGCTGCAAAGCTATCTTTATATTCATTTTGGCAAAAATACATTAATTAAATACATTAAATAATTAATTTTAAGAAAAATAAGTGTGATTTAAACAATATTACGCCTTAGTTTATCCTTTATACATGTGCAGCACAACTTACAGATCACAGTGGATCAACAAATACACAAAACATTTAGTAACAGGCAGAATATTGTATACATTTTTGTGCAACTTTACTTTTTTACACTAAAACAAAGGAGAAATTTTTCACTATTTATGTTATTATCATTGTATTTTACTGGTCTGACCCACTTTAGATTGAATTGACCTAAATGATTTTAACTTCCTTGATTGTTAATATCTTAAGTGCAATTTTTGTATTTCTTTTTTTTTTTTTTTTGTCTAACTTGTCTTGTCCAGCATTGTAACAGCAGAATGGTAGTCTGGCTGCCTTTTGGTGCTGAACAAATTTGCTTTGCCAAGGGAAACTTCATAAAGTATATGAGGCTCCCCTTGATATTCTACTGTCTTTATTATGAGTTTTGTTGAACCACATTTCGATGCTGGACCTGACATGGGGGTGGGGGGTGGGCAAGAAAGAAGAAGGTGGCAAAGACCCTCACAAGAAAATATCAACAATAAAAACAATAACAACCATGGCGATAATTATAATGGCAACAATAACTACAACCAGAACTGAGTAAAATGGGCAGAAGAATTTTTGCATTTCACAAATTCATCCCAGGGGCCGGATTGGACCCTTTTGCGGGCTGGTTTTGGCCCCCGGGCCGCATGTTTGACACCTGTGTTCTAGAGTAAAACATAGCAGAAACTGAAAGTCTACACCACAGGGGTCAAACTCTGGTCCTCGAGGGCTGGTATCCTGTATGTTTTAGATCAGGGGTCACCAATCCTGGTCCTCAAGGGCCGGTATCCTGCATGTTTTAGATGTTTCCTTCTTCCCTCACACCTGACAGTCGTTATCAGGCTTCTGCAGAGCTTGATGATAGGCTTATGGTTTGAATCAGGTGTGTTGGAAGAGGGATACACCTAAAACAAGCAGGATACTGGCCCTCAAGGACCAGGATTGGAGACCCCTGTTTTAGATATTTCCCTCTTCCAGCCACACCTGGTTCAATTAATGATCAGCTCATCAACATGCTCTGCAGAAGCCTGATAATGACGGAATGGCTTCCAGGTGTGATGGAAGAGGGAAACATCTCAAACATGCAGGATACCAGCCCTCGAGGATCTGAGTTTGACACCCCTGGTCTACACTGAAGAAAACACAGAGAGGGATAAGGTGATTAACATGTGAGGCAAAGGTAAACGTCATAAAATAACTCTCGGATTCTTCCAATATTTGTACACAGCACTCATTTACTCTGTGCTCCCTGGTTTTACTTCATCTACTCTATAATATCACAGGTCAAAAAACGCAGAAAACAAACAGGCAAGAATCATTAAGCACCACACAAAAATGCATGTGAATTTACCTTCCAATCCGACACCCACTAGTCTCACACTGAAACCATCGCAGCCCAAACTGGATCAATCGTAAACGCCAAATCAGCTCGATGTGAAGCCAAACTGCACTAAAAATAGTTTAAGGATGAAAGCTGCAAGCCAGATAGAAAGGAAGTACGGACATTTCCCACATATCAATAATTTCTACAAATCCTATACCTTTCTGGGGTGTGCATATCCTGTGCACGTTACATAAAAATATGACACACTGCAGCTTTATTAGACATGCCAGTCAATGAAAGGATCAATAAAAAAATAGCTACTTTAAGATATTGGCAGTCATTCCTCACACCAGGGATAATAACACTCTTTCTCTTGCTTGTACAGTATAAGATTATTTCCAGCCAAGAACAGAGTCTCATGAGAATATGTTAAGAAAGCTACTGACAATCTCCTCTTCACAGTTCACTGTTTACTCAAAATATACCTCTGCCTTCTTGAGATGATCTATTTCTGTGTGTGAGTGTTGCTATGTTTCTACATGCACAGGAGCTGCAAATGTTGATGACAAGCGAGTGGCAAAAAAGGAAAACCTCAGCTTTCCAACAGAGTAGCTCATGGCAAGGTATGTACAAAAGCGAGAACACTGTCAGTTTGAGTTAAAGACGTGCACAGAGTTGAGTCAGGGAGTGTTCTATGCTGAGTCATTTCACGGCGTGATATTAGGCTGACAGAGACAAATGCCCATGGAGTGTCAGTCAAAAATGACCCTGTCCCCTTGCTTTTGATTCAATTAGCTTTCAAACAGTGTCCCAAAGTGGAACCAAAGGCTATGTTCGCTCGACTTAAGTGATGGGGCCAAATCAGATTTTACTTTTGCTGACAGCGCCGCCTTCTTCTCATCAAGTTACGTGGTTGGGTTCTGTGATGTATGTCATCTGCTTGTCACATTATCACTCTATTCTCAGATGGAAAATGTGCACTCAGAGCACACCGGTAATTTACCCTGAAAGCTATTTGAATGATAAGTTTTGTCATTAAAGTGAAATTTGCAGATTTATTAGAATACGTCTGCTTGAGCGGAGGTGAAAAATAGTACAGCAGAGGATGTGAGCGTAGATTCATCAGCCTCAAAGCATATTTAATCACTTTGTGAAACATTAACATCCAAACAGCGGCTCCAGCATGTTTTATCCAGTCATATAATCAGTGATTGGGGTCACAAACTGTAACAAATTTCCTGTAGAAGTTATAGTAAACACCAGGCAAAAAAGTTGTCAAT
Organism: Sphaeramia orbicularis; assembly: GCF_902148855.1. NCBI lineage: Eukaryota > Metazoa > Chordata > Actinopteri > Kurtiformes > Apogonidae > Sphaeramia > Sphaeramia orbicularis. Next base: position 7,963,226 of record NC_043972.1, read on the forward strand.
AAAGTGCTGTAAAATTGTTTGCTAATTACTGTAAAATATAATTACAGGATATTACTAGATACTTTTTACATGTTTTTGCTGTACGCATTTTTGATTTATACTAGAAACTACCATTAATTGTATTTTATTTATTAATTTTTTTTCATTTATTTATTTTTTTACTTTTGACTGCTCCAGTTCGACTGTAGCCATGCTAACGATGCTAACAGAGCCTGAACTATCTGAGACATTTCTGAACGGGGCTAATGCTAGCACTAGCTTAACTTAACCTATCAAATTGTATGGTATGACCGTTTTAAATGATGTATATTTTATATATTATATTTTTATGTATGGTATGATCGTTTTAAATTATATATATTTTATACTTGTACTGCAACGTCGTGGAAGAGCCTGACCAGGGACTGGAATTGAGAATTAGCACTAGCTATAAACTCTATATGTATCACATCATTTGCAAACTTGTTGACTGCATTGTCCCTGTCAAATAAATGAATAAATTAACCAGTTTTTCACTAGCTAACAAATGCAAAAATGGTGCATTCTGAGTCCCACACACCATATATTCTGTATGAAACACAGCTAAGATAAATAAAATAATGTGAAATACAGTCACTCACACACAAAAAAAGAAACAATATTCTCAGTAAAATGCTGGTTTTGACATGTTTACATTACACGGTGAGTTAAAATAGACGGTCAAATGATATTGCATTACAACTTGAATAACATTTTAATTTTGTGGGCCAATAATGTCTTACTGTCTAATAATGTCTTACTTCCACTTCATTGACTGGATGGATGTCATGTCCACCTTCATGTCCTCTTCCGCACTTTTTAACAGTGTGTAATTGTAATCTGTATTGTTTACTGTCAGGACCAAGTGAAAACACAACCATCCCATAATTTTACAATGTGATACTGTGATGAAATGCTTGAAGTTACTGTACATATTTTTCTTTACCCATAATGCATTGCAATATACAGTTACACCTTATAAATTGTTAGAAACTACTGTAATTTTTTATTGTAGAAATTAAATAAATGTGTTACAGTGCATGGTCCACACCCACAGAATACTGGACCGAGTAGAGGGAGAAAAGAGGAAGGTGGTGTGTTGTTTTGCTCAAGGAAGGAGGAGGAGGAGGCGTGAGAGGGTCACTGGGCTGGGTTCCTGTGGCTTAGCATGGCAAATCCTCTGTAATCCTCCAGCCAGTCCCATGGCCCGTTTATGTATGTAGGTAAAGCTGTTATGGCCCTAGACCAAACCGCTTCAATGCAATTTACATCCCACGGCTGCGAGTTGGTACTCCCGCTTCTGTTTTCAAGAGGACAACCGCGGATGTTTATGCACTGTAAGACTCCTCAGAGATTAACATCATTAGACAGTGGGATAACATCTCCAGAGTCAGACAAAAAGAGGTGAAAACCAGACAGAGAAGGGTGAGAAAACAAATCATCCCTCCCTCTGAGTGTTTACGTGGAATGAGTTGGAGGACTGCGTTACGGCCTCCAAGCAAGAGCATATACAAAGTAGAAATCTTTGCAGATAACCTTCTCTTCCACTCCTGGATCCACGGTCCGTGATATCATCAGGAGAATAAAACTGCAGTGCACGTAAAAGCATGGAAATAGCATAAAAGCATTATCATGTCTGGGAATCTGGGCATGCTACATCTTTGTCAACAATGTTTTAAGCCTGAATACAGAACAAAGTCACATAATGGAAGAATGTATCTCTTAAAAGCCTCTAAAATTAATTTTCAGCTGGATTCCGGGAATTACATTACAACAGAGGCAAACAAATCACCGTGTCACTGCCCCTGTCATTATCTAATTGGTTTCTTGTGGATTCGAGAACCTCCTCTCCATCCCTCCCTCCCCGTCACAGTCACAGTCCTTCCTGCTTTGCAACAAACCCACTGTCATAATATCTGTAAAAATATCTGCTGAAAAAAGCTGAATAAATTCCTCAATTGATTTTATCCCTAGGAAAAATGGCTGAATTTAGATGCGCAGATGAGGTCACATTTTATGTTCAAGGTCAGTTATAACGGGAGATAAAGTCACATCTATTGCATATTATACTCAGCAAATTAAATCAGGGGAAACAGACGCCAGAATCTGATGGTCTTCTCAGTCCAAATCAAAAGACTAAATATTAAAAGGTAGATTAAGTATGATACGATGAAAGGTAATAATGGAAGCACTGAAAGATTAACTGCACCCTACATAAAAACTCCATATAAAACTGGGCAAAAAGGCCAAATAATTCAATCTTGATGTTTCCAATGTTATGGAAAATGTATGTTTTTAACTGATTGCTTTCTGGCTACATGAAGTGAACACAAAAATTCAAAAATAATAAAACTATATGTCATTTTTGCCTGAAGAAACACAGTCTTCATCACATATTACACAACATAAACAGTTTCCTTTTTCAATTTTTGTTCAGCAAGAAACATCTCCAGAGAAAAAGTCTTGATTTAGTAATTTTATGGCATTTTTCATGATTCTCATAAAGCAAAACCTTAATTAAGTTAGAGTCAGTTTGATATATTCCCTAACCTTAAAATCAATGATCTCAGACAACAGGAAGGAGACATATTTGTTTACAGGGAGCTGAAGCCCCACCCCTTCTGCTGTGCCTCATGGGAAATAACTTTGGAAAAAAAAATATGAACGGTGAGCAGTTATGTGTGTGAATGAATAACGTGTAAGGGGTCAAATAATAACTTGCATCTTGTCATTGACTGCAATGTAATTTATTTAATTATTTTTTGGAAATAAAGTCCTATGGGGCACAACTAGAAGGGGCGGGACTTCAGCTCTAAATAGATTTACCTTAATATTAAGTAAAAGTAATAAAACCCATCCCATTTTCCTGCTCAGTCTGCCATGTGTGCTTTAGTTTCAGCATTATAACTACAGCACATCTCCTCTTTCCACAGTAAAATGGCACATACTGACATTATGTCACAATCAGATCCTTCTGAAAGTAGAACTAAGTGCTTAACAGTTCTATTAAAATCTGAAAGTTTGGCTCTGATCAGTAATTACAGCTGAGAAACCCTTTTTAAAGACATGTATTATTTAAGATTATCAAATTCACATGAAACCCTTTGATTTTATTCAGATTTATTCTTTTTCATTGCAGAAATGTGTCTGATTCAGCTGTGGTGTGAACATGGTTTAGCAGCAGTCGGTTACAAACACGGATTTAAAGTTCAGGTTCCTCCAGTGATGGAATTAAAAGCTCTTAACCCATAAAGACCCACAGCTACTTTTGTGGAAGTTCACAAATGAATTTTTTTTCTAGATTTAACCTTTCTTGGGGGATTTATCACCAATTATTATTGTATTATCTTCTGTATTTTGCATTTTTTCAGAAACATGTATTTTCCTATATTTAATTCACTGATCAAGTAGATGTTCATAAAAGCTCAGATTAAAGTTGAAGGTTAATCAGTCAGAAATAGAGGTGTAACGGTACAAAAAAAAAAAAATAATAATTGGTTTGGTGCAGGGGTCTTCGGTTCGATACATTTTCAATATGTTTTTGGTACAGTGAAGAAGACCAGTGTGTGTGTGTGGGGGGTGGGGGGGTTTGGGGGCTCCGTAACTACCAAAAACCAAAAGTGAAACTTAACAGACATTGAACATCCGACCCAGCTTCTGTGCCTCTGTTATACTCTCTGTTGTCATGTTTACCCCCCTCTTATCAGCGCCCCAGCCTCAGAATAAAGTGTTTTGGGAATTCAGCCGCACGCCGCTACAGAATGTATACAGAGGAAACCCTGCCCATTGGTTCTGCTTGTGTCCACCCTGCTTCCAGAGTGTTTGCATTCTTCACATAGGCCACATAAATAAATAAAATAAATAAAGCTTTACCTGCATGTATTTGTTCGATACACCTCTGTATTATATCGAAGGCCCGAAACGAAACTGTTCGGTACAAACGAGTGCACCGTTACACCCCAAACCAGAAACAAACAAAACTGAAGAAAAAATGACTTTTTCTGCAAATATATCAACAACTGAACATAAAAACAAGTGTGTCCATCCACTGTCATTGATCCAACTTCATGGGTTTTACTGGTGAATCAG